>NC_052047.1:47890130-48216490 GCF_903992535.2 Arvicola amphibius | reverse complement strand
CACCACCACCACCTGTCAACTTTTAAACTTGATGAGTTTCTGCACCTTCTCAGATCCCAGGCATGACCTATGAGTAGCTCTGACCTCCAGGACCAGCCTCTGTGCCCTACTCCCACACAAGCACTTCTCCACATCCGGTTTTGTACTTGAAAAATTCCAGCAGGCTGTGTGTGTGTGTGTGTGTGTGTGTGTGTGTGTGTGTGTGGACATGAAGGTCAGATGACAACCTTCAGTATCACTCCTCAGTAACTCTGAAATGGGGTGTCTCGTTGCATCAGGTACTCCCCAAGTAGACTATACTGGCTGGCCAGCAATCCCTAGGGATCCTCCTTTCTCTGGCTTCCCAGTCTAGGATCACATGTACCACCACGCCCAGTTTTTTATGTGGGCCTGGAGACTGAACTCCACTCTTTAGGACCCATTAATGGCCTATGACCAAGTTGTTTTTTAAGGGAGAATATTCTCAGTTCTGGTCCGATTGAAAGCGCCAAGCATCTCTTCACACTCCTGTTGCTATAGTGTGACCAGGAGACACAGGAAGGATTCTTCCTCTCTCTCGTTTCCCACGCATACCTTTCTCCTCCTCTTTCCCTCTGAACAGCTGTTTGAGATGTGCACACGCCACTGCTCATGAAGCCCACCATAGCTCCACTCACCTTCCATCCGTTTTAGTGTAAAGGTGATCTCTGTACCTGGAACGCCGCCGCCACCCCACCTTAAAAGCCTAGTCCTACAGGGGTTCTTTTAGGGGAGTTGGCACTGTGATTCCACTATTACCCAGTGGCATGGATCCAACCAAATTCAAGGTCCCCTTGCAGTACAGAATGGGTTCAAGTCCAGCCTGGGCAACTTAGCAAGGCCCTGTCTCAAAGTAACAAGAGGGCTGGGGATATCTCAGTAATATCTTATTCAGCAGCACAAGGCCCTAGGTTCGGCCTCCAGTTTGGAGGGCGTGGGCACTATTCCCTCACCTTGAGACTATGTCTGGGTGGGGCTGTGAGGCTCATCCACAAAGCAGAGGTGAGGCTAGTGGGGCCAGTGAAACAAAATGGAACTTGTCACATGGTTAGGACATGCTGGTGGGCATTAGACAGCTTGCTGGTAGATTGAAAGTTTGTGCACTAAAGTTTGGGTTATCTTTTTTTTTTTTTTAACTTTTTAAAAAGCCTATTCTTCGGGAACATCTGATAAATTCTCCCCAAGTAGGAAGTCCTTAACTGATAAGGGTAAACAGTTAGCTATTTCCAGAGGCATCTGTGTTTCTAACAGCACAGAAATGCCGTAAGACAAAGAAGCAAATCCAGCAGCGGGAGGGAGGCAAGAGGCGGGAGGAAGGCCAGCTCCGAGATGGGCTCATCTTCATAGCTGCAGTCTCCGTCTTTACTGGGACAGATAGGACATGATAAATGCCAAGCCAACACAGCTGCACTGCATAAAGCCCATTTCCGATGCTATTTCATTAGAGATCTTTTCCATTGCCGTGTGTTGTTAACAACCATTCAGTAACAGCTACTGCTGGACCAGGGGCTACATATCCATCCTCCCCTAGCTACTTCACGCGCGGTGAAATTTCACTGGATGTTTATCTCCATCCCAGGAGGTCTTGTTATCCTTTCAGAGGAGTCAAAAGTTAGCTTTTGGAAGGTCGGGCCACCCCGTGTTCTAGCTTGCTTTTCTGCTGTGCTAATAAAAACACTGTGACCTAAGACCATGTCGGGGAGGAGGTCAGTTCATCTTACACTTCCAGATCAGTCTATCACGGTGAGCAGGCACGGCAAGAACTGGAGAAGAAACTATAGAGGAATGGTGGTTTCTAGCTCACTCTCTGCTAACCTTCTAATACAGCCCAGGCCCATCTGCCTAGGGATGGTGCTACCCCCAGTGGCCTGGGCCCTCCAACATCAATCATCTCTCAAGACAGTTCCTCAAGGACAGGGCCACATGCCAATCTGACAGAGGTAATTCTGTAATTAAAGGTGCATTAAGCTGACAATAAAACCTAACCAGGCCATTCTGTTATTTGTGGCAGGGTTAGGCTCAGGGTGATCTCTCACTTGATAGTCATTATCTGACTATGACGGAAAGCCTTTCAGGAGGGTCGCCACTGTATGATTTACCTTTCATCCAGGCTCTGTGGGTCACTTTATCAAAAGTGTGCTAAATCTGAAGTCTTGACAACACAAGTTTTAAAAGAACAACTGGGGTTTTAAAGCCATAACTTACAAGATGAAGCCAGTCTATAGGGGCTGGAAGGAGGCTTGGTGGGTAATGTGGCTGCTGTGCAAGCATGAGGACCTTAGTTCGGATCCCCAGAATCCACATAAAAGCCGGGCATGGCAGCACTGAGGGAGGAGGATCGGCGGGGATACCAAGGGCTAGCTAGCCAACCAGTCTAGTCAAAATAGCAAGTTACAGATTCAGTGAGACCCTGCCTCAAAACATAGGCATGATGGGGAAAGATATCCAAAGTCAATCTCTGACCTGCTCACATGCACACAAGTTAGTGCACCCCCACCTCACACAAACACGAAACTAAAACATTGTCATATATGCAAAGGCTACCAAATGAGATTCATTTAGCTAAAAAAAACTATATAGATTAGCATTATTTGAATTCTGTAAGTGGCGTGTCCTAGGGTTGGTTTAGCGTAAAGAAGAGCAAGAAAGGTAGGCAGGGAATGGAGCCCACAGGACTGAAGGTCAGCCACGCCTTAAAAATGGTTTACTTAAAAAAAGGTACCTGTCGGGGTGGAGAGATGGCTCAGAGGTTAAGAGCACTGCCTGCTCTTCCAAAGGTCCTGAGTTCAATTCCCAGCAACCACATGGTGGCTCACAACCATCTGTAATGAGGTCTGGTGCCCTCTTCAGGCCTGCAGGTATACACACAGACAGAATATTTGTATACTAAATAAATAAATTTTTAAAAAAAGGTACCTGTCAGAGAGAGAGAGAGAGAGACAGAGAGAGAGAGAGAGAGAGAGAGAAAGAGAGAGAGAGAGAGAGAGAAAGCAGAGGAGTCATTAGATTGACATGGTGTGCTGGTCAGCCAGGTGGAAGTCCCCAGGCAAAGTCTGCTGCCTGTTAGAGGAGGCACAGCAGTAGGTAGCCTTGTGGCATTGCCATGTTCAGACGCTGGCCAGTGACTGTGACTTTGATTTTGATTTCACAGGTTAAGGCCGACCTTGTAACAGCAAGGAGGCTGTCAGGTGGGACCATTCCTTGCAATGGCGGGGAGAGGGTATAAGGTTCCCCCTGCACAAGGAGAGCTGAGCAGGACCCCTGCATCTGAACCTCAAGGAAAGATTCTGGAATGTATTAGAGATGGAACTATTGGAGAGTTTCAATCAGACATGATGGGATTCACAGCTGCCTAAATATTTAATCCTTCTTCAATCTTTCATACAATAAATAGCTGAGTGTTGTGTGGCAGCTGCTGCTTAGCTGCTGAGAATATGAGTGAAGAGAAGGCTGTTCTGGTGGAGCTGATGACCTAGCCAGGGGCGTAGGGGAAGCCCGCTTTAACAAACCTCCAAATTACATGCTGTGTTAGATCTCTGCTGCTCAGCATGAGGCTAGGAGCACTAGGACAGCTATCACAGAGGTTTGTTACACACAGCACAAGCCCCTACTGAATTTATAATCTGCCATACACAGGACACCAATACAGAGTCCACACACTTGAAGACAAGGGAGAGAAGACAGCTATCACTCTTAAAAGGTCATGTGAGTAGACCTCTCTGAGAAGTGGATTTAATCAAAACAGGAGAGTGAGTTAACCGGGAGCCTGGGTTAACATTCTCAGGCGGAGAGAGGAGACAGAGGCAAAGCTCAGAGGTGAGGTGTTCTGGGAGTTTGAAGAGCAGCAGCAAGCTGACCACGTTTGACTGGACCGTGAGTGGTAAGGACAAAGGGGAACAGAGTCAGAACGATGGAGGGGCTGGAGACGGCAGATGTGGTAAGGCCTCTGGACAGTACACACTGCTTACTCTCCGATGGTACAGGGAACTGTTGGAAGAGCCTGAGCTGAGTGACACAGTATGCTGCTCACGGGTCCCACGGCTGCTGTGCTGTGAAGACTGTAGAGCAGAGTCAAGGAGGAGGCCCCTTAGGGGAACAGGAAGGAGGTCCTATACTAACGAGTGAGGTGAGAGTCCACACGTGTTACAGGGGAAGACACAGGCTTAACCCTGGGGGAATTTTTTAAAGTAGGTACAATATGACTATTACATATTTGTTTGACTGACTGGCAAGAGTTCCATCACTTGTTTCCCAGGGCAGTCTTGAACTCACAATCCTCCTGTCTCAGTCTCTGATTGCCAGGATTGTAGGAATGTTCGATACAGCCCAGCTTCACACAACTTTAAATATGGAGTGTGAGAGTCAAGGTTAGCTCCCAGACTTTTGGCCTACACAGTGGGAAGAAGTGTGAATAACTGAGGTGGGAAGGCTGAGGGTGAGCAGATTTTCAGGAGAGATCTAAGAACTGCCTTAAAAGAACTACTGTGTATCCAAAAGATATATACTAGAGGTGGGTTCAGAAAGGCCTGTTCCAGGTGTAAATGTAGGAACCATGACCAACTGTCCTCCACGTGAAGTCATATAGAAACAAGCTGTCTGTACTGCACAAGTCATGCTGGTAAGCCTGCTGCCTCCACCAAACCACATCTCTGCAGAAGTCACTGTGACATGAGCTTGCTCTCAACGTCTCCCCTAGGCTATAATATATAACTTCAGCTGTAAAAAAATAATCAATACACCTTAATTATTTTTAGTTTTCAAATGTAACTGCAAAAACCAAATAAAACATTAAAAACCAAAATAAGACAACCCTAAAAAAAAATTTAAAAAAAGGTCATAAAATCAAATCAGTTTTTGGATTTCCCACTTGAGATTGGGTAAAAAAAAAGATATCCCCAACAACCCACCTCAGAACACATTTTCATGTAAATCTAGCACAATTCAATACAATAGAGCTCCATGCAGAATGTCAGTACTTACAGTTCATGCTGCTTTGGGCCCCAAAACATTTATTAACATTATTTGCATTTATTATCCACTTGCTCCTCAGTCTTTAGGGTGGTCTCACTTTACATCTGGTGTGACCAAGACTTGGAGACATTATAGCATGAGTTCATGGGAAGTAACAGAGACTCAAACTCCCAATTAATGGCAAGTGCCTAATTTTAAAAAGCACAGGTCAACAATAAAATCTGAAGTTGACAGGATCTCTTACTTTCAAATAAATTATTCCTTAAAAATGTATTAGCTTTTATTTTGTATGTGAACACGCACATGGTGTGTATGCGGCCAAGACAACCTGCAGGAGTCAGTTCTTTCTTTCCATCATGTGGGTCATTAGAGTTGGAAGGCTGGGTGGCAAGTGCCATCTTGTTGGCCCTTGATTAAATACTCTCAAGTGCCAACCTTCTACAGTCAATAGCTATGACACACGATTCCCATCCGAAGCCAGACTTTTCTTGCTGACTTCTGGGCAAGCTGATACTGATGATAGAATTAAGAAAGAGGGCAAGAATTGAGTATAGGTTATTTGTACTTTCAGATTTATCTGAGCAATGCTTCAGTGAAATAAGGTACTGTCAGTGATTTATTAAAAGTTTATTTCATGTAATAAATTATACAATTTATTTTTAAAGAGTCTATAGCAAAAATATTTTTGGAAGTGTTTCTCCCTTTTGGTACAGGTCTGCATCAAAGTCTCATAGCTCCAATCCCCACAGTTACACAGTTAAAGTCAGCCTTCCTTTACCTTTCTCCAAAAGTTCTTGCTGGCACCACTTGATTGAAAAAAAAGATGGTATAAACACAGTCTGGCTTTGTCCAAGGCCTTAGCTTGCAAGAACTACAGACTATTAGCAGGTAAATTACAAAGATATATTCAGTCACTATAAAATCATCATCTTGTGTCACATAGACCAACCATGAGGCCAACATGAAAGTAAAATGTAAGGCAATTTACTAAAGGAGGCAGCAAGCCAGACCTGTGGACTAAGGCTGTCCAAAGAGTAGAACCAACAGACAGACAAGAAAGCACCCTGCACCTGTCTGGATGACTCCCAGTACACACACACACACACACACACACACACACATGTATACATACATATACGTGCACATACAATCATACACAGATATACATGCATGCATACACAGATGCACAAACACACACACACTTTTGCTATTAGGGCAGCCAATTGGTTCTTAGCAAATTATTCAGAGATTATGAAATTTCTGAAATTAACCAACTTCTGTGCATATAAAATTGGAAATTTTCAACTCCATTTAAGGTCAGTCTCATCAATGTATAACACAAAATCATTTCTGGTTTGGCAGAAATTAGTGGATCTTAGATTTCTTGGCGAAGCAAATCCAATTTTTATAAGTACCAAATGTGTATATATGTAAAACTTTTCTCTGAGAACAATATGAATGGGATTCATCAATGTTTTTCATGGCTGTTTTCAATTGTTGGTCACCTACTTCAGTAAAAAGATATAAAATTGAACTTGTCAGGATGAAGTCACTAATTCAATATTATCACCAGTTTAAAATGTGAGTACATTTTCATAAGTCCCACTAAAATCTATGGAATCCATTGGCACAGACATATTCTATAGCTACGACCTCAATGACAGTTCTTACTGTACTGTGGTTAAAGAAATGGAGTCATTATTCAATTCAATGTGCTGGGACAAGGTAGTAGAAAAAATTAATTTAAATCATATTTAAATTTACCATTTGTAGATCAAGGGTCCAGTGGTGGAACAGAAGTGGATTACATAGCTCATCTTGTGTAACTCAGTTCAACTACTACCATAAGCCAATAGGAAGCTCACAGTTAACGCTGGATTACAAGGCTGCTGTCACATCTTCCCGACAGTGAGAACACAACAGCAGTGTGTGTAAGCCGCATTAGTGATCAAACATTCCAGGATTCTGTTTTCTTTAAGCAGACTACTCCAGCCCATTGACTTTAAAAACCAACCTCCAAAATCTACCTTACAGCCTTATTCATAAGAGGAGTTGGGCCAGGAAGATAGTAGTAGTGTCTCAGGCAATGCCTGGAATGTTCTCCACTGCCACAGTCTGAGGGCAGAAAAGCATCCAAGCTGTAAGTGCTTCACAGCAGACACTTGGGTATAGTTCTTTGAACACATATATGTGAACACGAGGGAGCTAGGCAAAGGCTGGGGAAAAAGAAAAACCTATGACAAAGAGCTATTTTATTCTTTAAAAACAAACAAACAAACAAACAAACTGAGCTCTGCAACCTTAGGGTCAAACTTGGAGCCAGGAGGAACAGAACTGGAACTGAAAACCACTTAAAAGGGAAAGGGTTAATAACCAAAACTGCAAGAGATTTTATGTACCAGGAATAAATGTTATACCATAGCTATCTTTCACATGTGGGCTCATGTAATTTATCTTCAATTAGAATTATTATCCATTCAGCAGCTGAAGCCCAAGAACTGCTGATACTCGGCAGATGAGGAAGCGTCTTCAGTCTCTGGACTCTGGCCTTTCTTAAGCAAAATGATGATCACACAATATAGATCACTTGTTCTAGAAAATCATTTTGGCCTGATGCGTAGGAAGCTGCACTGCCAGCATTTCCATCGGCAGCAGCATCTGACCCTCCTGGGCTCCATGGAGACTGGGCTTCTGTAGCTTCATCAGGTCTACAGGGCAGTCCTGAATGCAGCAAGAAAACAGCACATACCTTTTCAATCCAGGATTTACTCCCATGTAACGAGTTACTGTAGCTACTTAGGAGCCATTTCAGTGTCTGGCCCACTGAGAGCAGAATGTACTTAGGAACCACCTAGATATCTTCAAGGGAGTTCTTTATCTCCAGCCAGCAAATCTTGACTTCCATGGGTATCAGTGGCTCACACAGCCCAACTTACACACTCAGCATCTGGCTGAACTCAACTTTACAAACCCTCTATGAAAGACCCCTTTTCATACGCAGCTCAGTGCTAACTAATACAAGCAACAGAATCCAGAGCCAACGCATTTGGCCCATTGTGTTGGAAGAGTATGCTTGAGGAGACATGAGTGTGTCACTCCAGAGAGTTGGCTCCTCCTTGGAAAAGCAGGTCAACCTTTACTAAAGGAACCTCTTACAGATTTAATATACTACAAGCAAATCCACAAAGCCATTTTTCCAAATTATCTCTCCATAGACCCTTTTCCCCATGAGTATGTCTCGGGTAGAATGACACTCCACAGAGCAGGTCTGAGAAATATAGCTTTGGCATGGTGGTCTAATTCCCCAGTCTGTTTTGTTTTTGTTTTAAATTAACAAAAATCACTGTTAGAGCCATTAAGCCATACACACACACACACACACACACACACACACACACACAGAGACAGAGAGAGAGAGAGAGAGAGAACACTACAAACCTAAATATTCTTTCAGCCTATATAAAACATACGTGTGCAGTACTGTATAATTTTAACCTCCTTAGCAAGTACATGTTCAAAGCCAGTCCTGATGGTGGCTGTGCGCAATACCTGAGTGAACTAGTCAGTTCACAAAGGCCACTTAAAGCCAAGACAGTATGGGGAATAGTTTTCAGTTACCCAAATGGAAAAATGAGCAGATTTATGAAAAACCATTTATAGCAACTTTAGAACAAATGGTTCTGGCTGTTAAGAGTTTCTATGCAGTCAACTTGGTAACTATCACAGAGCTGTCCTTTTTGATATGCAGTTACATGTCACTGATATGGTCTAAAATGTATAATTAGCTGATTTTATACGTATGTCAACAGTACGACTCATAACTAACAAACCAAGAGAGTCATCTCATCACTAGGTGCTGTATCTCATGGGACCATTGACTTCCATGCAGCCCACCACGAACAGCAATGCCATCAGGCACACAGGAGCAAGCTGCTGCACAAAGCGACTTTACTGAGGAGCTCGCTTCCATGACTCACATCACTAGTGACACTGGAGAATTCTTTTGTGAAAACCATGTGCTGGACAGCAGGTAAGATATTGAGCAGAACCACTGGCTTCTACCATTTAATGTCACTAACACCCACTTTGGGTCTTTACATGTTGCTTATATAATCAAGACCATCTAGTTGAGAACAACTGCCTTAGGTTTACATTAAACTATGTCTTGGCTCTGCTCCCTTGAGGACTCCCTCTTACAAACACAGACAGCTAACAAGCACCTGGTATTTAGCAGCACTAGGAATATCTTTCTCAATACTGGAATCAGAAACAAAAAAAAACTTTGAATGCTGGAAAACAACTAAGAAGAAACACTCTGTATTTCAATGAGAATTACATGTAACTTTACAGTTTATATTAGTAAGAATCATCTGAATTGTGTTGTTTAACTAATATAACAATCAGAAAATGTTCATTGTGACTGCATGTTATAACCTGTTAAGAATCATAAGGACTGAGGTATTCTAAGGATAAAAAAACAGCAATCACCAACAGCTACGCTCAGACCAGTTTCTTCCTTGACAGAACATTCTCTATAAAATTCTCAATTCAAAACTTTAAATATATCCTTTAAAGTGCTTGTGTGAACTGTAGCACAAAGAAACCCGTGTCACGAAGGTCGCTGGTCCTCATCACCAAGCACACCATCGAGTCGCAAGGCCATCTCCTCAATGTCCACATCTCCAGCCCTGTTACAGTCGTCAGCCACAGACACAGCACCCGCTCTATTCTGTTCTCTTCTTAAGGTGTTTAAGCACTTCTCGAGTCTCTTTATGAACAAGTCCACATCCTGCATCTTCATCCCGATGGCTGCCGCCGCATTGAGGTAAGCACAAGGGTAATTATCTGTATGGGACATGAAGCCTTGAAAAGTGTGGCCGCTCACAGTTTGCACAGACCCAAGAGGCACAGCCCTGAAAGGGAAAAGGTTCATCAGCCTTGATGATGCTAACAGATGCCACCCAGAAACAAGGCACCTGTCTCACTAGTCACATAACCACAGACTACGACGCTGAGAAACGGCATAAATCATGACCTATGCAAACACACTGCTTAAAATGAACTGTAAAATACAATTGAAGAAACCTGCCTAGCAACGACCATTTACTCACCTTCTGTAACAGAGAACAGGAACCTTAAGGAATCCCACCATTTTCACATCTTCTTCAAGAAACAATAAGAAATTTAGTTTTGTGTCACGTCTAGACTCTGACTTCAACTGTGTAAGCCAAACTGCTTTGGTTTACTGTTACCTCACCATCAACAAAAGAGAATTCTAATCATGCAATCAGCACTGTTGCTCACAGTGAGCTCTAAGACCTATGTAACTGTTTCAGTGGGTGGAGGTCACCAGATAGCAAAAGCCACCTTTAAGGTTGACTTCCACAGCATTCTTAGACACAAGCAGATTTCTAATCTTTTACTTTATAAGAAACCAATTATACGCCGGGAAGTGGTGGCACTTACCTTTAAGCCAGCACTTAGGAGGCACAAGCAAGGGGATCTCTGTGAGTGGAGGCCAACCTAGTCTACAGAGTGAGTTCAGAACAGTCAATGCTATTTTGCAGAAACCTTGTCTCGAAAATCCAAAAAAGAAAAGACAACAAAAGCAAGCAAGCAAGCAATTAAGATCAACCCACTCATAGAGACAAATAGTGGCCTCTTACAAAACCATTTTAAAAGCATCAAAACTATGCAGCATATAGACAGTTTCACAAGTAAAAACTTGTGAACTGACCAGCCAGGCCTGGTGACACACGCTTTTAATCCCAGCACTCAAAAGGCAGAGGCAGGCTGCTCTCTGTGAGTTCGAGGCCAACCTGGTCTACAAAGCAACTTAACCAGGACAGCTGGGTCTAGGCCTGTTACACAGAGAAATATCTGTTGAAAAAAAAAAAAAAAAAAAAAAACCAAAGAGAAACCCAAATAAACAAAAAGCTGAACTGACCTACAATATTTTTTTTCTTTGAACAAGCTGTCACTTATCCAGCTGTGGTTAACACTGGAAGGGACAGGAGGTTCTGGAGGTCCATCAGAGTAGAGTACATAGCTAGACACTACTAGCTCAAAACAAAACAATGGAGCCAAAGGGATGGCTCAGTGGTTAAGAGCTCACATTCTTCTTGCAGAAGACCCAAAGGATCCAAATTCCATTAGCACCACCCACATCAGCTAGTTCATAACTTGCCTATGACTCCAGCTCCACGAAGATCTAATCAAAGTACAAACAAAAACCAAGTCCTTTAACACAGGCATTTTATTCTCTGCAAGTGTGGAGACCTGAATAAGAATGGTCCCCATAGGCTCATATATTTGAATGCTTGTCATCAGAGTGACAATACTTAGAAGGATTTACTTAGAAGGATCAGGAAGTGTTGTCTTGTTGGAGTAGGCATGGTTTGTAGGAGGGATGTCACTAAGGATGGAGTTTCGAGGTTTCAGAAGCCCAAGCCAGACTCAGTGGCTCTCCCTTTCTGTTGCCTACAGATCAGATGTAGAATTTTGGCCACTTCTGCCTGCCTGTCACCATGCTCTCTGCCATGATGAAAATAGACTAAACCTCTGAAACTGTAAGCAAGTGCAAATTAAATGCTTTCCTTTCTAAGAACTGTCATGGTCATAGAGGCTCTTCACAGCAACAGAAACTGACAAGACTGCTAGTCAGAGTGAATGCTTTCATAGAGATGGGATGGAAAGCACTCAGAGCAAGATCCATCACTGTTCTCTAGTGTAACATACCTGATTTTGAAGCCTATGTACATGTATGCTTCCAAGATAGTACTTGGTGAGGAAAAGCATAACTCTTTTAGTTTAGTGTTCTGGTTAGTTTTTATTGTCAATCTAACACAACCTAAAGTCAACTAGAAGAGGGAACCTCAGATCAGATTGGCCTCTGGGCTCCTCAGTGGGATATGAATATGACTGCTAGTTAATGTAGGTGGGCCCAGCTCACTGAGGGCAATATTATCCATAGGCAGGTGGTTCTGGACTATTTAAGAAAGGTAGCTGAATGAACAAGTTAATGAACAAGTCAGAAAGCATCTTTCCTCAATGGTTTCTACTTCAGTTCCTGTTTGAGATGCTACCCTGACTTTCCCTCAATGATGGACTATGACCTGCAATATAAGCTAAAGAAACACCCTCCTTCCCAATTTGCTTTTGGTTAGAATGTTTTAATCATAGCAACAGAAATATAACTATAACAACTAGAAAACAGTTATTTCCTTAGCAACTTTCCCGCTTGAAACTGATAGCAAAGATGACTTCTTTCTAGTCTACTATTATAATGTGACAGTACAGCTAAGAAAGAATTAGACAAAAATCTACATAGAAGCTGGGCCTTCCAAGACAGGAGTCTTGCAAGTTCTAGGCCTAACTGGGCCAAATAGTAAGTTTAAGTTCAACCTGGACAGCTTAGTGAGAACCTGTCCGAAAATAGAAAGAGAGCCAGAATGCATCTGTAGTCAGGTGCTTACCATGCATGCCCTGGACCCTAGGTTCAATCCCTAGAGCTGCAGGAGCAGCAGCAGCAGTTGTAACAACTCCTCATCCAGAGAGGTAGTAAAACAAACAAGACTCCTGTCTTCCTGTAGTCTGACTAGAGTCCAGAGGTGGGGTGTTAACAGTCTCACAGGTTCATTACCTAATTGTTCTTTGGCCACAATGAAGCCTCAGGCATGGCTTCATTATACAGTATACAGTGAAGGACTACTGAAGAGTAGTCCTTGATTAAACTTACTTTTCTTTTGAAAGAAAAGTCAACATGCTTTTATTGCAACAGAACCTGAAACCCTTATGTGGTGTAAGGTGGGGCTAAGGAGTCAGACAAAAGAATATTTATCGCACCAAATCACCACGCAGGACAGAAAAGGACAAGAAGAGTTGAAGAAGGAAAAGTCAAGAAACTGGAATCAGTAGAGAGCCAAGCGCCCAAACCTAGGGGTACTAAGGCCAAAATGACAGCACCTGTCTCAGACAACACTCGTGTCACCAGGCTTTCATTTGCTGGCGTGCACACAAACTGTGCCTTCAACTTTCAAGTTCTTAAAATGCAGAAAGTGGAGCTTTGAAGTTATTAAGATTACAGAAGCCTTGAAAATCCGTTAGTAAAGCCGGGCGGTGGTGGCGCACGCCTTTAATCCCAGCACTCGGGAGGCAGAGGCAGGCGGATCTCTGTGAGTTCCAGACCAGCCTGGTCTACTAGAGCTAGTTCCAGGACAGGCTCCAAAGCCACAGAGAAACCCTGCCTCGAAAAACCAAAAAAAAAAAAAAAAAAAAAAAAAAAAAAAAAAAAAAAAAAAAAAATCCGTTAGTAAAACCATAGGATGAAACCAAAACAGCTCAAAAAAGCTACACAAGTCCCTGCTGGCTAAGGGGCAGACACACATCATGCCTAGAGGTGACAACAAAACCAAATAAACTCATCTCTTAAAGCTACTCACCTGGCTCCAGAAACTTGTCTGGTAAAAAGCATTGAACCAAGCTGAGTGACAGCTTTGTCATGCTGTTCATCTACTGTCCTAAGTGTCATTGCTAGGAAAAAACAAAAACAAAAGACAATTCAACAAGCTTTTGGATTACAAGAGGGTGTTAGATTCCCTAGAGCTGGAGTTAAAGGCAGTTGTGAGTTGACCTTGTCAGAGCTAGAAACTGAACTCAAATCCTCTGCATCTTAACCACGGGAAATCCCTCTAGCTCACTAGTCTCTTCAATTGTCCCTGAACTACATAACAGAAACATTAGTCCTTATATCAGCAGATCAACTGATGACAGCAGAGGCTGAGGAGAATAAGCAGAAGCACTGACAATGCTGTGCGGGATGCTGGAGCTTTGTTAACTGAACAGACTTTCATTATAAGAGGCAAGCTCTAAATTACTATCTGTATATTCGTTATATTTACTATTAACTCTGATTCCTTCACTTTTACCTTAGAGAAACATTAAAGCATTTCTAAAGGCTAAGTACATTTTAAGTTATCACTTAATATTGGGATGGATTTAGAAATATCAGCATAATCAAAACAAGTTCACTATTTCTATAAATAACAACTTCCTCCTAAGAATATTTCAGACATACTTTCTTTTATTAAGGAAGAAAATTACCTAAAGATATAGGGTTGTGAGGTGTCTGTAGCAGTCTTTCATTGTAGGCCTCAGCCAACTTCTTCAGTTGGGTGGACAAATAGACAAACATTTCCTGAAATAAAAATACCACAAATAAATACAACTCAACCTGAATACAAAACCTGACTGGTATGGAATGTATGCTATCTACCATCTCCCATGTCTCTCCTCTGCCACAATACAGTGAGATTCAGAGCCACTGCAAACAGCAGACAGGGGGAAGACAGCCCAGCCCACTGCTGGTCTTGGGCTATAATATATCGCATCTCTGCAGAACTTTCAGAGTTGATACTTCAGAATTCTTTTAATTTTTTTTTTTTTATTTTTTGGTTTTTCGAGACAGGGTTTCTCTGCAGCTTTAGAGCCTGTCCTGGAGCTAGCTCTTGTAGACCAGGCTGGTCTCGAACTCACAGATCAGAATTCTTTTAATGGGAAGACCAGCATATTGCAATGTTGCCCAGGCTAGGTAAACTTCTGATCCTCCAGTCTCAGTTTTCTAAGTAGCTGGATTTAAGTATATACTGACACATCTGGCAAGAGCAAGCACTCTACCCAAACAGCCATCTATTTCTGCACATGCTACCAGCACAACTCTTCATCCCTCTGCACTGTTCTACACAGAGGTCCTTCCACACCATAATAGTTCCTGTCCTTCTCAGATGACCTCCTCCTGTAACTACTAAGAAAATCTCTTCAGTGCTAAGATGGATCCATTTACTATGCAAGTTACATAGTAAGTGGAAGTTTAAAGTGTACTGCTTGCGTGTTTGCATGCATGTGTGTGTCCCAGGTCAAACTAGAGGTCTTGTGTGTGCTAGGTAAGTGCTCTACCTCTCTGCTATATCCCCAGCCCCATCTAGAAGTCTATTCTGTTTAAGGTACACATAGCTAAAATGAACAATTCTCTTATCTCAAGGACTACAATAACTAAAACTAAAACTTACTCTACTTTGCCAATAGCAGAAAGTGTAATAAATGTTTCTAAGTCTAAAATGTCACACACACAGGCATAGCAGTATAACTGAGTCAGCAGCTATTTAAACTGAAAAGTTATTTTCTTCTGCTTCTGCTTTTGAAAGGGAGCAAAAATGAAAACCTACCCAAATCCATCTGCAGTTGGATGAGTCTACTTTACTGACCTCCATCCACAGTTAAACATAAATTCTAAAGAGACTCCAAGGCTAACAGCAGAAATGACACTTCTTGAGTTCAAAGGCCACAAAAGCTGCTTCTGCTTTCTCTCTAAGGTAGCTCTCTCAGCAGCTTTTTGGTCTAAAGTCCACAGATGAGCAACTCTATCTGATAACAATAAAAACTAAGAGAGGAGGGAAAATGCTGTCCAGTTTTATGAATTACTAGTTCCTTACACGTACAAAGGCCTTACCTTGCTGACAATATATTCTCACCTAAAATGTTATACTAATCACCATTCTTAAAATTATAAGAACAATTCTTAGCATGTCAGAATCATAAAATATTAGATCACTAAATTAGTTCTTTTTTATAAAAAAATTGCTGTTGTTATCTGATAGATGTGGTAAGACATCCTCTTGTCATAAATATATAATAAAATGTATATAAAAATATATTCTACATTATATATTTATACATATATTTATAAATATATTTTATATAATATATTATCATAATCATGAGCTATTGAAAATATACATAATTTTCCATTATTTTTTAAAATATGGGTGTTTTGTCTGCATGTATATCGTGTACCTGGTGACCGTGGAGGCCAGAGGAGGCCGTTGAAACCTCCTGAAACTGAAGTTTCAGAGGGCTGTGAGTTGCCATGTGGGTACTGGAAAGCGAACTCAGATCCTCTGGAAGAGCATCTCTTCAGTCCTTATTTTTAAGTCTTTCTATTCATTACTTTACTTTCAACAGCACCTACATTTTCAGAGCTGTGTTCAGCAGTAATTCATCTAGTAACTAATATTTTTAATGGATTATTTTTTCTGAGCACATTTATTAACATTCAATGTTTGCCTGTATTTCCAAATACATCCCTTTGTGCAAGCTACACTTGATAACGACAGCAACAATTATCATATACAACTCCCATAAATCTGCCTCATATTGAAAGATCAGTATTCTACTTTATACAAGTAGCCAAAAAGTTTATAGCAAAAAAATATTTCTGCTTACTTATTTTTTCCTGTATATTTTATAACTTCATTAAACTATAATTAAACATAATCTGAGAAATATTTAAGACAACTGTGGTCATTTTCACAATTGGGGCGAACAAAGTTATGTAAAAAAGTTATCTTTTCTTGGACATTTTGTATAAAGATTTTACTGGATTATCCTCAAATCAATATTCGAATACTTCTTCAAAACGTAGCACACGTAGGAATCCAATGGAAGTAAAAATACCAAGAACTGTATGGCAACTAGAAAAATTCAATCTCTTACACGGCATCAGTCCCTAAAAGCAGAATTCATGGGTTCTGTGTGTCTTTTCATCTACTACAAAGTATACAAGTTGCTAATTTTAAATGCTCTGCATTATAAAAAAAAAAGTCCCTTATTTCCACATAGATAAGAAATGATAATGTCTCTATATCTATAAAATCCTAACTTTCATCAGTATGTCTAACACTCAATAGCCGCCAAGAATTGCCCTTTATGGATCCCTGTGTCCCCCTAGCAACAAGGCTACCTTCGCCTTTCATTTATTGTTAAAGAAACAAAGTCCTTCGGTTTATGTACTTCAGTGCAGGAGCCCAGTTTAAAATAATCTCCTATCTAGTGTGGCTGTCACATCCAGAGAGTGGGCCCTAATGAGAACTTAATTTGTACCTGAACTAACTTTTCCTGAAAAGTTACCTGGAGGGTACCTGCAAATGTAACCATGCACATAAAACGTTGATTAAAAAACTAAATTTGTCCATGTTCAATTCTAATCCACTAATAAAGTACTTTCAATCAGTTCTATCAATCACCGGCTAGTCAGAGGTTCAGAGTTATCTGTTAAGATCTGGTCTCGCCATGAAGCCTAGACTACCTTACCTTCCAAGTGCTGGCATTACAGGTACACGTCTCCACCCCTAGCCAGAAATCAGCTTTTACTGTAACTAACATAAGGAGAGAAATCTTTATTATAAAAATAATCATAAGGTAACTAAGTCTCATATATCATTAGTGTTTAACTCAATTTTTAAAACCTATCTTCGAATGAAACTCATGCTCAACAACAAATATTTACAGAGTCTTTTCTGCGTGTAGAGGCTGTAGGAGGTAAGCTAACCTCAACTGCAGCATACTGACCTGCACACAGGCCACAGAGTAGCGTCCTAACATCCTATTAATATCACCACACTTTAAAATATCTTTCAGGATATCGTAATGGCGATCCTACACTAACACTGAGCTAAGCAGTTTTACCTGATGCATGAAGGTGCTACAGAGCTTGTACTATTTTCTGCTACAGTTAAATCTATAACTGACATTTATTATAAAATACTTCTGTAACAGGAGAGATTTATAAGCAGCACAAGCAAATGTGTATAGAAAAATCTTACTTTCAAGAAATGAAATAATATTGATTTTCTATGTCCTTTGCGCTGTATTTAACTTAATTTTAAAAGACTCTCACTACAGATAAACGGAACTGTATACCTGAATGCTAATGTCAGCTATGTTTCTAAAACAAAAACACAAAACCTTATACTTTTTATGAAAAAGGAACTGAATTATATTATGCATTATCTTTTGTATGGGCTTTGGACCGCAGACTGAAACCCAACATCCAGACTATCCCTCACTAGAATCCAGATGTGCATAGTTCATCAAACTTCCAAGAAAATGTCCTAGGCTATGTCTGTGCAACATGCCCCATCATGTGATGGGGTGGAGAAATGTCTGTCTCAGAAGGTAGGAACCATGCGTGGACAGAAGGACAACAGCATGGATGCACATCCACACACACAGATATCCACGGCTGAAAAAGTTGATACTAAATATTGTGGTCTCCACTGTGGCTGCCACCAAGGACTGACACATGTTCAACAATGCTTGCCTCGGTGGCAAAAACACTGCTTTCAAGGTGCTGAAGTCTCCTAACCAGGCCCCAAATCAGATATTGACAAGAGATTCAAGAATTCTACTTTCAGGGCACAAACAAACTCCTTCTTCCAAATTTAGCTCTGGTTAAGCCACTGTTGTTGTTACAATCTAGTGTTCTAGAATATGGTTTATCCTCTAAGCGTCAGCTCACAAGTTCTAGCCCCAGAACAGCCATTCTACTAAACCCCTCTTCTGAACTTGCCCAATTCAGCAGATACTTGCAACAATAAATGACGGTCTGCCACCCTGGTCGGCAAAGTATTTTTCTATAAGGAGAGCTGGGCAGATAATGGGCTTCTCTGGAAGCAAGGCAGAGTGGACAAACTTCTAAGGCTGATCTTTCTTTTTGCATAAGAAAACCCAAAGAAACAGTCGCTTGTATTTTAACCTCTTTTCTTCAAGACCTCTTCGTTAAACTCCTGGTCATTCCTCCCTCTATGAAGCAGATGCACTGATCAAGAGGGGGCTAAGGGCAGAGAGGCTCAATTCACACACAAAGTTCCACTCTCTGATCCTTTCACCCTTCCAAAAGGAAAGCTTGAGGAAAGGAATGGCTTCCAGCTGAGCTCTTGTCTGCTCAATGTGACAAAGGTAAAGCCTTTCCTGAAGAGATATAGCTGGAAGAAATAACCTCTAAAAATACCATTGTGGGGAATAAGGGCACAGAATAAAAAGAAATCCCAAGTTTTCCTTTAACATCCCTCTTTTAGCTCACAGAGCAGCAGTAACATAAAAAGGCGCTCTCAGTGATGGTTTATAAATAGCTTGGGCTGGCGCAAAATAGCTTTGCCTCGGCTTCTCCACAGCTGAGCCAATAAACTACCATGATGAAATGTTCACAGCAGAGAGAGTCCATTTAGACAAAAAAAAAAAAAAAAAGGCTACATTTCTGCACCAAATCCAATATTTAAAAAAAGCAATATTTATGCTACATTTACGCAGTTGTACTTATGGAGGACATACACGTTTTCTGCAGGAAGGCCTACTATGTGGAGACATTAAAGAACAATTATTTTTTCATGCAGTGTCAGAGTTCTCAGATCAGTATTTTAGTATTCTGGAAATTACTCCATTAGACAGGCTTTGTTCTAAGTAATTCTATACAAAGAATTTTAAATAAAATCAATTAGTGCATTTGAGAGCCTCTGGAGTTTAAATACCTCCTCTAGATAGAATGGGAGGGTCACAAGATCAATCATCATCCTTACGGCTCAAATGCCTAGGAAGAAGGATCGATCACTCCCTCAGTGCTGTAGAAGTAACTGCAAACATGGAAGACAGTGGTTCAGACAGCATACACAGGGGCCTGGGCAGCACCCAGACTCAGTCTTCACCAGCAGTTCTGAGACTTGAAAGTGGCCAGTCAATCCTTCAGCAAGCTCATCTTCCCAGATCACAATTTCATATGCAAAATGGAGACAATCCCTACAAATGAACTTGATGAGTACTACACCAAAGAATGGATACAATGAACCTAGCAGGGGACCAGTGGCATGGTTGAGCTGGCTGTGCAAGCTTGACAACCTGAGCTCAGTCCCTGGTACTCACAGTGGAAGGTGGGAACTGTTACGAATGAAGCATCTGTTAGTTTCTTTTAAAAGACTGGCTCTCACTATGATGACCAGCAATTCCTGGGCTCCAGTGAGTTTCCTTCCTGCCTCCTCAGTAGCTGGAACCACAAAGTTCATTGCTTTTCTTTTCAAGGCCAGCATAAGCCAAGCATTTCAGCAATGATGGAGGGATTTATTATTTTAGAATAAGAACGGGGCTGACTCCTACTGGCTCTTCCACCGAGGACTAGTCCTTCACACCATAACAAGCCTTCAGGCTTCCAAATCACTCAAAAGAAAACTTTCCCATTTCAAGAGCCTCTATGCCAGAAGTGGGTGACAGATGCCTGTAGTCCCACTACTCAGGAAGCAGAGGCTGGAGGATTACCCACTGTATGAGGCCTGCTTTGTCTACATAAAGCAAGCTCCAGTCAGTCAGGGCCTCACAAGACCCTGTCCTAAAAGAAAAGGCAGAGCTGCAAAGCAGGTAAAAGGCAAGGCAACTCTTCCTACTCTTGATAACCTGAGTCCAATCTCTGTACCCACAGATTGACCCTGACCCCCACACATGTGCCATGGCACATGCACATGAGCACACAAATAAATGCAAAAGAAAATTATTTAATAAAAATTAGTAACAAAAAAAGGAGAGCCCCGCTACCTTTAGGTGATAAATGAACAAATAATTCCCAATACAGATGTTTCTAAATAACAAATACTAATAGTAAAATAATGCATCTGAACTATTTCTCAGCATATCCTATATAAGTGAGATATACAGGCTAGAACCCTGGCATTCAACAGGAGCAAACCTCACCTTTCTTTCCTTTAACAGTTTCTTGTAGCCATTGCAGCCCAGTGACAACAAGGTGATAAGGACGTCTAAGGATGGCGAAGCTGAAGCTCTTCCTGAAAACAGAGGGCGGGGCATATGCAGGAGGACTGATGGGGCAGGCTCGAGAAATCAACTCATCACAGCAGACTATATGCACATACATTTTTGTTCATTAGTTAATTTTTCCAAAAATCAAGTTATCTATTTACCTGGATACATCTTGCTAATTTCCTGAATGAAGGATTCATTAAAGCCAGCAATTATAGCACCACCTACTGGAACCATAAAATTTTTGTCCAAGCTCTGAACGAAAGCATCGATTCTACCAACCCGAGCCCCCTAGAATCAAACAACATATGGGTCACATGTCAGTAGCTAGGACAGACAACAACTTCTATTAACAAGCAAAGGCCACAAAAAAAAAAAAAATGTCGTACAAAATGATACATACAAATTTTATTTCATTCCCACATTTACAAAGGCTAATTTTACCTTAATTAAAAAGTAAAACTGAGAAACAGTGTATAGACATTTGTTTAAAGGCAGGTGAAGGGATGAAATTTTCTCTGTGGCAGTGCAAGTCCAGGGTTTACAGAACTGAACTCCAGCTTGGGTGGTGCTCATTATATGCACAACACCCAGCACACTGCAGTGTACATTGGCTTTCACAGATTAATCACTAAACTCAACCTGCATAAAGCAGGTGGGGTGTCATTACCAGTGCAAGAGGGAATTCCTCTGAAACAGCTTTTTACCTTAAAACTGAGTATGAGACAAAGCATTTCTCCCACACCTATGACTTTTATTTGACAATAAGGTCTATGGTGATTAAGTAGTTTTAAATACCTAGCATCACAATCTAATAAACTACAGCTGCCCAAAGTGCCAACCAAGCAGCTAGAAAATTAAGTGCCTCTCTCTGACACTTGGGAAAATCTACTAACGTTTTTTATCTGTTTGTTTTACAGTGCTGGAGATTAACCCCAGGGGCTTCATACAGGCCAGGCATAAAGCTCCAAGCCCAGCCTTTAAACAAGCTCTACTTTCATAACGGCTCTGATCACAAAAGAGAAAAGCATCAACCAATGGCAATTTCATCTGTATATTCCTGGAAGTTCCAAAATCAATGTTTCTCCATAACTTGTGATCCTTAACATGTGATCTTAGATAGTCTCATTCCAAGGCAAATGAACTTCAAATGGAAGTCTAATATCCCAGCACAGAGCTGAACGCAGACCTACTAGAAATGTGGAGCCAAGTTCTGCTTCCCATCTGACACAGCTATGACCTTCTGTCTAATGTGCTGCAATTTTCTCCTCTTAAAAATGGAGATACCATCTAAATTTCAACTCACATAGTTTTTTCTTTATCTGCAGCCACAGATTTTCAATCTGTATTCACAATCTACATTCCTATTAATATTATAACCACATTTGACCTTCGTTTTCACACTTCTTCCCCATTTCTGTATCTCAGGGAGAATGGAAATCGCAGATAGCTGGTCTAATCTGAGAGACCAGATACAGGCAACAGGTGGAGGCAGTAGAAGCAACTGAGGGGAGCAGACAGTCAGAGACCATCGCCTGGCTGTTTCAGCCTTACTCTTGCCATGACTCTTACTTCCTAGCAGACTATGAACAGAAGAAACCCATCTCAGGAAGAGGGGACAGCATAAACATCAACAGGATAAGTGAAGAGAAAGCACAGCAAGTGGTGCCAGGTTGAAAGTGTCCAGAAATAATACTCTCTAGGCTTTCTGAGAGGAGCATGAGCCTGACCTGGGAGTGGGCGGACTGAGAAAGGTGAAGCAGACTCCAGACTGCTACACCCACCCTTTCACCATGAAGACTGCACACTCCTTCACAAAAAACACTCAGAAATGTTCAAGGGTCACACCCCACACTAACAATAGGCTGCCACTAAGGAAGAAAATGAAAAACCTAGCATGACGGAGGCTGCTGGGAAATGGGCTGCAACGCTGTGTCCCCAGCACATACTGTGGTAGCTCACATACTATGGGAAGTCAGAAAACCTACTGAATAAAATAACAATCAGGTGTGTGGGTAAGTAGCAGTAACACCTACTTTGCGCCAATTCTTAACAAGTGAAGTAGCTGCTTCCCACACTTTGGAACTTCACCTTCCATTCTAAACTGCCAATCCCACACACATTTCTATAGCTCTACTATGTACCCTCTATTAATTTGTCTTAACATCTCAGAATAGGCATTTCAGCAAACAGAACCAGAAGTGTACTTCTTGAGATTACACACACCTAACAGAGTATCTTATCTGTTCAGAACCATGCCATTCTGGGACATCTTTTAAGAGTGCTAAGACATTTCAGGTATAACAGTTTTCTTCACTAATTACATGGTCACTGTGATAGTGCTTTCTCGGGGCTTTGTTCTGTTTTAGGGAAACTAGAGGCCCTGGTGGCAGACTGCTATACAACTTCCTCAGCAGCTGTGAGACTCAGGTCAAACACTTAAACCATTGAGCATATTTCCCCATATATAAACAGGAACAGAGAAAATACACCTTAACTTAATAGGATTAGTTTTAAGACATTAACAGCCTGACCGGATGCCTACCACACATGGAGGTCTTTGGTAAGCTGTCCGCATTATGTATGACAGGTATGAGTGAAAGTTAACTCTATTTAGAATGTCACAAAATAGCAGTCAGAGCTCAACAAGACTTACACATTTACGTTGTTTAAATCAACAGTGCATGACCTCTCCTCATGTAGGCCAATCTGCAGAAATGTTTATTTACTACTTAAAGACAAGTCCATTTTAGAAAGTAATATAATACCTACGAGACAGCATCTGCATTCGAGAAACATCACACACATACACACACGCGCACATGACAAAGTGGAGTGCCAGGAAGAACAGCCCCAAGGATACCTTTCACATCAGCTCCACTGCTTCCCTTAGTTTGGCCCTCCATTAGTCTACCACTATCACTCCACTTTCAATTCTCAATTAGGGAATAACATGAGTAAATGACTCATATCAGGCTGCAGAGATAGCTCAGCAGTTAGAGCAATGGCTGCTCTAGTGTGAAGATCAGAACTCTGACCCCAGCACCCACCTATGCAGCTCACAAACACCTTAAACTCCAGTTTCAGTTTCAAGGGATGCAACGCCTCTCCTGGCCTCCTCAGGCCATCTCTCTCCCATATATAAATAAATAAATCACAATAAATCTTTCAAAATGATGTGTGTGAAAACAAATATAGGCACGTGGAAAGTATAAACATATAACTAATAAGGCTTAAAGTCTTTTGTTAAATATACACAGTATCTAAAACTATGTGAAAACAGTACATTCACGGAAACAGAAAAACGTTCATTATAAATGAATAGCGGTACTTATAAGATAGCTATGATTAAAAATAAAGATAGCTATGATCACCTGCTCCTTCCTTTTATAAACTTTTAGAGATGCTAATGCATTTGAACTTTGAAAGCGTTAAAGATACAAAGGGGGAGGAGCAGTGAGATGACTCTGTGGTTAAAGGTACTCACCACCAACCCTGACAGCCCTGGTTCTAGCTCTGGAACCACATGGTTGAGGAAAGAACGGACTCCTACAAGTTGTCCTCTGACCTCCTTATGCATATTATGACACACGTGTGAGCTTGAACACTCACACAAATAAATGTAGTAATTTTCTTGTACTAGGAATTAGAAGAAGAGGAAAGGAGGGGCAATTCAATAAAAGTGAGCACTCATGTAAAGTGTTCTCGCCAGTTCCAGCACAGAACACTGTGTCCCTTTCTTCTGCTCCATCCGCACCAAACACGATCCACCTAGACCTGTGAGGCTGCCTTGAAAAGTCAAGGAATGATGAAAAGACAGCAAAGGAAAGGTAAGAGCGAAGAGTAAAGGTCATAGGGCAGCAGCAAATAGAAGAGTCTTTAGATCCTGGAAAATATTTAAATGTTTTGTATTTTTTTTAAGATTTGAAAATATGTTTATGTGTTTACATGGTTCACTCTCACTCTTCCTGTTTTCTTTTCTCTATATAAAATATAATCATCAATAATATAATTCAATACATTAGAAAAATGAGCATCCAGGGTTTAAAAAAATCTCAGAAAGTTAAGAATGCTACTGAAATCTTTCTGTGTTGATTCAGGACCATCAAAGCTATTTCCAGGGGCAGGAGAAATGGCTCATCCAGGAAGAACACTTGTTGTGCAACCATGAGGACCAGAGTTTGAAGCCCAGAACCCATGTAACGGGTCAGGCGTTTCATGCACACCTAAAACTCTAGCTCCAAAAAGGGTGAAGACAGGAGGATCACTGGGGCTTGCTGACTTCCAGCCTGCTTGAGAACATTCAACCTACAGGTTCAGAGCGACTCCACCTTGAAGGAACAGGAGAACAACAGAAGGACCCTCTTCTGGCCCCAACTGCACAAATAAGCACACACACACAGACATATAGGTATGCATACGCTTACACATACAGACACGTGTATGCACACAAAATAGATGCATAAAAAAATCTTTAAAAGTTACTATTCAATTACCATTAGAGTACCAAGGAACAATGAATGACCTTTACCAAGAGATTACTGGATACAAGTTTCTAATGCTCCCCAAAGTAGAGAGAGTTAAATAACTTTCACTATATTAGACTGTAGGAAAAAAAGTCATAATCCTATAGTATATAATATTAATATAATAAATCACCTGCTGAATGAGATGCATGCACTTGGAAGACTGTAATCCATAAGCGTTGTTGACTACATGCGGAATGTCATAATTAGCACAAATCACAGCCAGTTCTTCTAATCTATAAACATAAACATTTACAGAAAGACATACTCATACTGTGCTTTATAATAATTATGGAAAGTTTTTATCAATAGTGTTAAAGTATATTAGGGAAAGAGAGAAGGGGATGACAAACTGAATTCCCTCTGTAATATCTTTGTATATAATTCATCAGCCTGGAAATACACAGCAAGCACTTTACAAAACCTTAGAAAACCTTTCAATGTTACTAATAAATGAAGGAAAAACATATTTAGAAAAGCTTATGACTTGATACACAGAGGCACTGTGAGTGTGAGGTCAGCCTAGTCTACACAGCAAGTTCCAGGCCAGCCAGGCTACATAGTGAGACCCTGTCTCAAAGAAAAACAAAACAAAAGTTTACAATGGTAACTTTTCAATAATTTCCAAATTTCTTACAAAGCACAGAGATTAGATGATGCTTCAAAAAGGGCTGCGATTCCCCTTCTTACTGCTTTGACTACTCACCATACTGAAGCTAGTACTGAGAAAATAAATAAGCATATCTGGAAACCTTAAGAAATCTCACAAAATTTACAAACTACACTTTCAAGTAGACCTTAATTTTAAAAAGACAAAAAGGGGGTGGGGGGTGAGGCAACTACAACCTTCCTGTACCAAAACTCACTGACATTGTCTAACAACTTGGATATATCCTTTAAAATACTGTGGCTTAAAAATCTACCCTTCTTTACTCTTTCATTTGACACCTCTCATAAAAAGACATTTAAAAGTCTAATTTATATTAAGTTTGGTAATGAACCACAATACAGCAGAGGTTCCTTCTCAAAACCCAATACTACTTGTGACTAAAGTCTCCTATAAAACATCGTCAGTACACTGCAAAACTATAACTAAATCCTGTGATGCAACAAAATTGATTTCTAAAAAGAAGTTTGGTTTCACAAATAGAATTTGGAAGCAAAGCATTTCTATGCTTCTTTCCAAAAGGAGATACTTAAAATACATGGCACAAAAAAGCAGAAGTGAACTTGAGGCCAGCTAATTCTATACAGTAAATTCCAGGCCAATCAGAGATACACAGCAAGACCCTGTCTCAAGTAAGTAAATAAAGGAGTGGTATGCATGAGATATCTTTTTTCCTAGACGTGAACAAGTTTTAAAACTATAAATGGGAATAAGATCATGTTCATTGCCAGAAACTTTCAATTTGCTTCCTTTAAGTATTATGAACTGTTGTTTGGATGATAATGGCCCCATAGACTCATAAATTTGATTGCTTAGTCATCAGGGAGTAGCATTACTTGAGAAGGAATAGGAGGTGTAGCCTGTTGGAGATGTGTCACTGGGGATGGGCTCTGAGGTTTCAGAAGCACAAGCCAGGCCAGTGTCTCTTCTTGCTGCCTGCGATCTGGATATAGGATTCTCAGCTACTGCTCCAGCACCAGGTCTAGAGCTGCAAGTCACCATGCTCCCTGTCATGATGACAATGGACTGAACCTCTGAAACTGTAAGAAAGCCCCAATTGAATGTTTTCCTTTATGAGAGCTGCTGTGATCATGGTGTCTCTTCACAGCAATAGAACACTGACTAAGATATGAATAAAACAATCTTTAGGGCTGGAGACATGGATCAATCAGTCAGTAAAGTGCTTGCCTTGCAAGCATGAGGACCTGAGTTCAATTCCCCAGAACCCACATTAAGAAGTCAGGCAAGGCAGTGTGTGCCTATAATCCCAGCACCAGGCAAGCAGAGACAGGATGATTGCTGGGGCTCAAGTGCTAGCCACGGAACTGAAACAGGGAGCTGCAGGTTCAGTGAGAGACCCTGTCTCAAAGAATAAAGTGCAGAGTAATAGAGGAAGATGCCTAAAATCAACCATTGGGGCACAAACACAAACACACACACAAGCAAGCACACACACGCACACATCTGTCTCACAATCAATACCAAAATTTCTTCTGTTACTAACAAAATAGAATTGGAACACACATAAATATATTCTTCAGAAGATAAAAGGCATGTTTTTCATGTGTTCTCTAGTGAAAGGATTCCCTAAAGTACAACAAACCTGTAAGTAGCTTTTAAATGATCTAAATTAATCAGATGTGTTAACAGGACATAAAAGAGGTATTAAATGAAAGGCAAAAAAAAGCAGGAAACAGATTTTCCACGTGAATTCCACTGTATTCTAAATCAGAAGCTAATTTTAATAGCTATCAAAAGTGACATTCTTTTAATATTCCTTTTACATGGATTTCTTACTCAATACTTCTCAATAATTAACCAATAAAAACAAAATAAATGCTATATCATTAAAATTAAGATTATAAAATCAGAAGATCAAATACACTAACTTTATACTGCCATTTTCATAACCTCACTCATCAAAAGCAATCATTACATCATACAACAAAAAGTGACAAGTGACAACCTGCCCACTACTGAATTCTCTGGAATCTTTTCTATCAGGTGTGTGTGTAAAACACAACGTCACACACTGACAATATGGCTCAAAATGAAGCGAAACTCCACAGAGAAAAATAATTCAGCTAATACAAACATCCACATGCTTGCTGCTTAGAAATTTAAAATGATTGGTCATTAATAAACTACTACAGAATATGCAATATAATTTTAAAACAGAATTCATAGGCTCATGAATGACCGAAGGCAAATTTTCAAGAGTATGGCTTCAATATGATCTTTCAAAATTTGCCTGTAAAATAATAAAAAGTTAACATGTGGCTATCACTGCCAAACCATGAGTCCACAAACACAAAAGCTTAGCAACCAGAGTCCAAAGTCAACACAATTCTTATTAATTATTAGCACTTCTGTTAAAGATGTTGAAATGAGAACAAACCAGAGCTTCTGGCAAAAACAGAAATTCCTGTCAATAAACTTAAGCCCTATGACATTTTCAAAAAAAAATCAAAAAAAACAAAAACAAAAACTGTGGCTATCCTTTAGAAAAATGAACATCTGCCACCCCCATGGTTTTAATTTTCTAATTTATATTATCATCAACCACGTTACATATCTAGCTTAATTTCCCAATCAAAAACATGTAAATAATCCTAAAATACTTTATTTATAATCTGTTAGTAACGATCATTCCTACTTAGTAAATGAATTGCAAAGGCAAAGAGACAGTGATGGGGAAAACTACTAAGCCAGCGATTCACTTGGGAAGGCTGAAGCAGTGAGGGCAACAACAGTGAGAGACTGAAAGCGGCAAGGACAAGAAAGCAGACAAGTAAGGTGCACTAAGATTTGGATAGGGGATCTCCACCTTCACACCAGCTGTTATTCCTTCAGCATCAAACTTCTCCAAACCACTACAATACGTATCCCCAGGATTAACTTATTCTCTTAGGCCAGTACATTCACTACTTCCTACCAAGTGTTATCTCGTCGTGCTTGGGAATTAGTGGACAAGGTTTATTCAAAAGAGCATCTAAAGACCAATATTCACAAGTCAGTTACCTATCAGGCACCCTTGGAGCAAAACAGGATGTAGTAGAATGAATGCACAGAATATGATCAGGCCCGAGTTCCCGGACTTTAGCCTCCACGGCATTCAGGTCAGTACGCAGCTCGTCACCTTCCAAAACATTTTCAATCACCACTGGTTCAAAACCTAACCAAGTCAACCAGAAATCTAAACATTAGTGTCAATTAAATGCAAGATGATTCCAGAACTCTAAGAAGCAATGCAATTGTACAAAAGAACTCTAAATATTTATTTCACTAACAAGCTTTTCCTCTAGTAATAAAGATGGCGGCTCAGTATATAGTTTGAATGTAATTGGCCCCCATAAGCTCATAAGTAGTGGCCCTATTAGGAGGTGTGGCTTTATGGGAGTAGGAAGTGTGTCACTGTGGGGTGGGCTTTGAGGTCTCATTTATGCTCAAGCCTCGCACAGTATCTCAGACCACTTCCTGTTACTTGGGCGTCCAGATGTAAGACTCTCGGCTACTTTTCAGCATCATGTCTGTCTGCATGCCACCATGTTGCAGCATGATAATGGACTAAACCTCTGAAATGTAAGCCACCCCAATTAAATGTTTGCCTTTTTAAAAGTTTCTGTGGTCATGATGTCTCTTCACAGCAAAAGAAACTCTAACTAAGACAATCAGAACTGACATTAATCAGAAACAAGACAAAAGGGTGTGAAGAACAACCAGCAACCAGACTGGATCTTTAGCACTGTGAAATGAAAAGGAATGGAGTCTATAAAATAAGGAACACACATGTTAACCAGAAGCCTACAGAAGTTAATTGCTCAGGTGTTTTGATAACCAAAAAGATGACTAGTCCAGCTCAAGTTCTGAAAAAAAAAAAAAAAAAAAAATGAAGCCTACTCATTCTCTGGGAACATTTCAATTTCGCTTGAGTTTACATTTTTCAGAGACAGACGTAAATGATAATAAAATACAAATGCTAAAATAAATAAACCATACCCATAAACTTTGTGTTTCACTGCTAAACAAAACTATAAATTTCAGTCACCTGGAGATCACTGACCCATCTTATGGCCCAAGAGTCCTTCAGATTTTTTTTAAGATTTATTTATTTATTATGTATACAACATTCTTTCTGCGTGTGTGCCTGAAGGCCAGAAGATGGCACCAGATCTCATTACAGATGGTTGTGAGCCACCATGTGGTTGCTGGGAATTGAACTCAGGACCTCTGGAAGAACAGCCAATGCTCTTAACCTCTGAGCCATCTCTCCAGCCCAAGTCCTTCAGATTTTTAACTGAAATATTGCACTTAACCAGCATATAATTAAAGATGACCCCACAAATAATTATGTAAACTTTAATGGTAAATGTAAGTATACATAAGCTTACAAATTGCTAAAACAAAATATGTGCTAAGTTTTATGAATACTTTACTGAAATTTCTTTAAAGCATGAATATGGAGTACATTTAATTTTTCATTTACCTATCTCTATATAAAAATCTGAGTTTCCCACTGGATGTTTAAAGCATTACATATGCTGCATTTCTTTTACCTGCAGTGACCATGGACTTAAAGCAGGACTTCTGGTCTATCCGCGGCCATATGATATACTTGGCCTTAGGTCTTTTGTGTCGCAATGTTAAGAAACACAAGGTTAGACTCATACCAGTTGCCATAGGAACTACAAAGCAATTGGCCACGGAATGAACACCTACAAATAAGAAATAAAGCAATTTATTATCTCATAAACCAAACAAAACATGAAAAGCCAACATCCTTCTGGAAGAAATGATAAATTTGGTTCATAAAATAACATGGACTGTAACCCTGGTGTTTCTCTTTCTTATTGGCTCTCATGAAAGTCATGGTTAAAAGTCATCCCTGGGGTTGTTTTCTGTCTTGTCTGAAACAGGTTTACATGTGTGCACTTTTAAAAATGCAAATTCATGTTGCTTTAAAGAGATATAAACACAAGAAACTAGTGTGCTGTCTACTCACAAGTCACATTATGATTGACATGATACGTACCGGCCAGCTTGATGACATTAAGCACCAAAGAATTGGTAATTTTGTTCAAGAGGCTAGAGCCTGCAGCTTTTGGTTGCACAGCAGAAATATCACCAGACCGCCCAATTCCATGGATGAACCTAAGCAAAAAATGGACCAAAAACTGTACAAATACATTCAGTGTTCAAGTAATTAATACACATATTTACAACTAAATAACCAAAACCTAGCAGAGACAGTCTTCCACTATTGCACGCACACTTCATAAATGACTAATGTGGAGTAATCCCCAAGGACCACCATATCAATTTCTGTTTTCCTGTTGGTCCTCACCAAGAGACAGTCTAATTCTCTCACCTATCTAAATCCGTATGGGGGGGTGTCCATACTGACTTGGTTGACTCAGAAGTTATTGTCTGGAGCCTAAAGTCTTCATCAGACTTCTTGAGGAGTTTGTTAGTGTGTACTGCCTCTCAAAATCCTCACAGGAAGAGACAAGCTGAGCCCTCAGCCATGTAACCAAGTCATCTTTAGTAGACTGCCGACTCTAACCTTCCACAAAACTACTCTCTTAGCTGACATCTAACAACTACACCGGAAACCCACAACACTGAGCTGCTGAGCTCAGTTAACACACAGAACTGAAGAAATAGTCATCATTTTAAGCCATTAACCTTTAGAGTAATCTGTTTAAAACTACGGTACAGGGAACATCTTATTCCCTCTTCCCTTCCTCCACCACAGCGGGACAGATTCTGACCTGAACAAGATGCTTGCTTCAGAAACTGCCCTCATTTGCTGCTGGTGGTGACAGTAGCCTTTTGAGACGGGATCCCACAGGTAGCACTGGCCACCCTATACTTTAGACCCTCCCCATTTTTGCTAAGTGCTGGGATTACAGACAGTACCACCACCCTTGGCAAAAACTGTTCTAATTTTTTTAAAATTATGTTTCTTGAAAATGAGTGTACAAATCTACTTGTCTTAGATGGCCCTATACACTTACAGATGCCTTTGAATGTTCTTTAAAATAACTCAATCTGTAAACACAATCTCTTACAGTCAGGTAGATCAGAAACTGTGCACTAGTGCTGCACCTCCCTATGAGCACACTTTACGTGTGAGTCTTCTACATATATTACATATGAACCCCGTTACAAGGGCAGCGAGACAGGAAACTTACATCCATACTCATTATCATAGTTCATGTTAAAATCAAATTTTAGTATGCCTCTAAAACTGCACTTTGATTTAAAAAAAATGTTTTTAAGAGTTCATATTTCTCACAGAAAGGGTAGAAGATGGAAATAAGCAACCATATCCAAAAGCACAATCAATTAATAATTAAAGCATTTTTTTGCAGGAGGTGGTGGCTCATGCCTTAAATTCTGGCACTCAGGATGAAGAGGCAGGTGTGGAAGAAAAATTAAACCACTCTTCAAGATGGGTTAAAAAAAACTTTCAAAACTAATGCAAATAATGTAATCATCTAATACACCCATTCCTCCATCGATTGCAACAAAAAGAAGTACTTATAAAATGGAATTCAGATACTGATAAACTATGCTCTCAAGTTCATTACTCTCCAATAAAACCTGCAAGTTAAAAAGGAAATATGACTGGGTGTGGTGGCACATGCCTTTAATCCTGCCATTCAGGAGGTAGCGGCAGGTAGAGTTCTATAAATCCAAGGCCAGCCTGATCTACAAAGTGAGTTCCCGAACAGCCACAGTGACACAGTGAGACTCTGTCTTTGAAAGTCAAAGAGAGAATTAGACTATCTTGTCAAAAGAAAGACAACTATGATTTATGTCAACTGAAATTACAAAAAAAAGTCTCACCCACATTAAACATTCTATGATTCTATGTCTAAACTTCTATGATTGGGGTAAGCTGGCAAGGTACAGGTTCAGAACCAAAATGTCTCCCCTGTGTGTGGGCTGTCACCTCCATGACTATTAGGTAAATCCTTCTGGAACGTACAGAGACCCTGGAATGGATTTCACCTACCCAGAGGCTATCTGATACTTACACTAGGATTGCCTTGCTTTGCTGTAACTGGCCTACCTCCATATTTCTACTAGTGTGTTTTAAAAGTCTTGGTCTGTGATTTAGTATTTTCTTGTTCTGTGACTATTTCATTATAAAAAGCTCATGAAGCCGGGCGGTGGTGGCGCACGCCTTTAATCCCAGCACTCGGGAGGCAGAGACAGGCGGATCTCTGTGAGTTCGAGGCCAGCCTGGTCTACAAGAGCTAGTTCCAGGACAGGCTCTAAAAAAGCTTCAGAGAAACCCTGTCTCGAAAAACCAAAAAAAAAATAAATAAATAAAATAAAATAAAAAGCTCATGAAACTGTTACACCACAACATGATATTTGGGTCACCTGTTACTTGTTAGTATCTTGAGAGGAACTCGGTTTTTTTTTTTTTTTTGTATTGACAATATTAAGCTTTTAGAACCAAGCAGATTTACTAGTTTAAATATTTAGCAGAACACAGCACTGTTGACTATGAAGTGTCTGAAAGGGAAACCATCACATACTGGAACTTCAACTCTGGCATGAAAAGCACCTGCTGGGAGTGTTCCCACGTCCATTTGAAGAGGGGAGAAACTGTGAGTGGAAACTTTAAAATTTACTATGAATACCATAACCATTTTTAAGTTCCTCCCACTCCACCTGGGGGAGGGGCCCAAAGGCTCTCATAACTGGCTTAAGAAACATACCTGTAATGACGACGAGCAACCAAAGCAGAGGCCACTCTCCCTTCCCTTTCTCCCACCCCACAATTACCCAAGAAATTGTTGCTATCCATGACTGCAAGCTCATGCAGAAAGAGCTCAAGTGTGCTTTCATCCCAGCCATCCTCTGGACACTTGCCCTTTAAAAAAAAATGTAAAGATATTTATATTCAGGAAAATTATCGTTCCCTAAAACCCCACACCAATGATTTTTTTAATGTGTTTTGTGTTATGCCCCTTGACTCCTCAAATCAGCAACTATGAAGAAACTGCCAGCTGACCGAACGTTCGTATTCTATTTGACTACAAGCTAGAGACTGAGACTAGATGGAATCCAGACACTTAGGTTTGCTAGGATTCTTAAATCCCAGTTAAGTTAGGTTAACGGTCAAGCGATGCCCTCAATGAGGAGTTTTCAAACTAGAGGCTGACAAACTAGAGATTGAGAATAGAAGGAATCCGGACACTTAGGTTTGCTAGGATTCTTAAATCCCAGTTAAATTAGAGAACGGTCAAAGCGATGCCCTCAGTGAGGAGTTTTCAAACTTCGGGGTTACTGAAGTTCAGCACTGCGGCCAGGAACGAGGCCCGCCTGAGAGGTGGGGCGGAACGCTGCCGGCTGCAGTGCGTTTACCAACATCACGCCATGCCTTCCAGTCCTTGCCTTCCCCGACCGGCCCAGTCTGGCGAAGACCCGGACTTTGGCAGTTCCGTGGACACCGAGGAGCGCGCCGCCCCGCCCCATCCCTGCCCTCCCCGAAGACGCAGAACCCGGGCACCGAGGCAGGGGAGTACCTGCTCTAGAAGCAGCTGGATGAGGTGCTCGTGCGCGCGCCGAGCCTCGCGGCCCTGCCTCACGTACGCCGGCGAAACTCGCCGCTCGCCCGCCGCGAAGCTCTCGGGGTTCATGACGGCGCCCGCAAACTACACGCCGAGGCCCAGGATGCAACGCGCCGCCCGAGCAGTACGGGACGGCCTTGGACCCAAAATACCCCAGGCCGCCGAACTCGGCTTCCGCGCACGTGCAAAGTCGGCTACCCGCGCACTTTGCCCTCCCGTCCCAAACACACACACCTCGCACACTCCACACACCCCACCACTATCACCCTGGAAGTTGTAGAGCTTGTGCATTCCTAAGGGAGTTGGTAAGTTTAGCGGGTTTCAGGCCGGAGGAAAGGAGCGTTGACTTGGGCTAGGTAAACGCTCTCAGAGGCAGGAGCACTGCTAGGTCTTTGAGAGAGGGCAGACAGAAGTGTCCTTGTGTGGGATCCTTAAGAAATGAAGATTTCTGATCTGCTCCAGTCATGTTGTTTCAGTCTTCCCCAGACTGTGTCTTCCAGAAACTTACATCCATGCCTTGATATGTTTCAACATTTACTGCTGCCTGACAACTTTATGAAATGATAGAACCCTACCTACTCCTATGGCGAATTTATCTCGTGGTACCTTTTTCATTTCAAATTATGTGATAATCTGCAGTAGTAGAATCCATCACCCTACTATTGGAAGAAGAGCCCCGGAAATGTCTTCCCTGAGTTCTGAAGCTTTCTGTACTTCATTTAGATCTACAGAATTCCTTTGAGAACTTTGTACTGACACTACTTACTCATGAATAATGTATCTTTAGAATGTAGTACTCTACACAATGAAAGAATTCACCAATGGCAGAACATATGTATTTGCGTGTCAGCGAGACAGCAAACATGGCTTATGAATTCCCCATGACTCTGAGATGTTTGAGGGGAGAAAAGTTTCTCATCTGTGTTGGAACCCACAACCAAAATGGACAAGAAGTCCAGGGATTCTGTGATGCACTCCTGTTTCTTAGGTTGACAGCCAGACAAAAGTAAAGGCCCATTTGAAAAGAAGGCATATGTGGAAAATAATTAAAATGTTCTGAGAGGTCTGGTGCCAAACCAGAATCTTTACCCATTAATAATCCTTGACCATATAAAGGTCACAGCTCTTCTGCCATTCAAAGACTCCATTGTACAGTACCGGTGTTTCATCCCTTGCCTTTGATAAGAAAAAATAGGGGAAGTATAGTTGGACCTTTTACTGAGTTAATCTATGGGCCTCCAAGGGCAGTTGCTTGGGGCTATCAGATGTCTTCAAAGGATATCACGTGTCTTTATGAAGTCACTCATTGTAACATAGACAAATTGGTCCCTTTCCCAAGTCAACATTAGTTGTGAAGCTGTACAAATATCACTGAGGTCAACTGAGGATCACGTGTAACCTGCCTACAACATAGTCTAGGAAAAATCTAAATAGTGGACTGTGACCTCACTAGCCTTTACACCACTTTTAGATTGACTTTTAAAATACCTTCTAGCTATTGTATGTCTCTTTTCAGGGTAGTCTACAGTATTTCCTTGCCAAAAGCAACAACCTTGACAGTCACTGAAAGTTATCTGATTTTTTTTAACCTGGGTCAGAGGAAGGAAGGAGGGAGGGAGGAAGAGAGGAAGGGAAGGAAGGAAGAAAAAGAAAAAATCCTGCTAGGCAGTGATGGCCCACACTTTTAATCCCAGCACTCAGTAGGGCACAGACAGATCTCTGTGAGCTTGAGGCCAGCCTGGTCTACAGAGTGACCAGAACAGCCAGGGCTGCACACTGAGGAAACCCTGTCTTGAAAATTAAAAAAAAAAAAAAAAAAAACTCAGTAGTGACCAAGACATATACATCATGTAATTCTACTGTAAGGCATTATCCCTTACTCAGTCGCAATTCTGATGACTGTGCAATCTTTACTGGAAACTTTACTGCCCTTGAAACTCTTTTTGATGAGTGAATGATATCCTCACATTAAATTAGCAAAACTTTAAGACATCCTTAAGTTTTCTAGGCCAAAGGTAAACACCACATCCATAAATCTATATGACTGTGTACTTCATTATTCTAAAGATATACAGGTTATTTCCTATGAATCATTGGCTGGAAGTTTCATAATTAGAGATTTCACCTCTAGTAATAGAATCTGCCCTACCACACATAGATATAATAAAATTGTACAGGATTCATGTTCAATATGTAGCCCTATTGCCAGACCACTCTCTTAGTATTCTCACTTCTTCCCAAGCGGCCTCTTCATCGTGATCTTCAACAAAGAAAGCTCATGTCTTAAAGGAGATAGAAATATTGTTCTTGGGCTTCATTGGAATGAGTCTTATTAGGTACAGTCAACATCAAATACTAGAGTGAAATTTCAGAGAATCAGTCTTTGGACTCTTTCACAATTAGAGAAGCAATATGGAGCAACTACTACAGATGTCAGTAGAATGGTTTCTCAAAAACATAAAAATAAAGGCTGGACCAAGGAGCTTATGTCTTTGATTCCCAGCCCTTGAAGGCAGAGAGGCAGATCTCTGTGAGTCTGAAGCTAGCCCAGTCTATGTAGAAAATTCCAGACCAGCCAGAACTATGTGGTAAAACCCTGTCTCCAAAAGCAAGAAAAGCCTTAGAAGTAGTACCGTAGGGCTGCCACCAGACACTTGCACATCCGCATCTATAGCTGCACCAGTTATAATATTTAGGAAATTAAAAACCAGCTTATATGTCCATCAGGAAATAAATGGATAAATATATTTGGAGTATATATACCTAGTGGAATTTTATCCAGGCATAAAGAAAAGCTAAATCATAACATTTTTATGAAGATGGATAAAATTGAAAACTATTATTCAGGGGGAAAAAGCCAAATTCAGAAAGATAAATATGGCATTTTCTTCATATTTGATCATAGATTTTAATACATATACATATATATGAAGGTGGTAGATACAGAACAAAGAAAGGATTCGTGAAAATGAGAAAAAGAAATCTTAAGGGGGAAGTGTAATGGGGAGACCACTCAAGAAGACCACTCAGATACAGTATAGTCAATTAAAAGTCTTTATTCCGACTGTCTGGGACTACACTCAGGTATGTGGGACGCAAGTATAGCCCCAAGTATATAGAGCAAACAGCTTTAAAAGGCAAAAACCAACTTGGGTTATTTTGCTTGGCAGTTGCAGTGGGAGGTTTTGTGCAAGCAAGCAGTTTAATAGAAGCTAAGACAAGAGGTTAGCTGGAGGGGGAGGTTTTACACAAGCAGACAGCTTAACAGAAGCCAAGGTAAATTAGCTGGGGCATCTTGGCCTCAAGTACCTGAAATAGACTCAGATAATTTTCCATAGGATTTTCCATCAAGGAGATCAAATTCTAGTCAAACCTAAAATGGACTCAGCAAGAGAGCAGGAGATGAGTGAACCTCAGCACTGTCTTGCCCTGTCACAGAGGTGGAGAGAGGCTAACAGAATGCATGCAACATGAAGCAAACAGACTCTTGGGGGAAGGAAAGGAACATTGAGAAGGGGCAAGAGATGGAGGGAAGGAGAGAGAAAGGGGTTCAAGAACAAAGTGTGTATGGAAATATCAGAATGAAACTCTTCTTTGTGTGCTGCCATTTTTTTAAAAGCTCATATAAGAAAGCAGATCAGAATTCTGTCAGAATGAAAAGTTAACCTGACAAGATACTTCAAACAGGATTTTAAAGAGATCTCTCAGAAACAACCCATCTTCTAAAGCTGTAGGCTACACAGGACCTTCACAACAAGCCAATGTCAAAGTAGACCGTTCCCTTTCCAGGCATTCAACCAAGGTCACCGTCTATTTGTTTTAGCTATTAAATCTGCTCACATCCTTCTCATTATAGATAGACGCTGACTTTTGGCCTCTTTTCTTTTTATTCTTGCATCGGAATAGGCCAGGACATAGTTATTCAAACACCATTCACTTCTCTGAGTCACAGCGAATACTACATGGACCATCTATCACTAGCTCCAATGACTAAAACACCTAAGCAATTTCAACCGTATGAAGACAGTCCGGAGGGAATCGTAACCACTGGTGTTCCCACGCGCAGCTATGAGAACAAGCGATCATAAGCGATTCGGGCACAGTCCCTTCGCTTGTGTCCATCCCTCCCTGAAAAGAAGCGATGACCCTTATAATTTTGATCAGACTGAGGGTGATTCTGAGTTTAAATTCAACAATCTTAATAGGGTAATGTGCCAAATCCTTACCACCTAGAAGTGACTTGTTGGGATTCCAATATGTATCCCCGCTCATATAAAGTCTTGGTCCAGTCTTGTGTCAGGAGCTACCACTTCCCTCGTCCCTGTATCTCCTTGTGTCCCAATCTGAATCCACCTTCCATTCGGAGAGGACACTGAAGGCTCGAGCACACCCAAGCATGGCAAACATGGCTCCGGTAGGCTTTGACCTCCCCTACTCCCTCTTTCTTGCTGAACTGTTAGAACACATTCTAAAGCTAGCCACCAAGGTCTATTCATTTTTTTAATGGAAACAGAGGAGTGGATGGGGGTGGGGGTGGGGGTGGGACTGGGAGGACTGGAGGGAGTGGAAACTGTTCTCTTCCCCATTGGCTGGGTGCTTGCCCAGCATATAGTGTAGCCCCACACCAAACATCCACTCCTCCTGGGGCTTGAGATGCCTTCCCCTCTCTCAGACATGTAGTAGGCTCAATCACAGAGGATGTATTTTTTTTTAGTATTTATTTTTATTTGTGTGAATATATATTTGTCTGTGTAAATGCATGGCATGTATTTATAGGTGCCCCCAGAGGTCAGAAGAATGCATTGAATCTGTGGGGTGACAGAAATTTGGAACCTACCATATTGGGTCCCGAGAACCAAAATAGGTTCGTCTACAAAAACAATGAGCCTCTTTACCACTGAGCCCTTCCCTCCTGAGCTAATCTAAAAGTGCAAAGAGGGCAGGCATCAGCTAGGGGCCAGGGACCAGGGGCCTCCAGCTTGTTTGCGATGTAGTAAACTTAAGTCTATTAGGACACTTTTGATATTAAAAATCGCCCCCTTCTGTTTTATTTCTTACTTCAATTATTAGCCCTCTGTTTTCTTTTTGAGCCTTTTGCAATGTCAGTTGTAAAGATTCAATTCAGCTGAGCCTGCCGGTCTCTAAGGTACCCAAGGAAAATCTGTGAATCTGGTCCCTGACAATTGGACAATCACTTCAATCCTCGGGTGAAATGGTTTAAGATTAGGGGCACCTGCCCTAGAGCGCCTTCCCGGACAAAATGTCAGGGAAATGAGAAGATTAAGGAAACCTCTAAAGAAACCAAATCTGGGGGAAATGATAGCACACCATAGAAGAAAGGACAAGCTGGTGAGCTGGGGAAGGACAAAGAATGAGCCACCCTAAAAAATTAGAAGAAATAAAACAATAATAAGAAAGAGCTACCTTGAGTCTTTGTCCACTGAGGCATTTATTAAAACTAAAACTGTACAGTGGATAATGGCAAAAGTTATGCCCAGGCCTCTCCAGTCAACCGAGGAAGAAAAATTTAACTACATTCTATTCTTGCTGCAGACAGCAAAAGGTTGTTCCCTGTGGCTCCAAACTAAGACTGGTGTTTGAGATAAGAGAGCTATGTACTTTACCTTCTAGCATCAGTGCCCTTGACCAGCAAGGCACTTGTATTTGATGTCATCAGTTTCTCTTAGCTCCACAGCTACCTTAAAATCTTAAGCTGTGTCTTTTTTCATTTTGTGGTTGGTTTGTTTGTTATTAGTTTGTTGTTGGTGTTGTTGTTGTTGTTGTTGGTGGTGGTGGTGGTGGTGTGTGTGTGTGTGTGTGTCTTTCTTTTTCAGACAGGGTCTCACTTTGTACCCTTGACTGACCTGGAATTCACTATATAGACCAGGCTGTCCTGGAATTCAGACATACACAGCTGCCTCTTCCTCCTGAGTGCCAAGATTAAAGATGTGTCCCATCCAGCCCAAGCTGCTTGTTTTTAACTACGCAGTGACAAGCAGTTTGAGAACTGCTTGCTAATGTGTTAGTGTTTGAAAGCATTCAGCTGCCTTTTTGAGAATCTGCCCCCCTTTACCAATTCCCTAACTTCTTGCTTTACCCTAATTACACTACGAATCTAAATCCAAAATCTGAGGTTGAGGTGGGAATTCACTAACCCTCAATTGTCTTCTACTCTCATAAAGCCTGACCAGCAGTCAAAACAGACAAAAAAATTACCCCTTGGTCAATTCTTAGTTAGCTGCATGAGGCTTATTCAAAAGCAATTATTTTCATTCAAGTCAAGTGAAACAGCCAGGCTCAAGATCAAAAGATAGGGAGTGCAAAGCTTGCCCTGATGTCCTAGCTTCGTGATCTTGGGTAAGTAATGTCAATTCTCTGTGCTTCAGTTCCCTGTCCTTTAAAGGAATCAGTGGGAATATCTTCTTTATGTGGCAGCTAAAAGTGCATAAAATAACAGACCTAAATAAATAGTAGGAATTAGTTCTTGACTAATTTAACAGTGCCAGGTTTGGGTTCCATCTTGTGGAATGGGCCTTAAATCCAAGTCAAAAGTATTTGGTTACTGTTATGGGGTTTTTTAACCCCTGGGGAAAGAGCATAAAATCAATCCAATTATAATTAGATGATTTTTGATTAGCTGCTAGCAGAATGAATAATCTCTGAGCCAAATTTGAGATTGCTGTAAAAAGGGAAAGATTTTTAAAGGGCAAACCACAAGAAGACATTCGATGTCTAAGCAAGCAAGCAAAAAACTGGCCTGTTTTGCCAAATTAAGTGACTCAAAACAATCTTTGGCTATCTGTGTAAGCAAGTTACAGAAGTAAAAAAAAAAAAAGCAGTTAATCATATCATAAAGAGTAGATAGTCACAGCTGTACATTTTTGGATGGGGGACACTGAGTCAGAGACAAATGACTAGTGGGTACCTAGATGGACGCTTAGAATAAAATGGGGTTTCTTTAGCCATCACCGTTAAGCCCATGACATTTGCACAGTCTTTCACCAGTTCATGTTACAGGCAAGTCACTGGTATAGGTCACAGGTTTTGTGGCTGGGTGACTTTGATGATTACATGCCTCCTCTGGTAGCATGAAGAGTAGCACCACGAACATTAGTCAGCAGGAGTGAAGAGTCTACAGGACATAAGTAAGTGTTGTCTTCAGCAATAGGACCTTACCATCAAGCCAAGACCAAATAGGTCATAGGCCCTATGGGAAAACCTAATACTATTCTGCTAAGGAACATAGCCATAAAGTCAGTCCTAATAACACACTGCCATACTCATAGACCAGTGCCACACTCAAGCCTCATCAGAGAAGCTTCTTCTTGTAATAAGTAGGAATTAACACAGAGACCACAGGCAGAGAGTGAGAAACTTTGGAGCACTCAGTCCTAAATGGGATTCTTCATTAATCTGCTCCCCTCAAAGCTCAGAAATCTATGTAGAGAAGGAGGCGGAAAGATTGTAAGAGCTGGAGGTGATGGATGAGTCCCAGGAAATGGTGTCCTTTAGACACAGCGTGACTGTACACCTATGAACTCCCAGTACCGGAGTCGACATGCACATGGCCTGCAGAGGTCCACGGCAGAGGCAGGGAAACGGACATGGAGTCCCACCCCTAAGCAAGAACTGTTTGCAGTTGATATCTGCAAGCCAAGAGCAAATCCATTTTCTTCTATGGAGCCTCACGGGGCATATGAACCACATTTCAGGAGAGGCCCAATGCTCAGGAGTAGGGCCAACACAAATGAGCTCCAGAGTGGTTTTGTTTGTGGTTTTGTTTTTATTTGTTGTTGTTTTGTGGACTTTCCACTTTGTTTTTGCTATTTCTTCTTACTGTTTGTTTGTTTTGATTTTCACTCTGGGGGTTTTTGTTTTTTTGTTTTATTTTGATTTGATTTGATTTTTTTTTTTCTGAGACAAGCTTTCTCTGTATAGCTTTGATCCAGAGTAGTCTCAACCTCAAAGATCCAACTTCCTCTGCCTCCCAAGCAGTGGAATTAAAGGTGTGCACCACCATACCTGGTTGTGGGTTTCCTTTTGTTTTGTTTTATTTGTTAGTTTGTCTTTTTTTTTTAAGAGCTAGAGAAGCCAGGTGTTGGTGCAAGCCTTTAATCCTAGCATACAGGAGGCAGAGGCAAGCAAATCTCTGTGAGTTGGAAGCCAATCTGGTCTACAGAGCTCCAGGACAACCAGAGCTGTTACACAGAGAAACGCTGTCTCAAAAACAAAACAAAACAAAAAAGGTAGAAAGAAGGAAAGAAAGAACGAAAGGAAGGAAGGAAGGAAGGAAGGAAGGAAGGAAGGAGAAACAAAGACAGACAGAAGGATGGAAAGATTTAGAAGACAAAGTTGGGTGGGTAAAGAGGTGAGGTTCTGGGAGGAGTTGAAGAAATGGAAAAACCTGATCAAAATATATTATATCAAAAAATAAAAATAAAACAGTAAGCCGGGCGGTGGTGGCGCACGCCTTTAATCCCAGCACTCGGGAGGCAGAGGCAGGCGGATCTCTGAGTTCGAGGCCAGCCTGGTCTACAAGAGCTAGTTCCAGGACAGGCTCTAGAAACTACAAGGAAACTCTGTCTCGAAAAACCAAAAAAAAATTAAATAAATAAATAAAAATAAAACAGTAGCAATTAGTATTTGCTTGGCCTTATAAGTATGCAAAAATGAGCAAGTCCCTTGAGAAAGAGTGGTGTCCTGCAGGAGAATAAACGCAGGTAGCTCACAAGGCCTGAGTAAAGACTTGTGGCACATGGCTAAACGCTCTCACACAGTATGGAGGAAGCATTTCGAAACACTCTAGAGTTCTGGACAAAGACATGGAAAAAAAAAGTTCCAGGAAGAGGGAAGTGAAAGAGCCATTGTGTGTGATAAAAACAAGCCTGGTAGACCTTTCTGGGCCAGCTTCAAAGGCCAGCGTGGACTTCTGTAGTCAGATTTCAAAAGCACCAGCCAATGCTTCCTGTTTGCAGCATCAGTGTCCTGAGGCAATTCTGTTCCCTGTCCCCACCCTGACTCTGGCATTGGCCGCGCCATTGTGTCTGACCAAAGGGATGGAAGCAGACTTGAACAAAGAGCTTGCCCACGAAGGCTGACACTGCCCTTCCGCTTGGAATCTTTCTGCCACCAGGGGAACAACCCTGCTCTAGATGGCTGAATGATAAGAAACATGTGACCCTGACTTTTATCAGGACTCAGTCAATAGCCAGCACCCACAGTCACAACAACCTAGTTTAAACCTGGTTAGGAGCAATTACCACACAGAGGCTTATATTAATTATAAACGACTGACTGGTAGCTCAGACTTGTTACTAACTAGCTCTTACAACTTAAATTAACCCATTTCTATTAATTTATGTATTGCCAAGTGACTCATGGCTTTATCTGTCCTCTAGCATATCTCGCTTCCTGGGTAGCTTGCTAGCATCTCTCCTGACTCTACCCTCTTTCTTCCCATCATTCTGTTTGACTTTTCTGCCTAACTTCCTGCCCAGCTACTGGCCTGTCAGCTTTTTATTAGCCAATGAGAGTAATACATATTCACAGTGTAGAAAAGGATTGTTCCATAGCATACTCTTATACTGTTTCCACCCCCTTCTGTGATGATCTCATGAATTTCTTTGCCATTATTACAGCTTGACAAGCAATATTTAATCTCTAAAATACCATCAGCACCACATTGAGTACTCACCTTCATCCTTTTTCTCATGAGACATCTTTGCTTCGATGCCTAGGTATCCCCTTCTCCCTTGCTCCCTACCATAATTTTAATTTTTTAAAAAAAGCAAAAAGTAAACAAAAAAGCTGCACATAGCAGTACACACCTTTAATACCAGCATGCAGGAGGAAGAGGTAGGAGGATCTCTGTGAGTTCAAGGCCAGCCTGGTCTACATAGAGAGCTTCAGGACAACCAGAGCTGCACAGAGCAACCCTGCCTCAAACAAACAAAGCAAATAAAACAGTTACCTTTTCTTTGGAAAAGTACGTGTGTGTTTCTTAAGAACTTTTAATGGAAACCAACAAGTACAATTGCTTTCCCTGTGCAGGATTTTTAGCAATTAAAAAAATCACATTATTTGTGGGGGTAAGGGTGGGAGGTGCACTTGCCACAAAAGCACATAGCCAGAGGGCAGCTCTGTGGAGTCAGCTCTCACCTTCCACCTTTAGATTGATTCTGGGGATCAAACTGTGGTTGTCAGGCTTGTATCCTCATCCTCAGACAACATCTTTACCCCACCAGCCATCTCACCAACCCTAAGCCTTTTGTTGTTGTTGTTGTTATTGTTGTTTTTGGTTTTTTGTTTTGTTTTTGTTTTTCGAGGCAGGATTTTACAGTGTAGCCCTGGCTATCCTGGAACTCACTCTGTAGACCAGGCTAGCCTCAGATTCACAGAGATCCACCTGCCTCTACATCCTGAGTGCTGGGATGAAAGGCGTGCGCCACCACCACCCGGCTCGAAACACTCTTTAGTGAAGATTCATCGTGCGAAGTTCTGCTGAAATGAAAACTGCAGATTGCCGTCATCTGTGAGGTTGTCGAAGCAATGGTAGAGTTTGTGATGAAAGCTAATGGTAACTGTTGTGCTCTAGACGCCTCCACCATCGTTCATATTGAAAATGCAGTCCCTATTGTTAGGTATTAAGACATGGACCCATTAAGAGAGGATTAGGTTGGGAGGGCTCTGCCCCCCATCAATAGATTAATCCATTTGAAGATTAATGGATTAATGGGTTAAGGGGTCATCTGTGTGGGGGTCTGTTTTAACACCAACTCGGCTGTATCGCTTGAATGCATTCCATTGCCCATGTGATACCGTTTGCCATGTCTGGACTTCACAGTGCATCAACATCAGTCCTACTAGGCATGGCTTCGCAGCCTTGAATTTCCCAGCCTCCAGAGTCACGAGCAAAAATAAACCTCATTCCATATATGGCACCCAGTCTCTGATACTCTGTTAATGTAACAAAAATGGTCTAATGGTCTAATGGTAAAGAGCATGTCTGGAAGTTTATGAACAAGAATTGTAATTTAAAACAAAGGCTTGCCATGACTGGTCACAGTGGTGCACCCCTATAAATCCAACACATAGGAGATGGAAGCAGGAGAATAAAGAGTTCAAGGCCAGCCCCAGCTACACAACAAGTGTGGCATAAGATCCTGACTTTAAAAAAAGACAGAATGCTTACTAAACATTTTCCTTCAACTCTTGTGAGTAAAAGCTAAACTTCTATTATTCCAGCTGCTATGCAAATATTTCTCCCGTGACACAGAATTGATATTGCAGAAAACCACACACTCAGCAAAAATCATACATTAAAAAGAACACTTTTAGGAAATTAGGATTATAGTTTGACCACTAAAATTTTATGCAACTTTGTAACTAGAGTGTTAACCAAAACGGTAATTGGTGTCTTGAGAGATGCTTGGATGGTCCAGGCGGGCAGTGCTGCTTGGTTGGAGTTTGCCTCAAGGCTATTAAAATGCTATTAAAATGATTGTATGAAGTTACAGGGATGGAAAATAGATTATCACTGCTAGGGATACGCATGGGGGTGGGAAAGGATGGGCATGACTATGAAGGAGACCTTTTGGTGAATCTCCTGACCCACACCTGCAATAAAATGCACAGCAAAGAAAAAACTAGCCATACCCACAGTGCACACAAAACTGATAAACACTCATAAGCCCTGTGGATCATTCTAATGACCCGTATCTGTTTCCCAACTCTAATATTATACTATAGTCACACCAATTTCTATTGAGGAAGATGGATGCAGGGTATATGAACGCTCTCTAAACACTATTGCTTTTGTTGTTGAGAGATTCCCTGCAAAACTATAATTATTCAAAATCAGAAGATAGAAAGAGCATCGGAGGGCGCTAGAACGGTAGCTCAGTCTGTACAGTGCTTACTTTGCAAGCATGAGGACCTAGTTCAGTCCCTCGGAATTTATATAAAAAGTCACCCATGGTAGCACAGGCGTAAAACTCCAGCACTGGGGAGGCATGAACAGGCAAGATGTAGGACTTGCTACCCAGCCAAGACAGCCTGTACAAAAAAAAAAAAAAAAAAATAGAATACATCTGGAGATTGACAGCCAAGATTGTCATCCCCACTCTACATGTACGTGCACACACACACACACACACTGGTTGAACAGAATTATGGCTGGGAGTGGTGCTCTGAGCCAGCAGGATGGTATCTAAAAAAACTGGAGGGCAGAGCAATATGCCCTGGCTGGACCTATAACTGACTCGTCTCAGAAGGAAGATCCCAGTGGGTCATTGTTTGTGTTTTCTTAATATATACCAGAAGGGTTCCATCTATCAGTCAGATTGGAGGCTTTTTCTCTGACTGCTGAAGATTACATGTAATTCAGCTCCCACTATTCAAACTCGTCTTCTTCCAGAATACATTTACATTATGAATTTGGTCGTTTTCTTTGTTTAGGAGCTGCCTAGTCATTTAGGAAGACATTATTTAACTGTACAGGATGCACTGAAAGGGTTTTGGAAGGAAAGCTTGCGTCAGATGAATGTGCCTCCCTGTGGAGACACTCTGCAAACTAGCTTCTGAAAATTGTTGATGACCCACATGTAAACAAAGACAGATGCGTCAACTAAGCTGAGTATGGGTGCTGAGTGTGGAACCCCTCAGCTCAAATGTCAAATCCATCAGTGAAGAGGGGTCGCCATGAGATAGCTTTTAAAATGCAGTCCTATTGGTCTATTGGTCTGAAGATGAGGTACAGGAATTTGCAGATGCACTGGGAACCCCAGGGGATGTTGATGCCATCTCTCTGAGAAACACTTTGAAAAGCACAGGCTGAAATCTTCAACAAGGAAAAGACTGTCCCGCGAGCTTTTAAGTATTTAGCTGACTTCCTGCTGAAATAGCGCAATTTGGCTGAACGGCGAGCTGTGGAAGAGACAACCCAGCGATGCTTCAAAGACATGCTGAGCAAACTAAAGCATGGTGACATTGCTTCCAAAGCTGAGGACTGACAGCAGCTGACAGCCGTGCTGGTACCGGTGTCACCTTCGAACACAAAGAACACTGGGTGTTTTGACTTATTTCAGCAGGCATAAAACGTTCAGAGGAAAACATTCCCCCAGCAGCTTCCTCCTCTGAAGCAGCTCTACAGAATAACAGCGTCGGACTCATGAATCGGCTTTCCAGTCACTCATGGATCACAGGAGAGATCTCTGAATCATCTGCCCTCAGGCAAACCATGAGGCTCGTGAAATTTCTTCAGTGTTGGAAAGTGTACTTTTAAAAACTGCATTCCAAGTTCTTTACAGCTTAGAAACATCTCTCGATGTTCAGGGGAGTGGAGTTGACGTACAGAGGTGCATGGATGTGGGAGGAGCTCATAGGCCAGGGATACACATCACAGAGAGTTCCAAGCCCATGTGGAACTGCGTTGCATTTGGAATTTTTTTTTTTAAAGAGAGCAATTTTTTAATATTTATTTATTTATTTATACAGTATTCTGTCTGCTTGTATGCCTGCAGGCCAGAAGAGGGCACCAGACCTCATTACAGATGGTTGTGAGCCACCATGTGGTTGTTGGGAATTGAACTCAGGACCTTTGGAAGAGCAGGCAGTGCTCTTAACCGCTGAGCCATCTCTCCAGCCCCGCATTTGGAATTTTTTAAACTTATACATCAGAATGAAGCATATTTATAGGTACGGTGTCCTCAGGAAAACATTATATAACATCTATATCAGGGCAAGTCTTTCTAGCCCTTCCAATATATTGCCCTTGGAGAGAGGGCATAGCAGATAAGAACTGGAAGGATGCTTGACCTTAGCTGAAAGCAGAAGCAATTGTGTTTGGGATTAAAACTCCTAAGACCTGGGGCTCAAGAGATGGCTTCATCGTTAAGAGCATTTGCTATTCTTGCAGAAGACCAGGGAGTTCAATTCCAGCATCCACAAGGAGGCTTGCGACCAGTTTCAGGGGATCTGATGCTTTTCTCTGAGCTCCACAGGCAGGCAGGTGGCACACATACACGCAGACATAGAGGCAAAACAGTCATTCACAGAAAAATAATAATCTTGAGATCTAGACAATGGTGCCCCAACACCCAATGAAGAACAGCTCTTGTCCAAGAGATTTAAAGGTCTGTCGAGTCCATTTTTAGAATTGGAATTTCTTTGAGTCTTAAGGACTCCAGTCCCTTGTTTTTGAACATTCTAGATTAAGCACATTATCCAATATGCAGATGATATTCAGTAACGCCAAGACAAGGCAAGTCTCTTCTGGAATGCACTAACTAAGGGACATTTAGAATGAGAAGGAAAAAGGAAAGGGTGTCTTTAGAACCCCTTCCTTCTTTTGGCTTTGAAAATCTAGGGACTTGGTAATTGTTCATCAGATGTGGAGAGTTACCAAAGCCAGATGAGGACAGAAAATATAACATACTATAAGAACCAGCAGTCCCATGGCCACCTCAGAGTTGGAGATCTCCAACAGATAAGACCAAGTGCGAAGCATCCTGCTATAACTAGACTTTTGGATCGGACAGAATTTAAGGCTAGTAATAATGTCACAACTACTAGAGGAGACCCTTTATTTGAATTAGTGTCTTCTACTCACACAATAATAAAAGGGGGGATTAATAACTGGAAGGGACCATGGTCCTGCTGACTAGCCATTGTATTCCCAACTGCTATCACCCAGAAGAGGAACAAATAACAGTGTTGCAATACTTGAAGGACATGAGAGTCTCCACTCTGAGGCTCAAGGATGAAAAGGAGCTATATCTGAACAGCGCTTTGTGTTGCTGTGTGTGCTGGTCGGTGTCACAGGCTCCAGTTTATTTTATGCGCTGCTGTCTTTCTCTGCAGAGTTGCCTCTAGGCACTGCCATGTGGGACCCTTAGCAACCAGTAGGTGGTGTCTGTATTTAATAGTTATGCCACATCCTTCCCAACTGGTGGCCCTTTCCAAAGTGAAGAACAGCACTCTCAAGAATGTCAGGTAGTTCTTCACAGTTAAGGGAAAATAAGAAGCCAAAGGGTCATCATCCCAGTGGCCTTGATAAAAGTATAGCATTCAAAACGAAAACTGTTTTCCAGGTGCGGTGGCACTCACCTGCAACTCCAGCACCTGAGAAGGAGAAAGAGGTTGTGCCCTGGTTTACTCTTTTGGCTTTTGGGGAGAGCCGCCCCCAGCTCCCAAGTAAATCACACATGGAGGCTTATTCTTAGTTGTGAATGCCTGACCTTAGCTTACCTTGGTTCTTGTCAGCTTTTCTTATCTTAAATTATCTGTTTTTCTTATCTTAAGTTATCCCCTTTACCTTTTGCCTTTGGGCTTTTCCCTTTTCATCTGCATAATCTTACTTTCACTCTTACTCCTTGGCTGGCTGGCTGGCTGGCTAGGTGACTGGGCGGCCAGCCCCTGAACTCCTTCCCTTGTACTTTCCTGCCCTCTTTTGCACATTTCGCTATCTCCATCTGCCTGCCAGCCCTGCCTATCCTTGCTCCTGCCTCGCCATTAGCCATTCAGCTCTTTATTAGACCATCAGGTGTTTTAGACAAAGAATTACAGCTTCCCAGAGTCAAACAAATGCAGCATAAACAAAAGTCACACACCTTCCAATAATATTTCCCAACAGAAAGAGGAGGGTCAGCAGCTTAAGGCATCCTCAAATACACAGGAGTTCAAGGTCAGCCTGGGCTATGAGCCATGTCTCAAAAACTAAACACACACAAAATGATTAGTGTTGGCAGATGGATGGATTGTGGCCCTCAGAATATGTTCACATGCTAATTCCTGTCAGTGTGACCTTTGCAGGTATAATTGTCTCACTCTTCAGATAAGTACCTTAGTCCTGTAAAAAGTGTCCCTGTAAAAAGCAGAAGAGAAGGTTCTGTAGAGACAGAATCAGATACTGGGGTGATACAGTCATAGGCCAAAGGCTGCCTGAAGCCACCAAGACCGGAAGAGGCAATGGAAATTTCTCTCTCGGATCCTTCATGGGAAAAGACAGGGTGCCAGCCCTTGATGTACTGGGTCTCTGGCCTCCAGAATTGTGAAAGAATAGTTTGTCTACTTGTTGGTTTATTTGTTTTTGTTTGAGTGTGTACACGTATGTGTATGTGTTAGTATCTGCTATGTGTGGGTGGGTGCCCCATAGACCAGAGGATGTTGGATTCGTTCGAGCTGGAGCTGCAGGTGATTGTGAACTGCTTCCCGTGAGTGTTGGGACCTGCACTCAGATCCCCTGGAGGAACAACAAACACTCTTGATGTCAAGCCATCTCTGCAGCCTCAAACAGCTTCAAAGAAGAGGTTTGTAACTTACCAATTTTGTGGTTTTTCATTTGTTTGTTTGTTGTTTTGGATTTTGAGGCAGGGTTTTTTTGTGTGTGTGTAACAGCTCTGGCTGTCCTGGAACTCACTCTGTAGACAAAGCTGGCCTCAAACTAACAGAGATCCGCCTGCCTCTGCCTCCTGAGTGCTGGGATTAAAGGCATGTGCCACCACCACCCAGCTCTTTTTTAAAATTTATTTATTTTTATTTTATGTGCATTTTATTTATTGCATGTATGTGTGAGGTTGAGTTACAGGCAGTTATGAGCTGCCACCTGGGTGCTGGGAATTGAACCTGGCTCCTCAAGAAGAGCAGTTAGTGTTCTTAACCAGTGTTCTTAAGTCCCTGGCATTTTTTTATAGCAGACCCTGGAAACTGATTATCAATCTGTTAAGTAAAGCTTAGTAAAAATAAGGCAGATTGTTTAGTAAAATCACAAAATTTTGAAATCAAGCACGCATGTAAATAGTCTACTTGCTCAGACATGGACCTTCTCTACATGTGCCATTGGAGCTGGCATTCATGTCACGGAGAGGTAGCGTTATATTTCCTCACAGATGATAAACCTTGTCTCCTTTCTGAGAACAAACCACTCCCATCCATCAGTCAGGAACAATGAGGTATCCAATTGACCATGACAGTTTTTCTAAGTGCAGTATTAGAAGCAGAGCAGAGAATACACAGAGATAAATGCACATTACTGTTGTCCCTGAATAAGCCTTTATTGTCTTATTTATGATGACCTTGCAGAAACACTCATTCAAGTACAGTCAGCAAACACTGTGAGTCTAGCAGGTGCCCAGGCTCTACCAGGTGCTAAGTGGGCAAAGAGGAATCAGAGTTCTTACAGTTCCAGGACAGTTATGGTTGAATGAGGGACAAGTAGGAGTCAGGGGTAGTGCATGTGATAGAAGAGAAAGCACAGGTAGGAGACACCTTCACCTGGAATGCAGTAGGAGGAGATTGAGGTGGAGTAGGGGGTTCCTTGAACATGGTAGGGGGAGCAGATGCTTGGAACATAGAAGTCTGGTGTGATTTTAGTCTCCATTGTCAACCCCATGAGATCTGGAATTACCTGGGAGATGGGCCTCCAGATATGCCTGTGGGGGATTAGATTTATTGAAACGAGATTCGCTCACTGCCACTGCAGGCAGGACCATTCCCTGGGCTGTATTCAGCAGAGGTGAACTGAGTGTAAGTGTTCCTTGCTCTTTGCTTCTTGATGACACGCTGCTGTCTGAAGTTCGTGCAACTGGAACTGACCTTCTGTGAGCCAGAATAGACTCTCCCTTAAGTTGTTTCGGTCAGGGTGTTTATCACAGTGATGGGAAGAGCAGCTAAGGCATCTGGAAAGCAGCTAGAAGATGTCTGGCTTAGAGAATTCCACTATGGGAAGTCTGGGGGAGCCAACAGGAGCAAGGAAGGGGAAGGGCCTTGGTAAGGAGCTTGAGTTTCTTCCTTAAAACAAGAGGTAGCCAGAGAAAGACTTGCTGCCAGTTACAGTGACAGGATCATATTGCTTTTAGGGAAAGAGAACATGCTGGTGTTCTCTTCTAGATAAGAATGGGACAGGAAAGCCTGGGAGGCAGCTCAGTGGTAGAGTGTATACCCAGTGTGTGCAAGGTGCTATTCTCACCCAGTGAGAATAGCAGGTGAGAGGCGGAGGCAACCATCCTCCAGGCATCAGGGAAGAGGCACCAGCCAGGGAATGAGGAAGCTCAGGAGGGTGCATGAAGGGTTGCTTCTTAGGATTAGCAGGGAGCAAAGCAAGGACAAGCAGAACAAGAGACTTCTCACCAGTTTTGAACCCCTGAAAGATCAGCCCTAGTCTTTCTATCCATCCCTGTGCCAGCCCAGCCACTTGTATAAAATAAGCCCTCAATTTATTAGCAGTTGAATCAAATTTCCCAGGTTCCTATTAGAGACCGGGGTTCTGGGTACTTTCCACATACTCCTGGAATACTCTTCACTTTCAAGTATATAAAGGTGCTGGGAGAGGTGATTGACAGCTCTCAGAGGGCCCTCCTGTTTTTGTTCGTCTGCCCATTTAGTGCCTTCTTACTGGATTAATGGTCTGGTTCATGAATCACAGTAACTGTCAGAGCAGAATGAAGTGCTGACCAGAGTTTTGTTTCTGCTCCCTCCTGACTCCATCACCGTCCTGAGCCCCAGGCAAAGGGCAGCTACCAGGGAAGCAATGCATCCCACATCCCCCTGCCCCCAGCTCTCTCACAGGCATCTGTAGCATACATATTTATACTCAGTCCAACAGAAAAGCCACTGTTCATTTCTCTCTTGATACAACCTCTAAAGAAATCCTGATCGCTCTACTGATTGAAGCCTTGTTAAGTCATCTTTTGACTGAGTGGCTCAGCAAATGAAGCATTGTGCTCTTGGAGGGCTGGATAGAGTTCACCAGCAGACTTGCTTCCTGAGGCCAGAGTGCCTGAAATGTTCCTTGACGACTGGCTTTTACACCACAAAGAGAAGGAAGGCAGGGCGATGGGAGGGCCATCTACAGAGAGGTGACTTGGGGCTGGGGCACAAAGCCTGGCAGAGGAGGTGAGCTGAAATGGGTCTAGACATAATCAGGACTCAGCCAGCATTTTGGAGGGAAAACTCTTGGCACCCAAGCCTGGAGGATTTATCCTGAGGGTCTTGCATGACGTTTTTAGCCTTGTTGAGTCTTGACCACCAAGTACCTGTTGGTACAAATGCCCCTCTCCTCCACCCACACATTTTCAAACACCCCTGGAGGACTGTACTTCACTGGGTGTGAACCACAAGTGGACAGCAATGGGGAATGTGAGAAATGATGTGATGGAGGAGCTTAAGGCATCAGGGAGGGACCTGAGGCTCAGCACAGCAATGACGGGCATCAATCTCCAGGTAGAGGTAGCACAGATGGGCATGTGCAAAGGACTCCGAAAGTCCAGGTTAAATGTCAAGGCCAAATATGAAATTAGGAAAGAATGTGAGCACTAAACTTGTTATAACTAGGAACCAAGTCTCCATACTTGCTGGATACCATCTTGGGCAAGTTAGTCCTATACTCTCGTGGAGCTTTACCTTAACAGTATAGACTGTAGTGCCTCCAAGAGCTGGTACAGAATACACGAAGGGCCGTCCTGGTACTCGGAGGGCAGCTTGAGGATTTGTCTTACTCTTAGTTGGTGGTCTTGCCTAGTAATGGAAACATGAGGAAAAAAATGGGCGGGAAGATGATTTTGAAGCATTTTTCCAGAGATGCACAAAAATAAAAAATGATCTTAATTGAACTGCTTATTCCACACCACTATGTGACAAATTCTACTGACTTATCTAACTCCGTGTTTGCTCTCAGAGGCAGACGTTTAATACTTTGCAGACATGTAAGTGAGACACAAACATTAACTAAGCTGCTTGGTATAGGTTAGAATTAACCACTCCAATTCCTACTTCATATTATTTACTAACAGTAATTGGAGATGAATCATACACCCAAACGTAAGTTCTAAGCCAACCGAGGCTAAAACAGTAAGCACAACAAAACCCCCTCACAGGTCAATGGTGTTAGTTGTATGTCACTTTCATTTGCTTCAGATAGAAAACCAACTCACTTTGATCACTGTTTGTTTTTTTCCCAACCAGTCCATAAAATTGAAGTTGTTTGAAATTTAACTTCTTGAAGCTTAAACGAATGGAGTCATTATGGTTGTTAACACTATTACCAATTAAAGCTTCAAAAGTGAAGAAAATGAAGAATTTTTGTGGTTCTAGTACAAACACAAATTGTTGTTTTTTTTGATAGGCCTGCAATTGGATGTGGTACATGTCTAACTCATAATCACATTCTAACTGTCAAAAATCATAGCTTTAGCTACCAAAACAGACTGTACTCACCAGTGTGTAAATAATTTTATACATGTGCAGAATAACTGAATCAAAGACTATTCTGACAATTATAATGCTGCACACAAAAGTATACTTCAGGGCCAGCAAGATGGCTCAGCAGGTAAAGCCACCTGCCACCAAGACTGATCATCTGAGTTTAATCTCCCAAACCTAGTGTGGGGAGTCCTTCTGTATATGTGTTGCTTTTATTGGTTAATGAATAAAGAATCTGTCCTGGGCCTGGCAGGGCAGAATAGCAGTAGGTGGGAAAAACTAAACGAAATGCTGGGAGAAAGAAGGTGGAGACAGGAGATGCCATGGAGTCGCCAGAAGGGAAAGACACAGAGCTGCTAACTGGAACCTTGCCAGTAGGCCATGAGCCTCATGGTAAAATATAAAATAATGGAAATCAGTTAAATTAAGATGAAGAGCTAGCCAATAAGAAGTTAAAGCTAATAGGGAAAGCAGTGATTTAATTAATACAGTTTCTGTGTGATTATTACAAGTGTGGGCAGCCCAGAACCAACAAGCGGCCATCCTACAACACAAACCCACAAGGTAGAAAAAGAGAACCTATTCCTCTGACCTCCATACATGTGTGTGTGCGTGTGTGTGTGTGTGCATACACACACACACGCACACACACACACTTTTAGCAATACTTCAACAAAAATAAAAATGGGAAGAGACTTTGATCATATCCGCACCTATATGGAGATATATATATGTATATATATACATATATATATATGGAGAGAGAGAGAGAGAGAGAGAGAGAGAGAGAGAGAGAGAGAGAGAGAGATCCCTGCCTGAAGGGAATGGGTTCCTTTCTATAGCAGTTAAATGAAGTTACCTGTCATTGACTTCTGGGCTTTTTACTTGAACAGGGAAGATGTGGGCAGTTCTCTATCTTGTCAGGCAGTAAATTTTATGACTCCATTTGTCTTTCCAGAGACTGGCCATTGGGGTGAGGCCCTAGGGACAATTGGAAGCTGGGCTGTAATTGATCATATAGGGCATCACAAGTCACTGGGTCAGGCTCGAGCTGTTAAAGCCTGATTAAGGTCAGAGACTGGATGGTTTTGCTTCTTTCTTTTGGCCTTTTACTTTCTTCAGAACCTTTAAAGTATGAAACCTAGTAAAAGGTTTTAGGTCATTGGAGTGCTCTCAAAGGGAATTATGGGGTAGCCGTCACTTCATCTTCTCTGATCTTTCTCATTGCCCAGCCACAGGCAATGGGGCTGGTTGATCATGGACTGAACCAGTCAATATTATGAGCCATGTGTTTGTTCTTGATAAGTTAATTTATTTCAGGCACCTGTTATACAAACCCAACTAGAATATATTTAATCCCCTCACTTTGGCTGTGGACAGCCACTGATCTGCTTTTTGTTATTATAAGGTTTTTATTTGCTTATTCTTGGGCTTAATTTGAGACAGGGTCTTATGGAGCCCAGGCAGCCCTCAGTTATGATGTAGCTGAGTGTCTTAGGGCATTTATGGCTGTGAAGAGATACCATGAGCACAGCAGCACTTATAAGGAAAACATTTAATTGGAGTGGCTTGCATACAGTTTCAGAGGTTCAGTCTCTTATCATCATAATGGGGAGCATGGCAGTGTGCAGGTAGACATAGTACTGGAGTAGTAACTGAGAGTCTTACATCCTGCAGTCAACAGGAAGTTGACTGAGACATTGGGCAGTATGCTGAACATAGGAAACCTCAAAACCTGCCCCCACAGTGACACACTTCCTCTGACAAGGCCATACCCACTCCAACCAAGCCACACCTAATAGTACTGCTCCCTATGAGATTATGGGAGTCGATTACATTTAAACCACCACACTAAGGATGACTTTGACCTCCTTATTCTCCTTCCTCTGTCTCCAGAATGCTGGGATTACAGGCATACACCACCACACCCAGCAACTATAGTTTTACATATAAAAGGATTTATATTTTACAGAGATTTTTGTGATTGACTTTTCTCTTAAAAACCATAGCTTTGAGATGTATTGGTTTATCTATGTCACGGCAGCTTTTGTTTGTGTGTTTGTTATTGCTGGGAGTAATTCTTGACGTTATTTTATTTGCAGTTCTGCTGATAGAGTCTGGCTTTGCACTTCTTCGGCTCCTGTTCAGCCACTGAGCTGCTCTCTGCTGATGATAGGTGGTTTTCTGAAGCATGGATCTGTTACACTCAGGTGTTTAAAGATGTGTGGATTGATATCTGGGTCTTCCATTCGGTTCCATTGGTCCTCCTGTCTGTTCTTATGCCAATACCAAGATGTTTTTAGTACTATAGCTCTGTAGTAGAGTTTGAAGTCAGGGATTGTGATGCCTCCAGAAGTTCTTTTATTGTACAGGATTGTTTTGGCTATCCTGGGATTTTTGCTTTTCCATATGAAGTTGAATACTGTTCTTTGGGGGTCTGCAAAGAATTTTGCTGTGATTTTGATGGGCATTGTATTGAATCTGTAGACATTTGATTGCTCCCACTTGGGACTGTTATGATAAAGCTGCTATGCACACATTCTTGTTTGGACATACATTTTCATCTCCTTTGCTTGGGTACGTGGAAGTAGAATTTCCAGATTGGATAGCAACAAATCCAACTCTAAAGAATAATGTCAGGACAGATTCAATGCAATGCCCATCAAAATCCCAGCAAAATTCTTCACACATAATGCAATAAAAAAATGGAGTACAGACCTAAACAGAGAACTCTCAACAGAGGAATCTAAAATGGCTGAAAGACATTAAGGAAATGTTCAACATCCTTAGTCATCAGAGAAATGTGAATCAAAACAACTCTGAGATTCCATCTTACACCTATAAGAATGGCCAAGATAAAAAACATTGATGACAACTTATTCTGGAGAGGATGTGGGGAAAAGGGAACACTTCTGCATTGCTGGTAGGAATGTAAGCTGGTACAACCCCTTTGGATGTCAGTGTGATGATTTCTCAGAAAATTAGGAAACAACCTTCCTCAAGACCAATTAATACCACTTTTGGGTATATATTCAAAGGATGCTCAATCGTGCCACAAGGACATGTGCTCAACTATGTTCATGGCAGCATTGTTTGTCATAGTCAGAACCTGGAAGCAACCTAAATGCCCTCGACCAAACAATGGATAAGAAAAATGTGGTCCATTTACACAATGGAGTACTACACAGCAGGAAAAAAGCGACAGCTTGAATTTTGCAGGAAAAATGAATGGAGCTAGAAAACATTATTTTGAGTGAGGTAACCCAGACACAGAAAGACAATTATCACATGTACTCACTCATAGGTGGTTTTTAAACATAAAGCAAAGAAAGCCAGCCTACAAACCACAATCCCAGAGAACTTAGACAACAATGAGGACACTAAGAGAGACTTACATAAATCTAATCAACATGGGAAGTAGAAAGTAGAAAAAGACAAGATCTCCTGAGTAAATTGGGAGCATGGGGACCTTGGGGGAGAGTTGAATAGGGGAGGGGAGAGGCAGGGAGGGGAGCAGAGAAAATGTAGAGCTTAATAAATATCAATTAAAAAATAATAATGTCAGGGCTGGGGATGTAGCTCGGTTCTTGCTTACTGCATGTGAGGCTCCGGGTTTGATCCACAGGTCTTAAATAAAAATGTCATATAGTTTGCCAGTCACTGCAATTTTTGCATTCTCATCAGCAATGTATGACGAATCCCAGTTTATTATATCCTTGTCAGCATTTAGCAGTGTTCATCTTCTCAATTTGTCCATTCTACTGTATAGTGATATTATGGATTTGAGTTGTCATTTTCCTGTTAAGTAATTGAATTGAGCACTTCTTCCTATTAATTACTCAGCATGCAAAGTGCCAAAATAGTCTATAAAACATGATTTGTCAATAGGGAAACTTGAACTTTATCCTGGTGACGTAGCTCAGTAATACAGTACTTACCTTAACCGCTCAAGGCATCATTCAAAAATGAAAATAAAATAAATAAGCCCAGACTTACCCACTATGAGTGCAGGAAATACCAAACAAATTAACTGATGACTCTTCAGCTGGTGCATATAATAAGGTTGCTACCATGGCTCAGCTTCAAGGATGAATCATTGACTGAAGCACCTATTTTCAATTGAATAAATGTATGTGTTCTGAAATGGACTGGACTGAAATGGAGGAGGCATACAGTTACTTACATGAGATTATTAACAGAGACAGTTTCGTCTAGGAGATAACTTGTTGGAGAAAGGTATTCAGAAAGAAAAAGAGATCATTTGTGACAATGACCAGCTGTCTTATTTCCACATTTCATCAGACAAACGCTGAAGAAAGAGAATATCTTTGTACCGGTGCCCTGTGTCCTAGAATGACTGTAACAAAATGTCACAGCCCAGCTGGCTTTGACAACAGAAATACACAGTTCTCCAGGCTTGGGAGCCAAGGTCAAGGTATCAGCCTGTCTGATGTCCTCTCTCCTTGCTTATAGATGTCTGTCTTATCCTCATGGACTCCAATGACTTTTATTTCACATGAAGACACTTTGGGTCGTTTTGCCTATCTGAACTTCTTTTAGAAAAACTTGTCAGATTGGATGCAGTGTTGTTCTAATGAGCTAACAGCTCTTTAAAAGTCTGTCTCCTAAGCTGGAGAGATGGTTCACAGTTAAGAGTATTTGCTAGTCAGGCATGGTAGTACATGCCTTTAATCCAAGAAATCGAGAGGCAGAGACAGGTATATTCCCTGAGTTCCAGGCCAGCCTGGTCTACACATAGAAAACAAACAAACAAGCAAAATAGCATTTGCTGCTTTTCTAGAAGACTCATTGGGAAGCTCACACTGCCAAAAACCCTAGCTTTTGGGGAGAGTCATTTCCCCCTCTGTTCTCTGCAGGTTCCTGCACACATGTGGCACCCCCCCTCTCTCTCTCCAAATAATATATATATCTCCAAATAAAATCGCATGGGGCTAGGGGTGAGGGACTGAGCCTATAACAATTCAACAGGCAAGGCAGGCTTAGGAAGCCCCTTGACTTCTACATAACACAGGACACCAGCACAATCACCTAGCTAGGTCAATTAGAACAGGAAACAAACACTGTTGCCCTGCTATCTGGGATAACCTTTGTGCTGTATGACTTCCCTGTGTCATGAATAACCTACTACCAGGCTCCAGAGTCCATCTCTTGAGACTGACATTTCTGGATATTTTCAAATCAACACTAAAGAGAGTTTGTTTCATCTGTTTATAAAAGTAATATATGCCTATTACTGAAAAATCAAATATTAAATGACATATATAGAAGAAAACAAGTGTCTTGGAAAACACTACCCAAAGGGTAATACTCTTTGTTATTACCTTTGATATAGAGCCATCGAAATATTTTTTCTATGCAAATACATGTACTTTTAGAAGTAAATCAGATGTGTCCAACCTATGGACATTGTAATACATCATCTAAAAAGTTCATGCATAAGAACTGCAAAACAAACAACAGCAAAACAAGACAAAAACAAAACAAAATACCAATGTTTTAAATAAGCTTCCAGTTTTATGTTGGGTCACATTTACATCTATCCTGAGGCTCGTGTGCAATATATAGTATTTTTAGCCTTTTGGGTTATAAATGTTTTAGATGTACAATTCAATGTTTTAATAAATATACATAGCAAAATAATTGCTGCAATCACACAAATTAACATCATGCATCTCCTTATTTTCATACTTATTACATCTTTTCCTTTTTACAAATACTTTGTCTTAGCCTGCATGGTGTTGCTATAATGAACTACAGGAGGCTAGGTACTTCGTAAAAGAAAGGATCCAGAGGTCCAGAAGCATGGCACCAACATCTATTTGACTCTGGTATGGATCTTGTGGAGGATAGTATCACATAGCAGAGACACATGTAAGAAGATGGGTCCTAGGGAGATACCAGGCTTGCTGTCAGTCCATCCTCTCAGTAATTAATCCAGACCCACAAGGCCTGACCCAGACCCATGGGAAAGCATCATTCTCTTTCTGAAGGTGGAGTTCCCTGACTGACATACCTCCACTTAGACCATCTCCCAAAGATCTTACCACCTACTCACTGCTACCCCAGAGGCAAGTGCCCAGCCTCATGAGGCTTTAGACAACGAACTACAGCACACATATCAGTATATATTAAGGCTCATCCTGGCCACCTCCACACTGACCACAATGCTGTGTTTTCCTTAGACCAGTGTACAAATTTCAGGATCGACACTCAATTCTAAGCAGAATACAAACAGCCTTTACTCAAGAAGACTTCCAAGCCTTTGCCTCAGTTCAGAGATTTTTCCCTCCCAGTGGTTTGGGGCTATTTTCAGGAGGAGATTCCTGGTGTCCTACAGGTTTGTTTCTGAAGACCTTAGGGGCTGACCTTTCTTTTGACGTGGGAACCACCTGACTTCCTTCCAAGGTGAAACTGAACTCCATCACCTGATCAGCGTTCTCATCTCTCACTGAGGACATGCAGGGACATTTGTTCCCTCAGTTTTCAGACAGAAGCATCTAAGCAGCTCAGCATGGCCTCTAACAAATGAGCACTGACTAGACAGAAAGTGCCATATCACATGTCCCCCTCTGTCACTTCAAGTACAGGTTCATCCTCTGCACTCTACCAACCTTAACTGCCCCAAGCAACATCACCTCTCACCCAGACACTATCTGAGAGTTTCCAGGAGCAAAGAAGGGAAATAAAGGTGTGTAGAAGGAGCGGCAGGGCTGTGTCCTGCCACGCGGCTAGCTTTACCCAAAATAATTACATGGAAACTGTATTCTTTTAAAACACTGCCTGGCCCATTATCTGTAGCTTCTTATTGGTTGATTCTCATATCTTGCTTTAACCCATATTTAGTAATCCGTGTAGCACCACGAGGTGTGGCTTACCAGGAGAGATCTTAACCTGCGTCCATCTCAGAGAGAATCATGGCGACTCACTATGGCGACTGACCTGAAGCGTCTCCCCAACTCTGCTTCCTTTTTCCCACAATTCTGTTCTGTCTATTCCGCCTACCTAATTTTCTGTCTCTTAAAGGGCCAAGGCAGTTTTCTTTATTAATTAACCAATGAAAGTAACATAGACAGATAACTCTCCTCCATCAAAGGTGAGGAGGAACAAGATGTTACAAAAGAGCCAACAGGACCAGACAGTTGCCACTTCTTCCCTCCAAATAGCTAGCAAGAATGAGACATAGCACTGCCAGTCTGATGGCAACTGTCAATCATTGTCCTCCTACACTGACCTAGGCTGCCTCATCATCACCTTTGACCTTACTACTTTTATCTAGAGTGGATACCTTTTCCTGGAAACACTGAAAAAGTTCATATATGGTGGTTTTTTGTTTGTGTTTGTTTTATTCCTGCTGAATTTTCTAAGATTAAGTGCTGAGAGGCATTCTGTCAGAACTGAGGGTTGGCTTCTCTGAGGATGAAAATAGAGAAATCAGGCCAGGCAGGAGACATGCAAACTAACCCTTCTAGATGGGTAGTTCTCAATCAGTGGGTCACGACCCCTTTGGAGGTTGAACGACCCTTTCACAGAGTTATCTAAGACCATCAGAAAACACAGCTATTTATTTACATTTATGATTCATAAAAGTAACAAATTACAGTTATGAAATAGTAATGGAATAATTTTATGGTTGGGGTCAACACAACATGAGGAACTGTATTAAAAGCTCACAGTATTAGGGAGGTTGAGAACCACTCTTCAAGATCAAACCGTATCTGAAGGCAGTGTGACCTAGACATTTTTAGTCATTGGGGCCAATCAATTCTCTTTTTATAGTCAAGAAGTTAAGCTGGATTTTTGATATTGAAACCTAAGAGGCAATGTTCCCAATGACCTAACTGCCTCCAACCACACCTCTCTTAAAAAGCCAACCACCTCCAAGCTTCTAGCACATGAAACTTCACTCTATAAATCAGATCAATGACTGTAACCTTTCAAATCTGTGTCTTCCTAGAATATAAAGGACTTGGCTACCATTGCTTAGTATTTATCTACTCTGTGACCCACATATCATCTGCCTTTGAGAAATCCCAAAATCAAAATACCCAACATGTGCCTTACACAGGAGGGGGGGAAGATTTGCATAGAAGAAATGAGACTCAATCCAAAGAAGGAAAATAAAGTTCATTAGGGATTGACCTATTCCCCAGACCCTAAGTCCTGAACCAATCACCCCATCCACCTACCCTCACATTCTGCAGAGTTCAGAAGCAAGAGGAATCAGCAGCCAAGAGGGATAGAGAGACAACTGAACACTAAGTCTCCTGCTGCTTTACTAAAAAGATTTAGCACTAGAAACCACCATGAAGTCTCATATGCCTAAAATTCATGACAGCCATAAAAAGCACCACCATATTTTCATGAACTATTAAAACAAACAGTTAAAAATAAAGCCCATTTGGTATCCGATATCCTTTGCCCGATCGTATTTTTTATGTATATATGGAGCAGCACAATTTGGTTAACTGCAATCCATCTCCCTGTAACTGACTCAAATGTCCACATTCTCTCTGGCATCCTGGACTAATAAACTATGATTTCTCCGGCCACATCATCGATAAATTGCACCGACTTTTATCGTAACATGAAATGCATTTTCTGTCTCCCTTTGCTTTTTTCCCCTAGCCTCTTGCTTATGTGATTTTTAGTGAAGTCTCTACAAAGATGGAGCACCATGGGCATCGGATGAGTACCGAGAAAGAGAGTTAGCTTTCCCTGATACGTATTATGTGTCCCCACACCCAAAGTTAGTCATTTCACTTAATACTGACTCTAGTCCTCAAAGCAAGTGTTACTGTTTCTGGTTTTCTGATGGGAAAGCTGCAATGGGAGAGAATTACTTACCCAAGTTTAAAATACTGTCAGTGGTTATGGCTGGCACTGTAGGTGTGGATTGATAAAAATTTTCCTTACTCCCTATAGGCTTCATGGTGTTTCTCACTCCGGAAATCCAAAATACTGGTCTACGGCCTCAGCCATCCTTGCTGCTGGGGGCTGGGCTGATCACACCGCCCAGTCAGTAAACACAGAGGGTAAGCATGCTGAGAAGTTGGGAAGTTATTTCTTCCATATTAAACAACAAAATGAAATGCATGGCCACTAGGATGACGTCCCCGCCCCTCCTTTTTCTTGTTTTCGGAACTACTTCATCCCACCTCCACATCCTTTTAACCTACTGAGTCCGGTTAGTATTGGCCAGGTGCACATGGGTATGGGGCCAGCCACTAGGTCATTGGCAACAGACAAACCCTCAAAGAAAAATCATCCTTCTGCAAGCAGCCACCAATATCTCCTCCGCCAGGGGTGGGGCCTCATGAGTCCCTGCCCCACCCATGCTAGAATGTTGACTGGCTTGATCTTGTGTAGGTGTTATGAAGGTAGCAGCTACCGTGAGTCCATGAGACTAAGAGCCTGGTCCTGCCCAGAAGACATGTTTCATAGCACCCACCCCTCCCCATCCTCCAGCTCTGATATTTCCTGTCCCCTATTCTGAGAAGTCCCCTGAGTCTTCTAGAGTTTAACATAGATGGTCTCTTTTAGAGATAAGCATTTCATCTCAGCATCTTTACCAGTTATGAATCTGCACTAACTACTGCCCACCGTAAAAGACGTGTCTCTGACCAAAGCGGAGAGCAGCACTACTCTATGGATATACACACATATTTATAACAACATGTCCACTTAGCAAAACAACATTAATAGGTTCCCCTCTAGGGCCTACAACCTCCTTAGCCATGTACTTTTGACAGTTTTTTATGGTACCAGGCATGAATTCCCTACTGTTTAACAGACCTCTAATCTAATTAGAGAGTGGTTGCTTAAGCCTATAACCTTCACAACAATATTGCATCAGTGGGATCAGCGTGGCCAGCAGGTCAGTACTGTAGCATTCAGGGTCCCTTGTTGGGTAAGACCACTGATAACTTTTCTCCCCAAGTGGCCTAACACCACCCAGGACCAGCTACCAAGCCAGGAGGAAGCTTCCGTGTTAGTTCCAGCTTGACTTCTTTATGTTCGGCAACCCGGGTATGTTTTGTCTTCTGTAATGTGTATTTGGATTTTGTTTGACAATGAACACATAATTTTGCCACAAAATTTTTAAACAACTGGAATTATATAAACTATTAGGTATGGTTGCCTTTGGGTAATAGGATTCGAGAATTTCTTTCTTAAAATTAGTGGGCTTTAGTGGGGGTGTTTTTTCAGGGGGTGTTGAAACAGGGTTTCTTGTGTAGCCCTGGCTGGCCTGGAACTGGATATGTAGACTAGGCGGGCCTCAAACTCAAATTGGTGTTGTTTTTAAGAGACAGGGTTCTTGGTAAGTTATCTAGGCTGGCCCTGAACTCCTGGGCTCAGTGAATCCTTCCTCCTCAGCCTCCTGCTGGGAAGCTGCTGGGCTTGAAATGCCCTCCTTAAGCATTTCTATGCTTTCTACTATCCCCATGGTAAGAATTCGTTTCTTTTAATCTGCATTTGCATGTACACTTATTTCAAGGAGACAATGCTCTTGAAGACACTCTGTACCCTGCGAAGCACTCAATTACAAAAGCGATTTTATTGCAACTGTAAAAGATATTAAATGCTGGCCATGCCATTTCTCGGTGGCAGAGGGCGGATCCGCTATCCACCTGCCAGCACACTCAGCTCACACCCCGGGCACCTTTTAGAAAGAGGGAGGGAAGCTCGGTGAACCACTACCACCCACACAGGGCAACTGTCCTGCTTCCCTGGCAGAACTCCAGGTGCTGAGCTGGGAAAGTATTTCTCGGGGCTTCGCTTTTCAGCCCTGGCTGTGCTTCAGAATCCCGGAGGGAGTTTCTTTCTTTACTGCCCCACCCCAAAGGTTACAACTCAGTTGCCTCAGGTGAGACCCATTCCTGGGTGTTTTTAAAAATGTTTCTCGGTTAGCGTCAATACATTAGCATGGCGGAAAGTGAGAGAATTACGCTGATGCTGTGGACAAGTGCTCTAGGCCAGCTGCCCAAAAGAGCTACAAAATTTCTCTGGTTTAACCCACTCACCGAGAAACACTGTTCACTGTTTTGTTGTGTGTTTTTTTTTTTTTAAACATTTATCTCCTTGAATCTGCCTGAGTTGTTTTCTTCTCCTCCTCCTCCATTACCACCTCTTCTTTCTCCTCCACTTCCTCCTTCTCCTCCACCTCCTCTTTCTCCTCCACCTCCTCTTTCTCCTCCACTTTCTCCTTCCCCTTTCTTCTTCTCCTCCTCCTCCTTCTCTTCTTCCTCCTCCTCCATCTCCTCTAACTCCTCTTCTTTCTCCACCTCCTTCTCTTCTTTCTTCTCTTCTTTTCCTTCTCCTTTTAAATAATAATAAAAAATGTTGCTGAGCATGGTGGCAAACACCTTTAATCCCAGTATTTGGTAGGCAGAGGCAAGTGAATATGAGTTCAAGGCCAGCCTAGCCAGGCTTACCAGAGCTATAGAGAAAGACCCTGTCTTTAAAAAAAAAAAAAGAAAGGAAGGAGGGAAGAAAGGAAAAAAAGAAAGAGAAAAATTTTAATGTACAATGATATATTTACAGTTTACAGAAGGTACTCAGAAGATAATGTCTTTTGATTGCTTCACTGAATTGAGTCTGAATTGAGTTAATGGGTGTAAACTGTGAACAGGTGTTACTGCCTAGGCTGTTCTGGACAATAGACTAGACATTCCAGTCATGTACCACAGTGTGACATTTTATCAAGGGAACCCTATTTACCATGAATGCTCCATAAGATTATAATGAAGTTGAAAACGCCCTGTCTAGTGATGTGGTAGGCATGGCAATGTCACGTGTCACATGTTGGAGTGAACAAACAAACGTACTGTAGTGCCAATCGTGTAAACGTGTAGCACATAACACTGCAAATGATAATACACATCTATTATGCTACTGGTTTGTATGTTTGCTGTTTATGTCATTAGTATTTTCAGGTGTTCTCCCACTTATTTAAAAAAAAAGTTTACTGTAAAATAGCATGTCATGGTATACTTGCAGCAGGGACTTGCCATGTAGCCACGAACTAGAGCTCATTATGTAGACCAGGCCTGCCTCTGCCTCTGCCTCTGCCTGCTGAGCGCTGGGGTTGAAGGTGTGTGTCACCCTGCCACCATGCCTGGCTATCTCATAACTTTTTCTGTTTTGTTTTTGAGGCAGGGTTTCTCTGTGTAACAATCCTGGCTTTCCTGTGTTGGGGCAGCTGACCAATCCCTTGTCTGAGGGGCTTGGCCGCTCCAGGGGCTAAAGATACCTTTAAAAGAACCGGGTTTGGGATAGGCCTGCCCCTGCTTCTTCCGCTTGGTTCTCTGCGTGGCTGGAACCTCGGCTTTGTAAATGTATCCCACTTTCTCCTTTTATTAAAACTGATTTATTCTAAAAAGACTATTTTGGTTATTTCCAATCTCCTCCGACCGCCGCATCATTCCTGGAACTTGCTTTGTAAACCAGGCTGGCCTTCAACTCAGAGAGCTCCTTGGAGTACTGGGATTAAAAATTGTGTACCACCCTGTCTGCCTCTTATATCTTTTGATTGCGTCATTTTTCCTATGCTAATCAGTGACTGTATCCTCGACACTAAAGCTAAATATTTCACAGAAACAACTTGGGGGAAGGAAGATTTGATTTGTGATTTCGGAGATGGTTTCCATCATAGAGAGGAATAAGTGAAGGAGACAAAGAGTTCATCTCATGGCAGCCAAAAAACAGAGAAAAAGGAAAACCAGGGAGGGGTCAGGGTGAGGAACAGGCTCCAGGGACACGCCTTCAGTGACCTACTTCCTCTGAGCAGGCCCATTCCTACCCAGACTGCCTCGCAATAACGCCATCATGTTACGAATCTGTCAGCCCTTTATCACATCAGAACCCATCGTCTCTGGAGATGGCCTCATATACACACTCAGAGGTCTGCATTACTAATATCTCATAGGTTCTTCGTAATCCAGTCACAGTGACAATGAAAACTGACTATCATAGAGGCCTACAAACAAAAGCTATGACACAGCATGAGTCTAATTGGTCTTAATAATAAAAACCAGGAATCAGATATTAGGTGGTGAAAGTTGAAAGATCAGAGAAGCAGAGCAGCCAGCTACCAGTTCTATGAAATCCTCAGACTGAATGCGGTAACCTGTCTCTATAAATCCTCAGACTGAATGTCTTGAGGTCCTGTCTCCTCCTGCCTTAATATTCCTCTCTCTGCCTAGCCATATCCCTTCCTGTCTCCACCTCCCTAGTACTGGGATTGTGTGAGCCAACACCACCTGGCTCTGTTTTTCTTTGAGACTGGGTCAAACTAGTGGAGCCCAGGGTGGCGAACTCACAGAGAACTGTCTGCCTCTCCCTCCAAAACAAAACAAAGAAACAAAACAAAATTTAAAAAAAAAAAAAAAAAAAAAAAAAAAGGAAAGAGCCGGGCGGTGGTGGTGCAAGCCTTTAATCCCAGCACTTGGGAGGAGGCAGGTGGATTTCTGTGAGTTCAAGGCCAGCATGGTCTACAGCACATCAGGCTCCAAAGCTTCAGAGAAACCCTGTCTCGAAAAAAAAAAAAGGAAGGAAGGAAGGAAGGAAGGAAGGAAGGAAGGAAGGAAGGAAGGAAGGAAGGAAGGAAAAGAAAGATAAGAAAAAGGAGAAGAAAATCTTGCCATGGAAGCTGTAGTGTGTCCCACTGAGTTACACAGTTTACCCTTTAGTCCATTCATGTTTTCTTGCACGTGTTCATTGCTAAGAGTTATTGGTTTGGCTTGAGACCTCTGCCTTCTGCTCCGTGCCACCAATAATGTACTCTCACTGGGGCTCCCTTGGATAGCCTATTGTTGTCCCGTGTCATGGAGATTCTGCTGTTTTAGATCTATAGGTTCTTCCCCTTCACATCCTCCAACAGTCCATAGATGAGGTGGACGTTGGGGTGGGCCGACTCATAGCCCTGGTTCTGGGCCTGGGTGGTAGCTGGGTTTATCCATCCACCAGTTTTCCCTCACCATCACTGCCTGGGTGAGCTCTCCAGAACTACCTCAGCTAGCTCACACAATGCAGCCAGCAGCAAGGAGCAGGGCCAGATCTCCTGCGCTCAGGTCCTTAGATCCAGGTCACCACACTCATACCACGAGCGCCAGTTTTACTGTTTTGCCCAGGCAAAGTGCTCCTCTCTCCAGAATGCTGGAAGGGGCATATGAGGTTGGGGGCCAGGTCAGTTCTTCTGCTCTTCTGACTCAGGGATGGGTCACCTGTGCCCCTAACAACAGGGTCAGCTCTAGGGTGCTGCCCAGGTGGGGTGCAGGGTCTGCTCTTCCATACATGTTTTCAATCAGGAAAGAAAAAGATGTTTCTAGTGTACTTCAAAACCATTAACCAAAGTCCTAAACTGAAGCCCACCCAATTGAAAATGACAGTGGTCCATCCACTCATGGCAGAGATTTTTGTTTCATAAAAGAGTTGATGGACACATGAGTGAAAAGGACCCACAATGACATGTGGCAATTGGCTAAAGAAGTGAGTGAATGAAAGACATAACTATGTTAAGAGAAAAAGTCAGATTTTTTTTTCCCCTTATAGTGAAGAGGCCACACATGTTCACTCAGAGCCTTGATGCTTAAATCATTACAGTTACAGAGACTGGAACTGACAACAGTTAAAGGCACTACAGCCCCCCACACACACACACACTTCCCATCCATACACCCGCAGGGTTAAGTTTACAAACTGGCCGTTATTTGATCATTGTTGGCCTTCATAAAAGGTAGCTTCCTGTGATTCAGTATAAAATATTCAATTAATGATTAATCAACCTGATATGCTGAACACACCCTGTGAGCTTTGGGGAGTAAGGGTTGGATGAAAAATACTTTCCCTTTCTGCAAACCGTTGATGGGAAAAACACATACTGACACTGTTTATAAGAGAGTTCTGAATGTACAAAGCACTTTGGGATCACACTGTCATCTTTGCATAGAAAACAGCAACTTGTCAGCAGGGATGTGCCTGGTGGGGACTTAGGAAACCGCTTCCTTTTACTTAACTCTATATTATACATTTTATTTAACAATGGCTGGGGAGATGTTGTCATGCAAATGGGAAGACCAGAGTTCAGATCCCCAGCATGCATAGACATGCCCAGCTTGGAAGAGTTGGAGAAAAGAGATCCCTGTGGGGCAAGCTGGTTCAATAGACTGGCCAAATTGGTGCTCTCTGGGTTCATCAAAAGACAATTCTGCCTTGATATATAAGGCAGAAAATGACTGGGGAGGACAGGAACATCACCCTCTGGCCTTCATACGAATGCACCCACACATATGTCAGCATGCATATGTGCATGCACACCACACACGTCTGTCCAAAACCCCAACTGGTTATTAGTGCCTGTGCGATATTTCATAATGAAAAGTTTGTGGTAATGTATGGTGAAGGTTGCAGAAATAATGGCTATTAGTGGAAGAGTTTAAGATAGAGGACTTCAGAATTAACACATTCGGAACCACCTAGGGAAAAGAAGTGAGAGACTAAATAAGCAGACAAAGGCCACACCACAGGAGACGATGAACTCTGGCCCACAGTCCATAGAAAACTGGGCCCGCTATTTCTAGCAAACAGACTTCAAAGCCAAACAACCCTTGCAGATAAACAGCCAGGATGTTATTAATACCTGACATCTTTCCAGGTTTTTTTGTCTGCAATCAGAGAAAGCCAGTTATGTTTCCTAAACCAATTATGCAGCATGCTCTCCCTGCCCGGAAGTCAGCCACCTGCAGCTCCCACTGGCCAGTACCTTCCAGCCTGGCTGCTTCTGCTGCCTTTGTAGCACCACAAAGCATTCTGGTCCTAGACTGCCACCAAGTCTCCATCAAGCCTAAGTGACAGTGTCATCCTCCGTTGCTGGAGCAGCAGTTAGCAGACAGCCCTGTTTTATTTTCATTAGTTGGTCTTGTTTATTTCCGCAGAAGAGAGAGAGGAAGGACTAAGGGCTGGGATTAACATAAGGGATACCACGCTAAGGCCTTTCATGTTGGAGAACTGCTGAAGAAAGCTGCCCTGTGAACCCCCAATGTCTACTCACTGCAGGGTTCTAAATGAGCCACAGGGAGGGGAAGTCATTTCCACACTTTCTGTTTCCTTTATTATCCCCATTTGCAGTATACTCTGCTCAACCTTTCATCTTGGAAGGGGGACTCTGCACCTAACACATACATCTGTTTCATTTGTCCTTTGAAATCTCAATGTTATCAGAAACATGGAGTGGCCAGGTCTCCAGGCCTCAACCATCAACTCAACTAGGGGAGAGATATATTGAACTGCTCACTATGGGTCCAATGACAGAAACACAGAGAAGAAACTGGCAAGCTCATGCGCACAAGCTGCTTACATGAACACAACTCCGACTGACTCATAGAGAAAACCCTCTTTGTTTTCCTGAAGTCTCTAACCCAACACAGTCTGAGAAAAACCAGATAGGAGTCACCAAATAAGGCCCATGGGGACTCCCAGAGCAGGAGTCAAAGACTGGGTATTGCTCAGATTTGCTCATGGTACTCCATGCTGACTCAGACACGAATGCCTTTCCAAGCTCCATCTTCCTCTCATGCTCACTGGATAGTAAACATGAATCACCATTAATAATAATTTCCCACAGCACGTCCAGAACAATCCATCCAGAGAAAATTGGAACTTCTTCTTTACTGAGGTCCGGTCCCATCAATTTGATGCTCATTTTAGAGAAAGGCCATTGAGCAAAATTAATGTACCCAAACAAATAGAGTTTGTCCTTGTAACTGATTCAGAGTATGACAGGAAACAAAGGGGCTGCCTTAATGGCCTCCTTGGGGAAATTTATTTTCAGAGCATGGAGTTATTTTCTTCTACTCTATGAGATTAGATTAAAATCTTTTTTAAGAACAAGGAGAGGGAGCAAAACTGAGTTGCCTGTTTCTATAGACATCACTTGAGAGCCCTCCTCGAGCTCACTAGTTTGCCATTGTCCAATCAGATTAGGCAGCGGCCTTAGAGTTATTTTATTCCTGCCATTTTCAGGTTGCTTTTCTCTATCTGCTTCATCCCACTCAAACATGGTTTACCCTCTACCCTTCAACATGAAGAGGAAAACTGGAAACTACCATAGGCCAAAAATTAGGGAGCGCCAGCCTTTTGAGAATACCACCATGCCTGCCTAAGATACTGCTTTAGACATTGAAATGATTTGAATGTGTCTTCCAAAATTCATGTATTAGAAATTCAATCCCTAACTTCATGTTAATGGTATGTGGGTTGGGATTTTTTGGAAGACAGGACTCCACGAGGTTGTGAAGATGGGGATCCGATGACGTATTAGTTGCTTGATAGGACAAAGAGATATGCCACCTGCACTATCACATATCATGTCCTCTGCCGTGCTACGACATAGCAAGAAAGTCGTCACCAAGTGTTCTTTAACTTCTCAATCTCTAGACCCATACATAAGATAAACCCCTGTTCTTCATGAATTCTACAGTATTCTTCTATGGTATTCTACTACAGGAATAGAACACAGCTTAAGAATGACTATTACCAAAACACTCTGGCTATCTTTTTCTACTATATTGGATAGGTCAATGATATTATTTACCTTATACTAAGGAACAAGGAAAGAGAAAAAAATGTCCCCCCATGGTCTCTATGCAGAAAGCATATTCTGCTCTGTGTGATCTGCCTGCTTCCTGCCCTTGCCTCTCATTATCAATTAACAGTAAAGATAGCCACTTTGGAAATAGGGAGATGTACTTGTTTTTAAAGCATGGGGACCTAATTAAATCCCTAGGACATGGTTAGAAAGCCTGATTCAGAGGCAAGTGCACATAATCCTAGTACAGAGAGGCAGACAGGTGGATCCCTAGGGCTTGCTGGCAAGCCAATCCAGCCAAACTGTCAACATCCAGGTTCAGTAAGAGACCTTGGCTCAAAAAAGAAGGTGGAGGTTGATTGAGGGAGACACCGAAGACTGTTCTCTGGTCTCCATGTGCACACACACTTGTGCATACACACAGTCCATGGGCTAATTTATGATGTAGTCAGGCATGACAAGTTTTACCCAAAAAGGAAGGATAGTGATGAAAGCAGTCAGCCAACTCTGCCTGGACAGAAACCAGACCTAGAAAATATAACGGGAGAGTCAGTTGAGTAGCAGGAAGAGAGGCTGGAACTTGCAAAGAGAAGGCGTGAATGACCCATTACAGCTAAGCAACTGCCACAGCTCAAGGTGACATGTATGGGGGAAGGTCACTGGTGGACACAAGCAGGAGCAGCACTGGCGATAGGACAAAACGGGGGCACGTGAGCTTGTTATTTTTCTTATGCTGGCCTATCGTAAAGCAAACAGTTGGGTATATAAGAGTCTTGCCTCGCATATATGAAGCCTTGGATCTGCTGCCTCAGCACAGCATGAACGGGGTGTGGCGGTGCATGACTGAAACCCTAGCACTTGGGAGTTGGTAGCCCGAAGATCAGAAGTTCAAGGTCACCTTCAGCTACACAGTGAGTTCCAGACCAGACTGGGCTGTCTGAGGCCCTGTCTCATAAAATATTGATGACTGCAGAAGAGAGGAAAGTGCCTTTTCTTTGAGAGCATGGCCACCAGCGCCTCAGTGGATGACTCCATAGCCAAGCACATATGGACAGCACTAACTAGACTCAGTGGGTTAAATAAATAAATAAATAATCAATTATAAAAGGAGAACATGGCCAGGTGGTGGTGGTGGTGCATGCCTTTAATCCCGGTGCTTGGGAGGAAGAAGCAAGTAGATCTCCGTGAGTTTGAGGCCAGCCTGGTCTACAGTGCAAGTTCCAGGACAGCCAAGGCTACACAAAGAAACCCTGTGTCAGAAAACAAAACAAGAAAACCAATAAATAAATAAATAATTTTTACAAAGAAAATAAAAAAAGAAAGAAAGAAAAGGAATAAAGGAGGACATCAAGCTGGGAAGGGGAATGATGAGGAGAGTCGGAGGGAAGAGTAAGGGATGGATGGCTATGATCAAGATACAAAGTTTCAAAACCTAAATTGAGAAACAAAACAAAAGCAGCACCAATAATATCCTGCAAACTGGGTGTGACTGTCCACACTTGTAATCCTAGCACAAGGAAGGCAGAGGTGGGAGGAAGGATTATAAATTCTAAGGCATTCTAGACTATATAGGGAAACATTGTTACAACAAATAAGAAAATCCCCTGCGACCTGGCCCTGAGTCCCCACATCTCTAAGGCCTGGACCCCATGTAGAGACTCTGAGATGAAGGGGCACCGAGTGGAAAGGACCCCAGTTTACAGACAGGAGCCGAGTGTTATGGGCCAGCTCCACTACTGTAATTATGAGTAAAGGGCTTGACATCGCTAAGACCACTACTTTGACCACAAAAGTTGGAAGAGAGGCATTAAGTTGGTGTTTAGTGAGAACCCTTTAATGGAAGAGAGCAGGGAACTAACCAGTTTTTGGTTCCTAGGACCCTGTTGGTAATATGGAGAGGTAAGCAGATTATTCTACAATTGCATCATGCTAACCTGTTGTCTTAGTCTCTTTCCCTGTTGCTGTAACAGAAGACTCTGACCAAAGCAACTTAAGGGAGAAAGGGTTTGCTCTGGCTCACAGCTCAAGCACATAGTCTATAGGGGGAAATCAAGGCAGCAGGAACTTGAAGCAGCTGGTCATATTGCATCCACAATCAAGAAGACGAGAATGGGTGATATCAGGATGGTTTAGAGGATAGCAGTACTGTCAATCAAAGCTGGTGGCATGAGTTTGATTCCTGAAACCCATGTAAAGGTAGAAGGAGAGAGCCAACTCCACAAACTTCCACACTTGCCTAGTGGAATGCACAGTCAATCTCCAATAATAACAACGAATGTTAAGAAGAAGAAGAGGAGGAGGAGGAGGAGGAGGAGGAGGAAAGGGGGAGGAGAGCAAGTGCATGTTACTGCTCCAATCCCTGTCTCCATTTACATAGCTCAGGATCCCAGACAGGGAATGGGGCCACCTAAAGTGGACTGGTATTCCCACCTAAATGTAGGTTAAGTGCAAATTCCCCACAGGGAAGTCCAGAGGCCCGTCTCCAAGATGATTCTAGATTCTATCAAAGTTGACAATTAGCACCATCACACCTATGTTAGAGGTAGAGAAACTTAGCCAAAAGAAGTATGTCTAGTTTGGTTTGGGCAGAAGTTCCTCGCTACAGACTCCTAGAGAATACTGAGACCTAATGAGGAAGGTTGGCCCGTCATACTGAGAGTAGATGTGGTCTAGCTGAAGAAGGGAAGGGAAAAGTGGTCCATACAGCAAGCAGTTAGTTTATATGCCTCCTTGGCTGGCTACAGCGTTCATTTGATAAAGCGACAATAGAGATGTTGCTATGAAGAAATTGTGAGCATGTGGTTACCATCTATAATCAGTTAACTTTGAAGTAAGGGAGATTGCTCTCAACAAGGTAAGTGGGCCTCATGCCATTAGCTGAAGGGTCAAAAGAGCAACTGATATTCCTCAAGGAAACAATTCTGCCTCTAGATGAGATGCCTACTTCTTCCTGGATGTCCAGCCTACAGGTCTTTCCTAGAGCCTCTAAACTTTCCAGGCCTCCCACCTACACAGCCACGTTTTCCAAACTACTCCTGTGCACCTTATCATTTTGTTTCTTTGAAGAATTTGGCGTGTGCAGTCTAGGAGCAGTATATCCAAGAGCTAAGAGGAGGAGGAGACCAGAGGAACTGGCTTCACCAGTGAGGGACAAAGGCCAGAGGGCCTTGTGTGTCTAAGTAAGTGTCGGAAGTTCAGACACCCACTGAGAATTTGGGGGGAAAGCAAAGCATGCTGAAAGATGCAAAGATGTGTCAATATGTGAGCATGCATGGTAGCTACTGAAGACACAAAACTCACAAGGAGGAGCCAGATGACTGAGGCTTAAACACCCTCTTCATAAGGCAAAGGGGAGCCAGGCACGAGGGTACATGCTTATGATCCCAGCACTTGGGAGGTGAAGGCAAGAAGATTAGAAGTTCAAGGCCATCTTCAGTTATATGCTGATATGCTGAGCTCAAAACCAATTGAGTTACATCAGTGTCTCTCTCTCTCTCTCTCTCTCTCTCACACACACACACACCCACACACACACACGCACGCACACACACACATCTGGGGTGAGTGGATTGCTGTTAAGTACTTTCATAATGATAATAAATGACTCTTAGGGAACACGACAGTGTAGACTATGGTGGGAGTGGTACAAAGGAAGAAAAGTGGATGATTTAAGAGCCTCTTCAGAAGTAGGACTAATGAGGTGAAGGATGGAGTAATGGAAGGATGTGTAAACTAAATCATTAGCAGAGTCAAGTACACATTGACAATTACTTAATAGCCTAACATGACATTTGCAATTTTCCTTCAAGCAGGAAGGGCTGTGGCGGTACTTCTGATGCTCTTTTGCATCTCATTTATTGCCCAACAACCCCAACACTGAGATTAGAAGTTAAAAATAGCATCAGCATGTGAGGCTTTTAAAAGTTATTATAATATCACTGGAGTTCAAAGGTGGAACTCAGGGACTAGAAACTACCATTCACTCATGCTCAGGTGTCTCCACGGAGTCAGAACTGGTACCTTCCAATTGGCAGAACTTCCTTGAACCAACAAAGTACCTTTACATGGAGGCCAGCTTGAGAAAACCTAGCAAAGAAGCAGCTCCGAGAAGGTGTTATGCGTGTTTCTGTAGTTGGGGCAGCTCCCTAGGAGGTTCAGAGAGGTCTGGACATGTGGATAAGTGTGTACACTGCATCCTCACCTAGTCCAGGTGGGCTCACTCTGAGGAAGGGATTCTGCTATGAGGCCCAGGACATTCAAGTGCGAATTCAATATATTCAATATGTGGTGTTTCATGGGTAGATTTTTAACAAAGAACTTTGACTGTTAGAAATTTGGAACATTTTAATTAGGGGTGTGTGTGTGTGTGTGTGTGTGTGTGTGTGTGTGTGTTTTGAGAACTTCCACTGCTACATATCAGTTCAATAGCATACCATGTAACCTCTCATCTCAACATTCACCATGAGTGGATTTCAAAGCAGACCCCTGACATGCGGTATCAGCTGACGGTCCAGTTAGCTCAGAGCAGCACAAACCCTCCTTTGTAGCATGGTATCACTGTAATGGACACAATGTAGAGCCATCTGGGAAAGAAGCTTAATGAAGAATTGTCTTGTAGGCCTGCCAGTGAGGAATTTTCTTCCTTTAAAAAAAGGAGAGGGAGGGGGAGTGGAGGAGGGAGGGGGTAATTGGGAGGCAGGGAGGAGGCAGAAATTTTTTTTTCCCCTTTTTTTTTTTTTTTTTTTTTTGGTTTTTCGAGACAGGGTTTCTCTGCAGCTTTTTTAGAGCCTGTCCTGGAACTAGCTCTTGTAGACCAGGCTGGCCTCGAACTCACAGAGATCCGCCTGCCTCTGCCTCCCGAGTGCTGGGATTAAAGGCGTGAGCCACCACCGCCCGGCTAGGAGGCAGAAATTTTTAATTAAAAAAAAATTGAAAAAAAAAGTTATTTTTTTTTAATTGTGGTGATATTTGGTTCGTAATCTAACAAATAAAGCTTACATGAAGATCAGAGTACAGAGCTAAACCACTAGTAAACCACAGAGACCAGACGTGGTGACACATACCTTTAATCCCAGCACTTGGGAGACAGCCGGATCTCTGTGAGTTCAAGGCCACCCTGGGCTACCTGAGATTGAATCTGTCTAAAAGAGAAAAGAGCTCACACAAAGATGGCCTCAGCAGTTGGGATCTCATGCCTTTAATACCAGCACTAGGGAGGTGGAGACAGGAGCGATATGGCTGGGTGGCGTGAGGAATATAAAGTGGGAGAAGACAGGAGCTCAGATGCAGTCTGGGGATGCAGTAAGTCTGAGGATGCACTCTGAGATTTGTAGGACAGGATCCCCCCCTTTGGGTGATCATTGATACTGAGCATTGGTAGAGGTAAGAACTCTAGTGACTGTCGCTCTGCTTCTCTGATCCCACAGCTTTCACCCCTGATAGCTGACTCCAAGTATTACTAATTCATGCTACAAAAAAAAGTATGGCTTCTTTGAGAATTTGATACATGCGTGAATGTATATTGATCCCACTCCCACTGCTCTCCCTAGCTCCTCTGAGACCTACTCGTCTTCCCACTTTCCCAACTTCAAGTCCTCTTTTTCGTTTTGTTTTATAGCTCACTAGTCCAATCCATGCTGCTCATACACTTACAGGTATAGACCCATCCATTCATGGGGACCTAACTCACTCTCCCTTCCCAGAAGCCATCTACTACCAATACACAGTTCCTCAGCTAGGGGTGGGGTGAGTCTTGATCTTGTGCCATCCACAACTGCTGTGAGTTCATGAAAAACTGTACTGTCAAGTCCAGACGAAGATATTTTCTCAATCTGATTAATTCAGTGGGAACACTCACCCTGAATGTAGGTGGCATCTGTCCCTAGACATAGGATCTACACTGTGTAAGGGTGGAAAAGAAGGCAAGCTGAGCTCAGGCATGTATAACCCATCATTCATTTTCCTAATCGTGGTCAAGTGCCTGTCACCTCACTTCCTCAGTGGAAGACTGTAACCCAGAGCTGTGAGCCCGATGAACTCTTCCTCCCTTAAGCCTTTGTCAGGGTGTTTTATCACAGCAAAAGGAAAGGAAACTGAGGCAGGTGCCCTTTCACACAATATGGTAGATCAATATGCCAATCAGAGCTTAGATTGATTTTGTGTGTGTGTGTGTATATGTGTGTGTACCCTTGTATTCAGTTTGCTTCCTGTTGCTATGATAAACACTATGACCAAAGCCTACACAGAAGTCAAGGGTTTAACTACCTTGCACTTCCCAGTCATAGTTCATCATGGCAAGAAGAGGGACAGGAGCAGAAACCAAACCATGGAGGAATGTTGCTTACAGGCTTGCTCGGCTCGGTTTCTTTTTTTTTTTTTTTTTTTTTTTTTTTTTTTGGTTTTTCGAGACAGGGTTTCCCTGTAGTTTCTAGAGCCTGTCCTGGAACTAGCTCTTGAAGACCAGGCTGGCCTCGAACTCGCAGAGATCCGCCTGCCTCTGCCTCCCGAGTGCTGGGATTAAAGGCATGCGCCACCACCGCCCAGCTCGGCTCGGTTTCTTATACAGCCCAGGTTCATGTGCCTAGGTGCTGCGTGCACCTAGGTGAGGTGCTGCTCATGGCGGGCTCCCCCCACCACCAACAATCATAAATCTAGACACGCCCACAGGCCAATCAGATGAAGGCAAGTAAAGGTTCCTCTTTCCAGGTGACTCTAATTTGTGTCAAGTTGACATTAAAAACTAACCAGTATACCAGGAAACTTTAAGTTCTCTCAGGAACTTATATAAGGAACCATATAACATGGGCTCTGGAGGCCACAAAACTAGCTCAAATCCCAGCTTTTCTCACTAGCTATGGAAAGATGGATGAGCTATTTAGCTATTTAGCTTCTTTGAACCTTAGAATCCTCATATCTGTAACAGGCTTTCTCAAACAGCCAGCCCCTAAATCATGACACAGAAACTTTTATTAGTTATGAATGCTCAGACTTAGCTTAAGCTCATTTCTAGCTAACTCTCATAACTTAATTTAACCTGTTTCTCTTCATCTACATCTTGCCCTGGGGCTTTTTAACCTTTCTTTAATTCTGTATGTTCTACCTGCCTGCTTCTTCTGTGGCTGGCTGGCAGGTGGCTGCCTAGCTGGTTGGCCCCTGGTGTCTCCTCTTTCTCCCTCATTGTCTCTTCACCCGGCCTCGATTTCTCCTTCTACTTATTCTCTCTGCCTATCCCTCTACTGCCTAGCTGTTAGCCTGGCCTTTCAGCTTATTAGACCAACCAGGTGCCTTAGGCAGGCAAGCTGAAACAGGAACACATCTTTCCATTGTTAAACAAAAGCAGCATAAACTAAAAGCAACACAGCTTTACATAATTAAACACAGCACATCTTTACATAAACAACTATTCTATCTCACGACATATCTATAAAGCTATGGTTAAAAAAACAACCTATCAGGGCTGGGGTGAAGACAGAGGTGACACGAATCAAGCAGGGCCAGTTACATAGCAGCCACTCTGTAGATGTTTAATGCAGACACTACTCACCACTTCTCCTTTTCTTCCAATCTCCTCTCGCATCAGAACACATTCACTTAGTTCTAAGATGTCATTCTCAGAAAATAATAGTGGGAAACTAGAGGTCAAATCCCTGGAGAGCACAATCCAGTTTCTGCACACTTCTGAAGTACAAAGAACTAATTTCTACTCATTTTCCTTAAAAAATTTCAGGTATAAACTAACTCTGTACTTTTGGGCCTCCTAGCTGCTGTACCTGTTTTCCCTGCTCTCCCCTCTCCCCACATGGCCCAGCTCAGGGTCATGTCCACTCTGGACTCTCCCTGAGGTTCCTGCCACTGGTTATGCTCTCCCACATATTTATAATAAACTTTCTCTTCCCATATACCTAGGAGCAGTCATGTTTCCTTTCCTTTGTATTTCTTTTTTTTTTTCCATCCAATCTGAAGATAGTCAGAGCCCTAAATGTCCCTCAATCTCTTGCCACCCTGCTCTGAATCCGCACCCTGCTCTTTTTGCCCATTTTAATTCTTATTAGTGCTCTATATTCCCTTAAACCACCCCCCAATCTGAATAGATTCTGACCTTGCCCTTTCTCCTTATGGACACTGCCATGTTTAAGACAATGCTCTTCCTTACTGTGTATTTGGTTTTACTCTAAAATGTCGCACAACACGCTTATGTTTTAGACACTGGGCTCCCCGTATGGTAACATTATTTTAGAAGGTTCTAGATACTTTTGGAGGTGTGGCCTAATTGGAAGAAGTGGTAAATGGGTGTAGGTCCTTGAGGATTATATATCCTGGCTGTTTCTTTTGCTCACTGCTCCCAAGTGGTCTGGCCATCAGAATGCTGTGCTCAAGCTCATGGGACCAAGCCACAATGAACTGAAACTTTTGTTGTTGGTGGTCCTCTGAAACCATGAACCTTGTTTTGTTTATTTGTTTGTTTCTTAGGTTGTTTCTGTTAGGTATTTTAGCTATAGCAATGCAAAATTTCTAATATACATTATAATGCATTACAGAATGAGGTCTAAGGAGTAATAGATAAACTCATTTAAAGGTTGTATAACCTCTAAACTTGACTATGATAAAGAATATGTTCCTGGGACTGGAGAGATGGCTCAGTGGTTAAGAGGTCTTCCAGAGGTCCTGAGTTCAATTCCCAGCAACCACATGGTGGCTCACAACCATCTGTAATAAGATCTGGCACCTTCTTCTGGCCCGCAGGCAAACATGCAAACAGAATACCGCATATATAATAAATAAATATTTTTTTTTAAAAAAGAGTATGTTCCTTTCTAAGTGGTATTCCATGGGAACAAAGCAGTGAATCAATATGAATAACTAAGGGTTTTAGAATTTATGGAGTTCAAATATGAGATGCTGACACAATGAGCTAGGCAGATAGGAGCGCGCGCACACGCATGTGTGTGTGTCTGTGTCTGTGTGTGTCTGTGTGTCTGCGTGTCTGTGTGTATGTCTGTGTGTGTATGTCTGTGTGTGTATGTCTGTGTGTGTGTGTCTGTGTCTGTGTGTCTGTGTGTATCTGTGTCTGTGTGTCTGCGTGTCTGCGTGTCTGTGTGTATGTCTGTGTGTGTTTGTGTCTGTGTGTGTCTGTGTATGTATGTCTGTGTGTGTGTCTGCGTGTGTGTGTCTGTGTGTGTGTGTCTGTGTCTGTGTCTGTGTGTGTGTCTGTGTATGTATGTCTGTATGTGTATGTCTGTGTGTCTGTGTGTCTGTGTGTGTGTCTGTGTCTGTGTGTGTCTGTGTGTGTCTGGGTGTGTATGTCTGTGTGTGTCTGTGTGTCTGTGTGTGTGTCTGTGTGTGTGTGATTGAATTTGTGCCCTCATACAATCTAAGCAAGTCCCCTATCATCAGGATGTAGCCATAGTCTGACACTGGGATATATTTAACATGCTCATTTGAACAGAAAGCGAGTCTGTCCTGGTTGGCTGGTTTGACAGCGTAGACTAGAACTGCTAATTAACTCACAAGTTAGATGTTTTCCTTACAGGGAATGCCACAAATCTGTGATTCCAAAGGCTTTGACAAAAGTGTGTGTAAAGCTTTTTATCTTGTAAAAGCACGTCTGCAAAAGTAAAACGCTGAATGAGAGCTGGAGGATGGCTCAGCATTGAGAGCACCGACTGCTCTTCCAGAGGACCTGGGTCTGCTTCCCAGCGCCCAGCGACATGGCAGCTCACAACCAAATGCAATTCTAGTTTCCTTCATCCACATCCTTTTTATTTCATTTATTTACTTACTCAATTTCTTGGGTGTATAATGAGAGGCTTTTAAACTTTTTATCAAGCAACAAAATTTATCAAATCATTAATAATTATGCTATAGCTTTTCTCAAGACACTTTATTTTCTTAACACTGAGTTGAGAAATAGAAATTTTAATATTTCTGTGAGACTATTGCTCATTCAATATTTAATTTTAAGAAATGTGTATTTAATGTCTATAATGTCTCGCCTGCATGTGTACCACATGTATGCCTAGTGTCCAGGGAGCCAAGATAAAGGACCGATGACAGATCAAAAACATTTTTTTAACAAACCACTGCAATTTTTAACAGATATCTTGGGTTTTTTTTTTTATTTCGTTTTTGTTTTTTTACAAAGATTGTCATGATTTTGTTTGTTCGTTAGTTTTTGTTTTTGCTTCTTCAAGACAGAGTTTCTCTGTGTAGCCCTGGCTGTCCCGGAACTCACTCTGTTGATCAGGCTGGCCTCAAAGGCAGAGATCCACCTCCCTCTGTCTCCAAGTGCTAGAATTAAAGGCACGCACCACCAGCACCCTGCTAATTGTCATGATTTTGCTAGTAAAAATATTTTCTATAATCCACCTATTTATTTGAAAAGACTTTTTTCTCAGTGTATAAGTTTATAAAAATAGAATGATGAGCAGAATTGATACTGCATCTTGTTCCATTTAAGAGGTAATCCTTCTCTACTAACCCATGAACTAAGGCAACTACAACACTATTTCACTAAAAGATGCATTCATAATAAAATATGTCATAGGAGATTATATCAGACTAACCCTCTTATAGATCGAAATTATAAACTTTGGACAAAAATCTAAAAAAAAATGATTTGAATATGCTGGCAGCCAGCCAGAAGCAGGCAGGCGGAAAGGGAAGGGATGGCTACTCTTTAGAGGATGTTAACATAACAAGTGAGATTTATGCTCACACATTTTGCCTGAGGGTACTTCCTACTGTGCCCTGTGCAAGGCTGCTGGCACTCAGTCAAAAAGCTACCGTCTTACTGGGTTAAGGACGCGTGGGATGTGGTTCGTGTTCTCAAAGCAGCTAGAAATACAGGAGGGGAGTTCTAGAAAGGACTTATTGATGTACAGGGCCCCTAAATTTTGCATATATTCTCTACCCAAATCCTTGCTGCGTTGGGAGACTTCACAAGGAGTCCAAGAAAACAGCAGTGGGATTATTGAAAGACATTATCAGAAGGTTGACTCCAGAGAAGTTGGTTACTTGCTAGAACAACACTCATTAAGGGAGATGACAGAATGCAGAGGCTCAGTGGGATATCACCCTCTGGACCATATGCATACATACATACATATTATATACCTTAACAGACATACAAAAGAACATTAACTATAAAATTTTGACTTGTAGTCAAGAAGTAGAAGCAAGTAGAAACTGACTCCAACCTGGCCCAGATGCCATTTACACAGTCATTATACATTCTCAAGGACTTAAGAAAATACCCAGTTGCGATTAATTAAGAATACATGGGAATCTCAGCAGTGAAATAGAGCTAATGTGTGCTAAATGGAAATTCTATAACTAAAAACAAGGTTTGAATTTAAAAAATAAATGTACTCGTCAGGCGGTGGTGGCACACACCATTAATCAATAACAGCACTTGGGAGGCAGAGATAGGCAAATCTGTGAGTTCGAGGTCAGCCTGGTCTACAAAGCAAGTTCCAGGACGGGATCCAAAGTTACCCAGTGAAACCCTATCTTGAAACCCCTCCCTTGCAAAATAAAATGTAATGAGTTGAAGAGTTATTTTATTGGCTAACTAAAAGGTCAGTGGATGTGAAATAGATTAAGGGAAGTTTCCAAAATAAAGGAAAGTGATTAAAAGCTATTTTAAAAGCAAGTATGTAGGCAGAGCCTTGGGACAATATTCATAAGTCTTACATACACACAATAGGTATTTCAGAAAGAAAAGATAAAATGAGAGAAAAAAACCTGACATTGACACCCTCTCCAATTTTTTTTTTTGTTGTTGTTGTTTTGTTTTTTCGAGACAGGGTTTCTCCGCAGCTTTAGAGCCTGTCCTGGAGCTAGCTCTTGTAGACCAGGCTGGTCTCGAACTCACAGAGATCCACCTGCTTCTGCCTCCCGAGTGCTGGAATTAAAGGCGTGCGCCACTATCGCCCGGCTCCAATTTTTTTAAACCATAAATCTACAGATTAAAAAATCTCAGCCAGGGCTGAAGAGATGGCTCAGTAATTCAGAGCACTTCTGGAGGAATCTGGTCCCGATTCCCAGCACCCACACCATGAATCACCAAAGACCTTAGCAAAACCCGAACAGAATATAGTTAAAGAGAAACCACACCATGATTTAGTTGTTTGAAATCAGAGATAAAGATAAAATCTAAAGCCTTCCAGAAAAACAGTGACATAGTACAAGTTGGACAGGTAGGTGGACTCAGAGATACGAAGGCCACAGAATCACGGTGTGACATTTTTAGTGCTGAACTTAGATGAAGACAGCAATATCAGCTGTTGTGGTTGGCATATAGCCACCCTCCGCAGCTCACAGTTTGTTCCAGACTGGTGGCATTGGTGTGAGAGGTGGTCAAGCCTTTAGGAAGTTAGGCCTGGCTGCCGGAAGTGAGGGCCTCTGAAGGTGGCAGTGCTCCTGGTATGGACCATGATTTCTGCTCCCTGTGTCTCCCCTAATGAGGAGTCCCTACCTCAGGCCCCTCTTGTCAGGCCTTTCCCACTATGATGGCTTATACTTCTGGAAACCATAATCCAAAATGGTTCCTCCCTCTCATGTTGTTTCTGTTAGGTGTTCGCAGTGATGAGAAAGATGAGCAGTACATAAACTTGAAATCTACTATCCACAGGAAAGACCAGTGGAAAGTGATGGGAAATAGATCATCCCAAATAAATAAACCCTAGGTATTATCCCAAGATCTGCGTTATAACTCATTCTGTTAAGTTCTTCCCTGACGGGAAATGGTACTAGATAGAGCATGAGACCCATAAGAAATGAAGAACATTAGAAATAGTAAGTATAAAATACTAGAAATTATTGTCTTAATTTGTTTAAAATAATGATTGTTTAAAGCCAAAAAAATGTGTATGTTGTGTAATGTATGCAGGTGTATTTTACATGGCAATAAAAAAAAAGACGGCAGATAAATGGAGCTACATTTTTGCAGGGTTCTTGTATTTTATGACAATTAGAAAAATATAAGTTCTTAACACATTAAGATAATTTAAGGATGTAAGCGCTAAGCCCCGGAACAACCACTCAAAGTTAAGATAAACGTACTAGCAGAAAACCAGGGGTAAGACTTAGATGTGCTAATGGGAAATACCGGATTAACACGAAAGAAAGCAAAAGGAGACTCAACCAAAACAGGATGGAACAAACAAGATACAAATTTCAAAATAGTAGACTTAAATCCATCAGTGTCATCATTACATTTTCTGTAAATGAACTAAAAACTCCAACTGAAGCACAGAGATTACCAGACTAAATTTAAAAACTTTGAGCTAGGGGCTGGAGAGATGGCTCAGAGGTTAAGAGCATTGCCTGCTCTTCCAAAGGTCCTGAGTTCAATTCCCAGCAACCACATGGTGGCTCACAACCATCTGTAATGGGGTCTGGTGCCCTCTTCTGGCCTGCAGGCATACACACAGACAGAAGATTGTACACATAATAAAGAAATATATATTTTAAAAAAACTATGAGCTAACTGAAAGCTATATGCAAGAGACATCAAAATTTAAATAGACATATTTGGATGAAAAGTGGAAAAATATTTATCTAAGACAAAGAGTAAGCCTTAGAAAGGTGGAATGCTTATTATATTAATATAGAAAATAGACTTCAAGGCAGGAGTGTAACTAGAGATAAGAAAAAGAGTTTGGAATAATCGTTAGGAAGGCCAAATCAGGACTAGTGCAAGGCTTGCCACTAATCTTGTGTTTTATTCTTTAGGACTTGCATGCTGAAAAGAGAACACTAACTTCTGCAAGTTGTTATCTGACTTTCACACACACACACACACACACACACAAATGCAATTTTTTAATTAAAAAAGTAAAATATTAGGAAATCATAAGAGCCAACAAAATAAAAAGGACATATACATAATAATAAAGACTGTAATAACTTCCTCTCAATACTATACCCAGATGAAAAAGTCTATGGCCATATGGGTGACCTTAACAACATTATCATTACTTAAATTATTTATAGACTCAACTGGGAGATAAAAACCCCTCAACTTTAGAATATATGTTCTTTGTAAAAATGCACACAGGATGTTGGCCAAGTCATACAACGTGCTGGGCTAAGAAATGTCATACTTTAGCATCTCTGTGGTTCACAGTGCACTTGTCCTAGTGGGCTTTCTCCTGCTGTCATAGATACCATGACCCAAAGCAAACGGGGTTTCTCTGGCTTACGTTTCCACATCACAATATATCATTGAGAGAAGTCAGGGTGGGAACTCAAAACAAAAATCTGAAGGCAGGAACTCAAGCCAAGATCATACATGGATACTGCTTACTGGCTTGCTCAGTTCTGTAGTGTGGAGCTGCGGGCCGCTTCCTGCCGCCCGGCTCCTGGCCGCCCTGCTAGCTTTACCCGAAATAATTACATGGAAACTGCATTCTTTTAAGCACTGCCTGGCCCATTATTTTCAGCCTCTTACTCACATCTTGATTAACACATATCTAATAATCTGTGTAGCACCACGAAGTGGTGCCTTACCGTTTAGTTTCTAGCATACGTCCATCTTGGGCAGGAGCTTCATTGCATCTGGCATCTCTCTGAGGAGAGGCACAGCAGTCTGCCTAACTTGGGAGAGGTGTGGCATCTTACTGATCCTTCTACCTCACTTCCTCTTCCTGTTCTGTCTACTCCACCCACCTAAGGGGCGGTCTCTCAAATGGGCCAGGCAGTTTCTTTATTAGCCAATGAAATCAACTCAAACAGAAGACTCTCCCACATCAGCTCAGCTTTCTTATACAGCCCAAGATCACCTGCCCAGGGGATGGCATCACTCACAGTGGGTGGAACACTTCCATTTCCATCATTAAGAAATGCCCCAATGCCCACAGACTAATCTGATAGAGCCAATTTCTCAATAGAGGGTCCTTTCCCCATGTGATGCTGTTTTGTGCCGAGTTGACAAAAAGTAACCAGAACAATACCTAAACTAGAAATAACCATTTCTAGAAAGCCCTTAAATACTTGAAGATAACATATTTCAAAGAAGTAGGTCAAAGAAGGACTCCTAAGAGTAATTAGAAACTATTTTCAGCTGAGACAAAAACGAAAGCACACTATATTAGAAAAAGGAGAGTGCAGGTAAAGCAAAGCTATGAGGGCAACTCATAGCTTTAAAGGCATTGTATTTAAAAGGTAGGAGCCTTCCCAGTCAACATTTTAATCTTACTAAACAACTAGAAAAAGAAAAGCGAAACAAATGAGTATTAAGAAGCAAAATAATAATTAATAATAATAATAATGTGAACTAGAAAACAAAAAACACAGCCAAAAGACGGCCTTTAAAAAAGATTTCTGAGCATTGATACACCTTAGTTTCCATCAGTCAAAGCAAAAGACTACATATTAGGACTATCAAGACTATCAATAATGTCTGAACAGAAACTCCCTGCTCGGTGGTAGTATCAAATAAATGTATATAATGTACAGATTATGGTAACAGGACTTAGTCCACGTTACGTCCTGGACATCTTCTATTGTAAGGTGTTAGTCAAATAAATATATAAAACACATGGAGTATTGTAACAGTACAGGACCATTTAGGTTCTGTCCGAAGAGAAGCTCCCAGTCTTCATGAACTTTTAGTGGAAAGTGTTAGTGAAATAAATGTATATAATGTATATAGCAATAGAGGAGGATTATTTAGGTTGGAGGGGGATGCACCTCCACAGAAACGACTCTGGTCCTAGCTTCCCGGAAGAGTCCCAGCAGCTGCACACAAACACCTCCCGGGGCGGAGACACAGGTGGCCCGCCGAGACCTGCCCCGCCCCGCCCTCGCTTGCCCCGCCCCCGGCCCTTCTGCGCAGGCGTGTGGCAGGCGTCCCGGGGCTCGAGGGGCGGGGCGGGGCGGGGCCGGCGGCTGGGCGGGGCGGACGCGGGCTGGTGGACTGGTGAGGTGGCGTCGGTGCGGTCGGGCGGCGCGGTTTGGCGCGATGCTGAGGCCCCGTCCTGGAGCCCGGCTGCCCTGAACGCCCGAGCCGCCCGCGGGGCCCATGGCGGAGCACTGCGAGCCCACCCGCCCCTCGGAGGACGAAGACGAAGAGCGGGAGCCGCTGCTGCCTCGGGTCGCCTGGGCCCAGCCGCGGTGGGGCGCGCCCGGCAGCGCTATGAGGCTGCAGGCGGACGAGGGCGCGGCCGTCCTCCGCGAGCCCGACACCGACGAGCCGCCGCTGGCCTTCGGGGACGCGTCGACCTCCACGAATTTATCCATCGAGCTGGACCGGTCCCGCGTCGCCGGCTCAGGTGCGACCCATGTGCGCGCGCAGCCCGCCGCTCCCTGCCTCAGTTTACTCTCACCTTTCCCTCTGTGGCAGGCGGACAGGGACCAGTAAAGTCTCACTCTTTAGGCTCCCCGAGAGAGTCAGTCCAAGTGGGAACCAAATATTGAGGGAAACTTCACCCAAGACCGTGACGTAAGTTGTTGGTTCAAGTTTGGACTTAAGTTCTGAATTAAGAACTCACGACGATCCAGAAAGTCAGTCGCCTCGGAGTCGTGAGTTTACTAGGCGGGTGACAGTCGAGAGACGTAAAGAAAGAATGACCAGTTGCCGCTGAGACAAGTTTGAAAACTTTCTATTAAATGTTGCCATTGTGACGTTAGCCAGAGGGAGCAGAGGCTGGTGAAATCTTGTCGCCAGCTGCAAAGTATATTTGTGTATTTAAAAAGAAAGCACCTTTGCAGTATCATATGGGCTGATTTTAAGTGGACTGGTTACCTTTGAAAAAGAGGCTGACAGATGATGTTTAAACTAAAATTTAGGCATGCTGTTGCAGGCCTGGATATCTGTGTGGTGAGTTTGGGGTGGCAGAGTGTAGTTCAGCTCATTTGGCGGAACTGGGTAGGTTTGTATGCGATCCATCTGGAGTCTAGACAGGCTTGTTTCTGAAAACAAAACTCCTACTTGTTGGTGTTAGGATGGATCCAAAGAAGTGGTATATGCATTGTTCGGGAGCATCATTCCATGTGACCGTTCATAGAAATGCCACAGGAAAGGTAGGTTTTATTAAAACTGCTTATTTTCCTAGAAGTTGCTAAGTTTTACTTGACCTACGAATGTGCTAGGTTGTTTGAAAGGATTTTGGACAGAGCAAGTCAAGAGTTCTAACTGAACTTTTGTTCAAACATAAACACTCTAAATAAGCATCCTAAAGGAAACATCTCTCAAATGCACTAAATGCCTGCCTGCCGTTCCCATGACATTAGCGGATGGATGAGTTTGTAAAACAACACCGAGTTGAGCAAAGAAATGTGAAGTTTCCCATCTTCACAAGTGAACCCTGGTTCAGCCAGCCACAGTAGACACTTTGGCCATATGTGATGTAGGAACTGCTCAACAGCCATAGTGGACACTTTGGCCATGTATGAAGTAAAATCCACTCTGTGATGGAACTGAGATCATATGGCTGCTACTTGCCTTGTCTTGCTCCAGAGTTACTTTGTGTTTTAGATTTAATAGAGCCTAAGATCTTAAAAGTACATTTATTGTTTGACAGGGTTGGGTCTGTTTTTTTTTTCCTCCCGTTCTTTGTGGTAAACACTGTCAAGGCTAGAAAAAGCCAAAAGAGACTAGAATGTGATAGAATGCAAGTGGGCTGTCAGAATTCTCAGTGATGATGTTTAAATCACAGTTGGCAGTTTGTTAAGATGATGTTTGACATCTTAGTTCTCACAGCAGCACGGTAGGGGTTGTCGGTGACCCTCATCTTTACTGTGAGAGTTGAAAATTAATACAACTGTAATGACCAGTTAGCTCCTAGGAGTAAGTCGTTTGCACAAAGTCAAGTATCCAGGAAGTGCAAACTCAGACTGAGCCTACTTCTTTTTGTTTTTCAGGTCCTGAGCTTTATTCTCTTTGCTGTAGAACTTTGTGTTATAAAAGAACTGCTACTTTGGGTGTTATGTGGGGTTTTCTTAAATAGGATTTTAATAGTATTTGTTAACTGCTTTGTTCTTTTACCTACCTTTCAGTTGTCATGAAACCACCTTTAATTTCAAGATATTCTTGCTTTTTAGATCAGTATGGACATTTGTGATGTTTAACTATTTTGTTTATATAAACAGGAACTTTATGTATTTAAGCCAGTGGAGAATGTCATACACCTATTATCCTTATATTAACAATGTAGTTGGCAAAGTCTAGAAGTCGCATGAACTATAGTGTTGTTAAGTCAGTGTTCAGTCACCCTAATCAGGGAATCAGATTGTAATAGAGATGATAGTACCTGTGTACCAGTTGTACATGCTGGGCTTAGTTCCCTGCACGTCACATGTAATAGATCATAACTAGTCCTGTGAAATGAGTCCTACTTTAGATTCCTACATAGGAAAGCAAGCTTAACAAGCTTGACTTGTGATCCCAACAAACCTGTGATCCCAACAGTTAGGTGGGCAAAGCAAAAGGACAAGCAAAGACAGTTAAACCTAGTGTGGGCTGTATAGTAAGTACCAGGCTAGCCAGGGTTGGCATAGCAGGACTCTCTCTTCAAAAAAAAGAAAAAAGAAAAAAAAAGAAAAAGAAAAGGAAAAAACTAAAAATAAATAAAAAGGTTTTAGAAAGAAGGAAGTACAGGGTAGAGAAAAGGTCCAGCAGTTAGAAGACCCAGCATCCATTCACAGCTTTCTGTAACTCCAGTTCCTTGGCATCTGATATGGTCTTCTGACCTCCATGGGTACCATGCACATGATAAACATACATACTCACAAACAAAATATTCACACACATAAAATAAAATAAATAAATCTAAAAAGTAAATAAAGAGTCAAAATGTAACTTCCTGAAGTCTATTTAAGTGGAAGGAACTGAATAGCTGGGGTGGTAGGTGTTGCCTGATCAAGGATCAAGAGGCTAATAATTAACTCTTCAGGGTAAGTTTTACAAGAATACGTTTCCTGTGTCTTGACAGTCCACCCATAACTGAGATTTGAAAGTAAACAATTATGGACCTGAAGATTATTGCTCAGTTGTGCTTAAAATTCAGCTATTCCAAGTTGAGTGGGCTGACTCACTCCTGTAATAAGAACATGGAAAAGGCTCAAGGGAGGAGGCTCAAACACTGGATTAAGTAAGCTCAAGGCTATCTTGGCCTAATACAGCGAGGCTCTTATCTACAAGACAAAACAAAATATATAGCCATTATTATCCATTTTATTATAGAAATGTACACCGTTCATCAAATATCTGAGTATCTCCTGGGCACTAATAGAAAGCAGGCCTTGAGAAAACGATAGTCACCAATATCAAATGATGGCCTGTGTTTGACTGCTGGATGCCCACATAGCTTTGTAGCCCATGGTCACTTAACACAGTTTTGATGGGCTATATGTGTGACCTGACAGAGAAAGCTGAGGATTCCCAGGAGGCCTGGAGCATGCTTTTAGATAAGATCAGGGGGGAGTGACATCAGTTGGAACCCTTGAGGTGTGTTTAATCACCAAACTCATTTGCACTTTTTCTAGAAGGAATTCTAGTTAGTGGGTAAGATATAGGAAAGAGGAGTAAGATGAGTTCTTGTTGGTTTATTTAAATGAAGTTACCACGCTGGCTTACTTTCATCTAACCACAAAGGGTAACACAATAGCTTTTTCAGACTCTGTACTGTCCAGAGCACCCACAATAGCCTTTGGGATGGTCAAATGGATACTTTGTTAACTTTTTAGACAGATTTGTTGAGGGCCCCTTCCATGTGCTAGTCTTTGTTCTACATCAGATATCAGAAGGAGGTGCTACTCTTTCCCAGAATTTAGGTGATTTTGTTCCAGTCTTAAACGTGAACAGTGGCTGTGAATTGTGGGAAGGTGGCTTGGTTTTCTGTGGGATAGTAAAGACAACCTGAGCATAAACTGCATGGACATCTTCGAAAATCAGAAGCTTCAATAAGACTGGAACTTGACTACATAGAGGTGACCCAAAATGTGTTGCAAAGATAAAATTGGGATTCTCCATAGAAAATATATTTTGCAGACTAAATTGATGACTAAGTGGTTAAGAAGCTCACTGCACTTGTAGTAGACTCGAGTTTAGTTCCTGGCACCAGGTAGGGCAATTCACAGCACTAGGGTTCTGATGCCCTCTTGTGGACTCCAACGGCACCTCCACTCACAAATACACATAGCTCCCCGCCATAAACCTATAAACACTAAATTTAAAAAAAAAAAATTTCTAGAGAAAATAGAAAATTTTGAAAATTTTCTGATATGGACACAAATAAAAGTAACAGTTTACTCCTTTAAAGTATGAACATAATTTTAATTTAAAAAAATTACAAGGGCCAGGAGTATAGTGTAGTGATACAGTGGTACTCAAGGGGCTCTAAGCTCAGTCCCTCACATACCTTTTCCCCAAAAGAAAATACACTTAACTATGTCTTCTACTAGTGGAACTCAAACCAGATGTCAGCAACAAGCCTTCAAAGCAAATCATCCATAGCACATTAGGCACAAAGCAGTGTAATATCTGGGTGTTCTCCAAGTTAAACCCATTACCAGTGCGTATTTAAACCACTAGAATGTGGGGAATTGTAGAACGTAATTACCAAGGACACAGCTGATGAAAAATTAGCTACTGAAAACCAGTCACTTTGATTTGAAAATAGTTAAAATGTAGACTTTTCTCTAATGATAATTAGGCCCAATAATAAATTCATTCATTCATTTATTACATAAAAGTACCTTTGTAGATTGTGTTGATAAATCCAGGCCATCTTCAAATAAGAGAATGACCATGTCCAGTGGGGAGGATACTGTCTCATGAAGAGGCTGAAAACATCCTGGCTTATTGTACAGAAATGCCTCTTGATTGATCTGATTTTGGTTGAAACCAAATTACTAAATATTTAGAGAGAGGTTGTGGGTTCCATGACAGCAAGGAAGAGAGTATGTATGTGTGATAAACTCCAAAGTGTAACTCTTGTATCAGTTCAGTAACATTTAATAGTAGCAGTGTACATGCAGCAGCCAAAGAACTGTTGAAGATGGGCAAGACCACAGTGGTCTAAGAGTTGAACCATTTTAATACAAATTAGTAGTGTATGGCAGGATCCTAAGTAAATAGTGCAGTATTAGAAGGCCTCTTTTTTAAAATTGGTATTGAGAATAGAGTGTCTTTGTTCTGCAGTAGATGTCTAGTTCTGGAAGCTCTGTTTATGGAGGAATCCTGGAACACCAAAGCATGGAACTGGGGAGATGGCACAGTGGTTAAGAGCATCTTCTGCTCTTTTGATGGGTTTGGTTCCCAATACGTAAGTGTCAAACTCACTGCCGTCTGTGACTCCTGTTCCAGGGGCTCCAGTGCGCTCCGCAGGCTCCAGGTACTGGTGCGCTTACATACATGCAAGCAATACACTTAAAATAAATACAACTTCTTTTTATTTATTTGTTTGTTTGTTTCGAGACAGTGTTTTTCTGTGTAACTTTGGAGCCTGTCCTGGAACTCCCTCTGTAGACCAGGCTGCCCTCCAACTTACAGAGATTCACCTGCCTCTGCCTCCTGAATCCTAGGATTATAGGCATGCTCCACCACTGCCCAGCAATACAATACATTTTTTTCAATCTCAAAAGAAAAACAAGGCATGAAACAGGCAGGAAACTAGGTCTGAACTCTTTGATGTGGAAGGTAGTGAAGGGGAAAAGGCTTAGGGGAATGTGAAGTGATTCTCGACTGTGTGAAAAACTATCAAAGACATGGGTAAGTAGACATGGGGTTTGCTCCAGGTGGCAGGTCTAGGATAGAGACTCTATTCTGGAAAAAGAGGTTTGTATTTGTTTTCATGCATACAAAAAAAACATAAGAGGGGGCTGGAGAGATGGCTCAGCGTTTAAGAGCATTGCCTGCTCTTCCAAAGGTCCTGAGTTCAATTCCCAGCAACCACATGGTGGCTCACAACCATCTGTAATAAGGTCTGGTGCCCTCTTCTGGCCTGCAGGCATACATGTAGACAGAATATTGTATACATAATAAATAAATAAATATTAAAAAAACATAAGAAAAAGAAATAATATCTCTTTGATATTATTTTGTGTACACTCCTCTTGTTTACTTGCTGGTGATATATTTTGGAAGGTACCCCGCACTAAGAACAAATAAACACCTTTTCAAGATCGTTCTATCGCTGAGAACTGGTCCATTGGGACTGGGGAGATGATTCTGTTGGGTATGACTCCTAGCACATGGCTGCTCACAGTCATCACTCCAGTTCCAAGTCAACGGGATCCAGCACTGTCTTCTGTACCCTCGGGCACCAGGCAGGCATGCATCTATCGCACATATAGGCATGCAGGCAAGCACTTATGCCCAGAAAATAAAATAATATTTTTAAAGGAACCTGTGAATCTCTGAAGTGTAAGAAATACCATTTGATTAATGATAATGGTTACTAGTGCCTATATTATTCAGATAAATATAAATGCCCACCACATGCTGATTTCTATCCAGAGTCACCAAGGTTAAAGTTCCTTACTTCATTCGTAAGGATTTCCAAGGGACAGGGTTGTTTGAATGAGCATATCTGTCTTATAGACTTTATTAAAATACTTTGCTTATTCTTTTGAGTAGGTAAAATATGTCCAAATAGCCCTTTTTGTAATATTTTTGTCATCAAAGATTTTAGAAAATAGTAAACAGCAGTTTTGTTTGTCTGAATTAAAGAAAGTTGATTGTGTGTTGAATTTTCATAATAATGTACATAGAGAATTGAAGTACCTTCCAAATTAAAATGGAAGTGGCTTTCGGCTTGTCTTCCCATTCTAAATGATTCATTATTAATTCATCAGCAGGTGATTATTGAGTGCTTGTTATGTTCTGGGAACTGTGCAAGTTCTGGGGGTACAGCAGTGAAAGAAATCCTTGTCTTCTCAGAGCTCACAAAACAAATCAGGAGATAATGCTCAAATAAAGTAGAGATTAGCAGCAGTTGAGTAAGGGGAAATGGAGGCAATAAGGACTTGGCCTTTGCTTAGAGTAACATAGGAAACCCTTGGGCTGTTTATTAAAAATAAGTGATATGATTGTGAGTTGGTTTGATATAACTTAAGAAAGAGTTGGTAGGGCTGATTTCATTGTAGGAGTAGGGGTTATAAGAGTTTATGCTTTGGATACTGATGGATTGTTATAGGTCAAATGTGGAAATTAAGAGTGTGAGATCATTGATGAATGAAAGGGCTTTGACCCAAGCAACTGAACCTGGAATGGAATAGGGCAGAGTGACTATCTTTGGGAGAGGTGGTAGAGATAAGGGATTGAGTTTTGAGGGTAGTGAACCTAGAGCTGTCTTTTAGCAGCTAAGAAGAGATGTTGGGTACAGTCGTGGGAGTTCAGGGCGGTAGCTGGGAATGGTGAGTGTTGATAAAGGAGGAGAGGGGAGCATGAACTAGACCTGAGTAATACATCTACTGCTTCCCATCATCTGCTGAAGGAGGGTGAAAGAAGGGCGTGGTGTAAGTGCATTAGTGATCCTAGGGCTGGGGAGGCAGAGACAGCAAATCCCTGGGGCTTACTGGCAAGCCAGCCTAGGCTAATTGACAGGCTCCCATTCCCAATGAGAGACCCTGTCCAATCTCCAAAAAAAAAAAGTTGGGGTTGGGGAGGTGGTTCAGGGGCCTAAGGATGCTTCACCACTAGAGTCTAATCCCCAGGACCCATGTGGTGGGAACAGAAGATTCCCAAAGTTGTTCTCTGGCTTCACACATGAGAGCATGCACACATACTAAATAATAAATAAATATTTAAAGGGAGGGAGCTAAAGAGATAGATGGTTGGCAGTTAGGAGCACTGACTGACCTTCCAGAAAGCCTGAATTCAGTTCCCAGCACCCACGTGGCTCACAACTGTGTGTAACTAATCCTAGATGATCTAATTCCTTCTTCTAGCCTCTGTGGGTATGTGCAGGCAAAATACCCATATACGTTAAAAAAGAGGAGGAGGAAGAGAGAAAGAATGAATGAAAAAGAAGAAAAAAGGAAAAGAGAGAAAGAAAAAACTAATAATAATAATTATTATTATTATTTGACTTTTCAAGACAGTGTTTCTCTGTGTAACTGCCCTGGCTGTCCTGGAACTCAGTCTGTAAGCCAGGCTGGCCTTAAACTCATAGAGATCCACCTGCCTCTGCCACCCAAGTGCTGGGATTAAAGGTGTGCACCACCACTTCCCAGTGACAAATAAAAATTTTAAAAGGGGGACATGTATACCAGTCCTTTGGTTGGTTGACCTTTGACTGTCATGTGTGTACACCTGAATGCACACACATGTACCCCTACAGAATACACACACACACACACACACACACACACACAGAGAGAGACTATCTGATGTTTGATTTCCTTTTTCCATACCTCACTGTCTTGAAGCCACTCACACAGGTCCATAGTTTGTGCATCCACGCAGCTGGTCTAACGCAGTGATTGCTATTATTTCAGAGATAAATACATTCTTGGAAGATCCAGAATTTGCTGATATTGTATTGAGAGCAGAGCAAGCAATAGAAACTGGAATTTTCCCAGAAAGAATCTCTCAAGGGTCAAGTGGAAGTTACTTTGTGAAGGATACTAAAAGGGTGAGAACTTCACATGTATTATGCACATTTTGAAAGACAAGACTTTAAATGTAAAATGTCTGAGTTTCTGGAAATATTTTCCTATTACATCTGTTTGTTCCTCCTTTTACAAAATAAAGGTTGGTGGTTTCTGTGTTGTTTTACTAATTGCTAAATAATATAGAAATGGAGCTGTTAGTTTCCAGTTGTAACTTTCTGCTCTGGTGTTTTCTATTTGGTTCTGTTGGTTGAATCAAGCATTTATTGTATACCCATATTTACAGGTGAATCTGTTAATGTACCTTCATAGTCCCCCCTCTATACCTCTGTGACCATATTAACCAAATACAGTGGAAGTTGAGATTTTTAAAAACTTGCCTAATGTCATTTCCCAATGCTTGATTTATTTTTTTAAAGGTATAGTTTATTGCCCAAGGAAAATTTCCCTGGTATTATGCCAAGGAAAAGAGGCACGACAAAGCTTGAAGGCATTAGAGTGTAGCAAACCAAAATGAACTCTGATACTGGAGTGGAAAAGAAAAGTCGGTATTCACTTTCTTCCACTGAGTCCAGAGTTTTTCAGAAATGGTGTTGTCTTTTCTAAAATTTTTTTGTGTGGTACATAGGCCACCATTCTTTTTCCATGAGCCCCACCCCCATAATTGAAGTTATATTTTAAAAATGATTTTTAGCCTGTCTGTGGTAGTGCACACCTTTAATCCCAGCACTTGGGGAAGGCAGATCTCAGAGTTCAAGGTCAGCCTGCTCTACTGTGAGTTTCACTACAGCTAGGGCTACACAGCGAAACTCTGTCTTGAGAAAAAAAAAATGTGATTTTTTTAAAGCATAATTTTATTTGTTTAAAAAAATAACAAAAAACCAGGGTATAGACATATATGCATGGTCAGACATACATTTCTTTGATGGAGGAGTAAGAAATTTTGGATCTCATGTGTCCTGTGCTAGTGAAAACATGTTCTTTCTGCCTCATAAGTACTGAATTGATGGGTCTGTATTGCCTGGTTTTATGTGGTTATTGGTTTAGAACCCAAGGTTTCATGCATGCTAGGCAAGCCCTCCACCAACTGGGTTATACCCAGTCCCAGCCCCAGTCCACACCCCTATTTTTTAAAAATAAAATATACATATTTGTCATTTGCAGGTACTCTCAGTCTTTATTCCAAGTTTTTGTTGTTGTTGATAATTTTAGGTTTTGAGACAGACTTCCTCTGTAGCTCATGCTGGGTTAGAACTCATTGTGCAGCAGGAATCCTCTTGTCTTAGCCTCTCAAGTGCTAGGGATCATAGTAAATCATAAATCAGGTCACAAGCCTAACTTCCAGGCTTGAGTTCTTAATTTGTTTTTCTTTTTCTCAAGTTAATTTTTTTAGAATTTATTACATTATAAATAAATTATGTTTAAAATTATATTTTTATTTCTTGTCTGAGATAATTGAGCCATAAATTTAATGAGTATATTTTATTAGATTAGTACTAATGATTGCAGAAACTTTTGGATAACCATAAAAAAAAATTTTCTTCTTTATTTTTTTTTCCTCTTACAAGAAGAGTTTTGCTACATGTCCCAGGCTAGCCCAGAACTCACTATCCCCCTGTCTTAGCTAACCTAGTAAGTGCTGGGATTACAGGTGTTCTACCACCCATGCCAAAGTTTTTCTTTCTAGGAGAGGCTTAAGATGGGTTCATGAAAAATATAATGGAGAGGCAGACGGATCTCTGTGAGTTCAAGGCCAGCCTGGTATACGAGAGCAAGTTCCAGGACAGGCTCCAAAGCTACAGAGAAACCCTGTCTCAAAAAACAAAAAACAAACAAAAAAAAATAAAGAAGAAAAGAAAGAAAAATATAATGGAAAAAAAATCTTAGGTATGAACTATTGATAGCATAGTGTGCTTAAGAATTAGTTGAGCACCTACTATGTGTCAGGCACTGTTCTGAGTACTGAGGTAAACTCTAGTGGATTCCTTGCCTTTTAAAATATTTAGCATAGCAGGAAAGGAGATAGTAAGTGTATGTTTGAAAGTTTTAGTAGATCCTAATAATAGACAACACTGCTTACATAAAATGTAGTCTGTGGCAGGAGAAACTCTTAAGCTTGTGAGTTTGAAATCATCCTGGACAACCTGGCCATAAAGAAAGAAGTGGGATGGTGTTGGGGGATGGGGCAGACTCCAGTGTTAATTTGAAAGTGCTGCAATTCAAAACACTTGCAATTAATCTGGTTAAATGGCAGAAGCCTTGTCTCAATGTCAGAGCAAAGTTTGAAAAATACTGATAGAGGGTAATAATGATTTTAAATTGAGCATAGTTTTTACAGTGTGATTGAAATCATTCATCTTAGTACTTAAAGGTTATATGTAAATCTTATTTATTCTGCAATGCATTTTGTAGATTGTTATCCACCTGTCCATAAAAGTCTAATAGGATTTCTACTTTCCTTTTCCCCCTAGCATATTATTGGTGTGTTTAAACCCAAATCAGAAGAACCTTACGGCCAGCTGAACCCAAAGTGGACCAAGTATGTCCATAAGGTTTGCTGTCCCTGCTGCTTTGGCAGAGGCTGCCTGCTTCCTAACCAGGGGTACCTCTCTGAAGCTGGTGCCTACCTGGTAGATGCAAAGCTTCAGCTGGGCATTGTACCTAAAACGAAGGTAAAGGAGAGTTTGCTGTCAGGCTGAGCCTGCACTTAGAGTTCACTTGTTTGTGGACACTTGAGCGATAACTCCCAATGGTAGAGCCTAGTGGAATTCCCTTTGTGATAAGTCAGGAACCCAGAGCAGCTGGTTTCATGCACTCTGGTATATAACCAACCATACAGTAGTCTCTTGCTCCCGTGAGGTCACAGGATGCTGATAGAAAGGGGTAAGGACTAGGGGTAGGTCCTGGAGACCCTTTGATCCTGCTGACAGTAGCTTACTTAAGTAGCCACAGTGCTGCCCTTGTCTTCTTTTGGACCTTTATGTAATTTTATTTGATCCCTTCCTTTAAATGCCCATCCTTAGCTCTAGATTTCAAGGCTCTTATTTTTTTCCACTGGAAACTTTGGACTGCTTTTATATCTTTTTTTAAAAGAAATATATGCTATTGAAAATCCTTGTAAAGTTTTTAGATTCTCTAGGAGCTTTGTTATAGGGTTAGACCTTGCTCATTTACAGCATTAGAGTGAATTTGATGGTCCATGTGAATAGAAATACCATAATCCAAACTCTAACCATTTTTCTAGGTGGTTTGGCTTGTCAGTGAGACATTTAACTACAGTGCAATTGACCGTGCAAAATCAAGAGGCAAAAAGTATGCCTTGGAGATAGTGCCAAAAGTAGGTAGAAAGTTTCATCGAATAGGACTTCCTCCTAAGGTAAGTTACTCTAATAAGCTTTGCTTTCAGGGCAATTGGACATTTATTTCCCAAACTCCGGGGATGAAGCATGTAGCTAGACATTGGGCATCCTGCTGTAGATTGGAAATAATCTTTAAAAAAAGAGAATACTTGGCCGGGCGGTGGTGGCGCACGCCTTTAATCCCAGCACTCGGGAGGCAAAGGCAGGCGGATCTCTGAGTTCGAGGCCAGCCTGGTCTACAAGAGCTAGTTCCAGGACAGGCTCTAGAAACTACAGGGAAACCCTGTCTCGAAAAACCAAAAAAAAAAAAAAAAGAGAGAGAGAGAGAGAGAGAATACTTTTTCCTCTTGAGCTCATAGTAACAAGCAGTTTCAATGCAGTTTGATAAAGCTGGTCCACGGAGCTCTGAGGGGGTAGGAAAAGGATACCTAGAATAGAGTTCTTTTCAGTGGCGAGCACATGCCTGGCATGTATATGCAAGGTTCTGGATATAGTCCTTTCTGGGGAGGGGGGCGGGGTGGAACTTACTGAATTAGGAGGAGTCAAGATGTGGTTTGAAAGGCTTTGTAAAATTACTGTGAAAAGCACAGGTCTGGAGTTAGAGCTGGGCTCCACTTCCAGCCTTTCTGAAAACAATCCCAGTTTTCATAAAACTGCGATTGCCTTTTAGGTTGCAAGGATAAACTGAAGAAATTCTTATCACATAATGAAGACTTATTAAATAGTAGTTCTGCATGTGTTCACTACTATCCAGATTTAATATTTATTAAAACCTAAGGGCCTTTTGCCAGCTAGCTAAGCAAGGGTACAGAGAACTAATGGAAGAGGCATTCTAGAAAATTCTACATTACTTATTTTTTTAAAAAGATTTGACTTACAATTTTATTGTTGCTATGCAAGTATCTAAAGAATTTGAGTAGAAACTCACAATTAACTATTTTTCTATTTAATTACATTCCAGGTAGTCAGTTTTGAACATTTTTGCTATTTTCTTGGATGTGCTAAAATAGATATGACTAAACAAGACTGCTCGAAAGAAACCTTTAGAAAGTTGTTAAAGTTTTTAACAAGCATGTTAAGCCAAGGAACAAGCTTTTTTATGGTGATTTGTTTGCTTGCATTTGTGAGGCAGAATAGGTTGCTCATTACCTGTATGTCATCTACTGATGAAATTTGTATTCTGACATCAACTTCTTTAGTATTATCTAGTAATTTTAATAATAAAAATGCATTTTCAATTGGGCATATCTTCAAGGAAAAGACTCTTTAAAAAGTCATTAGAAAGGCAACAATCAGTTGATTAAATCTTTAAAATTTATATGATCTTTGATCTGCCTAAAGAATCCATTGTACTTCAAAATTTATTTTTTGTACTTGATATTATGGAAAGAATAAAAAAATGCTACATTGGTGATCAAATTGCACTGTCATAAAATAACCAAGACAGTGTACAGTGTGGCCTCTCAGTTAAAGTCACTTTGATACCTATTTTCAGGAAGTAGCCTTCTTCAGGTGTCACCTTCAGGGCATATATGTATTCTTTTTTTTTTAATTTCCTAAAATAACTCCCTAAAGTTCTTGGGTTGAGCCTGTTGCTGTGCGTTCTTGTGGTTACTTAAGCTGTTAAATGATCTTAGTGTGGCTTATCTGGATTAGTATTAAATGCTGTTTTTCTTATGTGCTGTGTAGCATTCTGTGACTGTACTGCTGAGAAATTTGAAAAATAATGCCTTTGTGCTTGTACTTTCCTTTCTAACTATAGTTCTTGAAATTATAGATTGGTTCCTTTCAGCTGTTTGTGGAAGATTACAAGGAGGCTGAGTATTGGCTTAGGAAGTTTGAAGCTGAGCCTCTGCCTGAAAACATTAGAAAGCAATTTCAGTCACAGTTTGAAAGATTAGTGATTTTGGATTACATCATCAGAAATACAGGTATTAACATTCTCTCATTTGTTCAATCTCGTTAGTTGTAAACCAGATTCTCGTTACTAAAGTCAAAGCCATAAATGTTAGCTAAGAGTCCCAAGGCTGAGTCCTCTGCAGTGTTGGGAACCGAGGAAGCTCTGACCCTCCTGGGCACATAGTCCTGTGTTGAGGGCCTGACTCATACAGGGCCACAGAGAACACTTCCTGTCCCCTCAGGTGGAGTTGCCTAAAAGCAGGACAAAGCCAGAGACTAGAATTGCTGTCCACAGATATGAAGAGATTCTTCTTTTAATATTGCACTATGTTGTTTGTGAAACATTAAGCTTTTTGTTTGTGCAGTACTGTGAGGGAACAATGGTGTAGACGGGACAAAACTGCGGTTCCCTGGACGCTCGGGTCAGCAGTTGATGAGAACTTAACCCACATACATATTCTCAGATACCACCCTCTACAGAAATGACAAGTTGGGGCCTCGTGGTGATGCTTATGCGTTCTACAGCTTGGGAACTACTACTTTCCAGTTTGTTTTTCATTGCTTATATTAGCTTCTGAAAAGCATCATGTAATTTTCTCAATTTGACTTTCTTAATTAAATGGTCTTAGGTTAATATTAAAGCTGGCCCAGAGTAGTCAGATGTTTACACTGGGTGAGGCTACTTTGAGTGTGTGTAGCAGCCAGCGTAGATATGCTTTCTTCCTTAAGCAAAATGACGTTCTCTTTGATTTTAATTAACCTTGATCTAGCCATTGCCCTTACTGTACAGGGCGGTTCTGAGGGTCAAATCAGTTCATATAGGTGAAGCACTTAGAACAATAATCTGGCACAGGGAAAAGTTTAGTAAATGTCAGGTTATATTGATCAGGTTGTTAAAATTGTTGTAAATCAGAACTTTCTGTTGTCTAGTTAGGGTTTTTATTGCTGCGATGAGACACCATGACTAAAAAGCAAGCTGGGGAGGAAGGGGCTTATTTGGCTTACGTTTCCATATTACTGTCCATCACTGAAGGAAGTTAGGATAGGAACTCAAGCAGGGCAGGAACCTGGAGTCAGGAGCTGACACAGAGGCTCTGCTGACTTATTCCCCACAGCTTGCTCAGTCGGCTTTCTTATAGAACCCAGGACCACCCAGGGCCACCAGCCCCGGGGTAGCCCCACCACAATGGACTGGGCCCTCCCCATCAATCACTAAATTAAGAAAATGCCCTAAAGTCAGATCTTATGGAGGCATTTTTCTCAATTGAGAGTCCTTCCTTTCAGATGACTCTAGTTTGTGTGTCAACTTGACTTAAGACTAGCCAGCACATATGTGATGGATCTGTGCTTCAGAAAACCAACAAAAATCTAAAAAAAAAAAAAACTGCGGGCTTAGATGTTTTCCTTAGTATGAAGCCACAATATCTGTAAATATCAACTAACAGACTTTTGTTTCTTTTGAAAGACAGAGGAAATGATAATTGGCTAATCAAATATGAAAAGTCAAAGAAAATTGAAAGCGAGGTAAGGAAAACTTAGTGAGTAAAAAGTATGTATTCAGTTTATATAACATTTCTTGAAATTGTTCTTACCTTGTTTCTGAGGCATGATATGTCTTTGGAGCTTGCCAAGTAAGCTAGGCTGGCTGGCTGTTGAGTTCTCTGCCTCTTTGGCACTAGCTTTACAGGTGTGACTGTCATACCTGACTTTTCACGTGGGTCCTGGGTGTGAAACTCAGGGTCTCAGGCTTGTGCTGCAAGCATTTTACCAACAGAGCCATATCCCCAGCTCTACACTATACTTCTAGAGCAAAACCCTTTCATGCTCTCTTCCTTTCCTTCCTGAGTCTGTTTGTGTTGGAGACCAAGTCTGACATCCACTCAGGATTTGTAAACTTTTGACATTTGTAGAAATACCATCTGCACCTTCCTTTTATACAGTTAGTTTCTGATATCTAGGGACATGTTTTTATCTACTAATTCTGTTTCTTTCTGAGTATTTTGATTCAGTGTTAGGCAATACAACATTACATAATAAAATGGAATGTGTTTTACTTGTGAACCATTTCCTTTGAACTTTTTAAAAAGTACTTCTACTTAAACTGGGTTAAGCTTACAAAGTAGACTATATAGATGCTCCACAGTATCAGAATTAGATAGTTCAGATTCATTGCTATTAACCTTGGCTATCTGTCTCAATTTTTAAATTTTTTAAAATTTATTTATTGAGTCAGGGTTTCTCAGTAGCTATGGATCCAGTCCTGGAACTTGCTGTGTAGACCAGGCTGACCTTGAACTCACAGAGATCTGCCTGCCTCTTCCTCCCAAGTGCTGGTATTAAAGACGTAGGCCACCACTGCCCAACTTCAGTTACTTTTCTATTACTATGAAGAGACACCATGGCCAAAGCACCTTATAGAAAGGAAGTTTATTAGGGGCTTCCTCAGGATTAGAGTTCATGATCGTCACAGCAGGGAGCATGACAGCAGGCAGGCATTGTGCTGGAGCAGTATCTGCAAGCTCGCATCCTGGTCCACAGGCACAAGGCAGGGAGAGCTAACTGGGATTAGCATGGACTTTTGAAACCTCAAAGCCCACCTCCTCCAAGGCTTTATGTTCTAATCCTTCCCAAACAGTTCTACCAACTGGGGACCAAATATTCAAACATATGAGCCTATGGGGGCCATTCTCATTCAAACCTTCACAAGTTCAAATTTTAGATATTTATATAAGATACACTTTTAGGATAGGTATTTAAACTTAAAAAATGTATATTGTAGAATGTTTAAATAACTTCTTCAATATTTAATCTCTGTGTTCTCAAGTTATCACTTAAGTTATTGCATCACTTTGAAATGTTTACACTTTAAGCATTTATCCAGGAAATTAGAAAATTTTGTATTCATAGTACTTAGCAATATCATAGAGTAACATAGGTGTGTCTTAAAGGTCTGCTAAGCAACAGAAGCTATGATGGGGGCTGGAGATGGCTCAGTGGTTAAGATCACAGCTGCTTTTCCAGAGAATGTGGGTTCAATTCTAGCACCCACATGGTAGCACACAACCCACTCTGTAGCTCCAGTTCCAGGAGATCTGCCGCCCTCTTCTGGTCTCTGTGTGCACCAGGCATGTGTGCAGGCAAATACCCATGTGCATAAAATCAAATAATGATGTTAACAAAATGACAGTAGACAAATAGAAAACATTTAAGCAATGAGTTGTTTAGCTTCTTTCTCTAAAGTTAGTATTTTCAAACTGTCTTCTCCTGAAAGGAAAAAAAAAAACATTTACTAAGTACAACTTTAAAAAAATAGCTGTAAATGAAATGTTTACTGTTTATATTGTCTCTTCCTTTGTTGTATGATTTTGTTTTTTATGAAAACCTAATTTTAATTTTATAAATTTTCAAGAGAGCATGTACTTAAGGCCTCAATAATAATTTTGAGTAATTGATTCTTTGAAAATATTTTTGTAGAATCTATTATCTGCCATTTTTCTCCTGTTTAGGACTCAAACTGGATTGATGATAAAGAATTGCTTATTAAAATAGCTGCAATTGATAATGGGCTAGCATTTCCCTTTAAACATCCTGATGAATGGAGAGCATGTAAGTATTAGAGTTCTCCCAGATGGAAAGGGTGCAGAATTGACAGATGGAAATAGCAGAGGAAACGTGGTAAAGTCAGATCGCATGTTAGGGCTCAGTTCTAGCTCCTGGGGCTTTAAGGTATGAGTGACTTGGGTCTTGCTACTTATTGTTTGTATACTTTCGGATGACCTTGTTTGGTTTTAGTCTTGGAAATGGGTTTGATAACTTGTGATTTCTAAGGTGTTAATATAAGAATGATCTAACAGAATGTCTTAGTAGAGTTGTGGGTTGATGTTTTGGGCTCCATTCCTTTAACAAGATTCAGACCTCCCATGTCACTTCGTGGTGTTTTAGTTGCCCTTCCTGCTGCAGATAATTAGTTTTGATACATTTGAAGCCATTTTGGGACATTTCGGTTGTATTTAAAATTGTCCATATCTTGAATTTCTTCTCCTTCTCCTTCTCCTCCTTCTTCTCTTTCTCCTTCTTCCTGCTCTTCCTCTTCCTCTTCTTCCTCTTCCTCCTCCTCTTCCTCCTCTTCTTATTCTTTTTCCTTTTTCTTTTTTTCTGAGCCAGAGTTTCTCTGTATAGCCTTCGCTGCCTTGGAACTCACTCTGTAGACATTTAGAAATATTTTAATCTCAAGATTCTATATAAAAAAAATTTCTAGCTAGGCAGTAATGGCACACACCTTTAGTCCCATCACTTGGGAGGCAGAGGCAGGCAGATCTCTGAGTTCAAGGCCACTCACAGCTACACAGAAAAACTCTGTCTTGAAAATATAACAAAATACATTCTAAGTAAGTAGATTCTTGCCATTTGTTTCTTAGTACTGTTTTCCAGTGTATGTGCTGTGGTGTATAAATATGACCTATATAAATATTTTCTCACTTTTAATTTCTTTGTTATTATAAACATGATCCATTTAAAGGACTATATGTGAAAGAATATGTTTGTGTACAACATTTCATTTATTTTTTCATTAAAACTTGTTAGTTATTAGTCCTAGAATGCCCTCTACTTGGCTTTAACCACTTAATCTGTTAACTTTTGAGAGGTCATAACTGATTTCTTAAAAATCAGTTTCTTCTTCCATTTTCTGACTTTGTGTTTCATATGCAAAGGGCCCAGGGTTTAATATTCCTGGGTTCATTTGTGTGAGATGTAATACACTTTATTGTTCTGTTTTTTGCTTTTATTTTTTTTTTCTGTTGTAGTGTTGCTACACTGCCTTTTCATTTTGTTAGCATTTACTTGGTATTTATTCTACACTTTTTAACTTCTAGCATTTTGTTTTAGTCATATGACATAACACAGCAGATGGTTTCTTTTAACCCAGTCTGAGTCTTTCAGTGGGTAGCTGAAAGTGTCAGTAAATTTGGACTTTTCTTACTTTTTAAAAAAATTTATCATAAATTCTAATTTGTTTTTCTTTTCTTTTCCTGTGTTTTGTGAAACTGATTTGAAATGCCTTGGTTGCATTTTATTTTTCCCACTAACCATTTGGAACCTATATGCAAATTACTTTTTTAAAGTAGTAGGTTTGTAAACTTCCTATAAAACATCCGGGAAGTTTTGCCAAATGTGTGGTTGGGGATCAAGGGTCTGGAGCTTGCAGAAGAATTGGTGTTAAGGGTGTGGGGATGCTTTAACTGTTGTCTTTATAGTGGAAGCTCTGGCTTCATTTACTGTCATCCAGGGAAGTCATGAAGAACAAACACCGTTGCCTAACACAATGCCAGGAAAAGAAATACTCAATAAAGTTTGTTGAGTACTTAGTGAATGAAGGGGGAAGGGACTAATAGAGTCTTGGGGAACAGTAACGTTAAAATAGGGAAAGAAAGCCAGCAGAGATGGGGAGTACCTTCCTTCCAAGACAGAAAAAAAAAAAAAAACTTTGAGAAAATGGTGTCCACAAGCCACAATGGAAGAACTGCACAAAAGAGATGAGACATGACTCCTCTCTGGTTAAGCACTCTGACTCCCTTGGGCTGTGAGAGTCCCTTAGGCAGGCTCAGGGGCATGGAGGTGGTGGAGGTGAATGGTGATGGAGGAAGTTGAAGGACAGGGATTAGAAGCAGAAATAGACAAAGAATAAGAGCTTTTTAAATGAAACTGTTAAGAGAATGGAGAGAAGAAACAGCCTAAAGGAATGTGTGCAAAACTCATAGTTTAAGTCTCACACTGTACTAAGCCACAGGTAGAAATAAGGGATGAATCTCAGGGCGGTTGACTTTCCTCATTGCTGTGACCAGATGCCATACTGAAGGCGTCTCGGGGAGGAATGTATTGTGTCATGGTTAAGGGGATTCAGTCCATTCCTAACAGGGAATGGGTGGTGGAGGAAACATTAAAAGCATGAGGCCGGCCAGTCCCTGTGAGGCGGTCCTCCTGTAATCACAGCACTCTTGGGCAGAAGCAAGCAGGTCTCTGAGTTCAAGGCTAACCTAGTCTATATGACTGTTCCAGGCTAGATAGGGCTTATAGTTAGAAGCTTCTGTGCGGGAGGGAAACAGATGTTTCACATTTTAACCCATCAAGAAGCTGCAGACTATAATTCCTTAGCCCCAGTCCTGTAGCCCTACATCAGCTTCATAAGCCCCAGACATCACCAGCACCTGCCAGGTGTTGAGAGACAGGACTCTGTGAGGGGCATTTCACATTCCCTGGACAAGTAGAGGTATCCAGTTGGTGATTCTAAAATCTACCTATGCCTCTTCCCTTTCCAGAAGATTCCACTGGTCTACGAGTCTTCCTAGTCTATTGCTAAACTGCTTCCCAGTCTCAGACTCATGAATGCTTTTTTTTTAATCCTTTAAAGCTATTTATTTACCTCCTAATTATTTAAAGTTTTAGAGCTTCCTCTAACTACAAGTTCCTCAATTCCTGATCGTTTTTAGCTGAGAAGGCAGGAGCTGTAATCCATGGGACTTGATCTGGGTATGTGAATGATTACAGGTTTCCACCAGTTTCATAGCCCCAAATTTGATGTGTTCTGGTACAGGATTTTGAGATAGGGTTGTCTGAATTAAACTCATTATCAAGTCCCATCTCTTTACTGTGTGAAGCCCAGAAATGGAACACCTTCAGACAAGACCATCCTGTGCCTTGTCATTCTGACTGGCCATCTGAGTCTGGAATCTGAACAGCTTGTGTTGTAAAGGATGATTGTATTTTACGGATTTCATTTTTCTTTATTTGGGAGAAGCTGGGAATTGTAGGAAAGACTGGGATAAATGTGAGTCTGAACAAGCTGTTACTCATTACTCATTAACATCTATTTTCCACTAGACCCATTTCACTGGGCTTGGCTTCCTCAAGCTAAAGTTCCTTTTTCTGAAGAAATCCGAAACTTGATTCTACCCTATATCTCTGACATGAACTTTGTACAAGATTTGTGTGAAGATCTTTATGAACTCTTCAAGGTAAAGGTTTAATTTGGAGGGTGTTCTGACTTCCTGGACATACAATTATTGTTTTCCACATTGAATTTTACTTTTCCCTTTTATTTTTGTGGTGCTAAGGACTGAACTGAGGATCTTGAGCATGCTGACAAGCATTTGACCACTGAGCTCTATCCTCAGCCCGTATTGTTTTGAATGAATGTTAGGACTGTAAGTCAGGCTGCTCTAAGAAGCGACCACAGGCTGGGCCACTCATGCAGTGCCCACCTTCCTTATAGTTCTAGGGGCTGGAAGCCTGAGGTCAGGCTGGGGGGCATGGTCAGCTTCTGGGCGCCTTTCTTCCAGCATGACTTCTCGTTCATTGCATTCTCACGTGTTGTAAAAGCAAGCTAGCTCTGAAACTGTTGCTTCTAAGGGAATTAGCCGCATTCCTAGGAGGTCCACCTTCATGACTTGATTACCACTCAGAGACCTCATGTCCAAATGCCGTAATAGCAGAGATGAGATTTCATCACACTGAGCACACATAAGCCTTTTGTTCATAATAAACACCATGCTTTCGTATTCGTATTTAAGTTTAAACTTATAACATCCCTACAGCGCTATTTTTATCATTTAACTCTTGGTGAAACTAATGTTGAGAAAAGTCAAGTTCATTGCCCAGATTTGGAATATAAATATATACCAGTGTTTAAAAAGTATTTATTTAGACCAGGCTGTGGTGATACACGCCTTTAATCCCAGCACTTTGAGAGGCAGAGGCAGAAGAATCTCTGTGAGTTCAAGGCCAGCGTGGTCTACAGAGCTAGTGCCAGGACAGGCCTCAAAGCTACATAGAGAAACCCTGTCTCAAAAAACAAAAAAATTGTTTTGTCAGTTTGTGGGTGTTTTGTCTGCATACAAGTCTTGTGTACCTTGTGTGTGGTGCCTATAGAGACTAGAGGAGGCCAGAAGAGGGTGTCAGATCCCCTGGGATAGTTGGTGCTAGGAATCAAACTGTAGGCACACCCAGTACTCTAATCACCGAGTCATCTCTCCAGCCCTAGCATTATTTTCATTACGTGCTAATAACTTACTCTTAGCTACAGAAGGTCAGATGTATGCTTAGTTCTTAGAGGAAAAATTAAGCGAACATTTATCCATATACTACTTTTTAAAATATTTAGTTTTTATTGTCAAAGAAAATGCAATTTTTAAAAAATACACCGTATTAAGCCTCATTTGCAGATACTACTTCTTGTGTTGCTTACAGCACAACCTAACATAACAGAGGAATTAGCAATTCTGTTTTTATGTTTCATACATTTGTAAAATTATGTTTACTATTCACCAGTAAATCAAGACTTTTTCCAAGCTGGATTTTTACAAAATTATTATTTAAATTGTATGTTTTCTGACTTGTTAGGATTTAATTATTATAAAAAGCATAAACCCATTTGCTAGTATTAAATCCTTTCTGGAGCAAGTTGGGGTATAAGCACAAAAAACTTCTCTTGTTCTAAGGCTTTCAAAAAATACATCAGATTAAAACACTCTTTTCTTACTCAGTGATGGTAGCAAATGCCCTTAATCCCAGCATTTGGGAGGCAGAGGTAGGCAGATCTCTTTGAGTTTGAGGCCAGTCTGGTCTACAGAGTGAGTTCCAGGGCAGCTGGGGCATACAGAGAAACTCAAACTCAGTCTCAAAAAACAAAAACAAAAAATTACTCTTTTCTCATTTGTTTTCAATTGGAAAACTTTCTTATGGCCTTTTTTTTTTCTACATAGAAGAGTTTGTTTTAATATTTGGTATTTGTTTCAAAGCTGTTAGTGTTTGGAACTGTATTAACCTTCTCCCCCTTCCCCCCGTTCTGCAACAGACTGACAAAGGATTTGACAGAGCTGCTTTTGAAAGTCAGATGTCTGTGATGAGAGGCCAGGTAGGTCACTGTTTGATACTGTTTATTAAGAATGTCTGCTTAGAAAGTTACCAGCTTTCCCCCACTGTGACACCGAAGTGTAGCTCCTAATGCTCCCTGTAGTGCTGAGCCTAGATAGCTCAGATGATACTTGATGCTGGTTTAAGTAGTAGTTCACCTCTCTCTCCCTATAAATTAGCTATTTCCCGCTTGTGTGCTGTTTGTTTAACCAGTTGTTTGCTCAGCGTAAATGCTTGCCTCCTGCCCCTTTAAAGCACTCCATGTGGAATCGGGTTGCACAATGCATGTAGGCAAACATTCTCCCACTGAACCACATCCTCAGTCCCATTTGTCCCCATTTTGATGACTGTTTTCTGAGTGTCCTACCTTTTTCTTCCTCAGAACACTTGCACAAACATTTCCATATCAGATCCTTTTGCCAGGAGGTAATTTTCCACCTGGAACATGCTTGGCTTTTCTAGTGCTGTTACATCAGCAAGGTTGGGGCTGACTGTGAGAGGACCCTGTGATTTCAGCTCGGCCGTTGTACTCTCCACTAAGCACTTGGGCCTGAGATTAAGGCTCTAGGTTTGTGGGCGTGGACCAGAAGGTCCTCTTCACTCACAAGCACCACCATCTGGTTCAGCTGTGTTCCAAAAGGAAGATTTGAGATGAAAACTGCCTTTAGTGACTCCAAACTAATGTCCTCTTCCTAAGAGCATATATTTAGTGCAATACAGCCATTTGCTACTGTGTTGTATCAAAGAGGAGCTGGTTTTTGCACTGATTACTGAATTATACACAGTAGTGTAATGGTAAATATTATGAAGTCAGACCTAGCTGGTGAGAAAAGACTAAAGTGCAGAGACCCTCAGAAGCTAGTGTGAACTCCACCCGGAAAGGACTACATAAATTGTGAGTTTAGGCAGACATTTAAAGCAGTCTTTAAGTTCTCTATCAGTGGAACATCTAAAACCTCTGATTTCAGTGCTGCTGGACGTCTGCAGTAGTTTCCCAGTTGGTCAGAACTGTTTACATTCTTATCTTAGGCATCCATGTATAGTTAAATGCATATATATGGTGCATACTTACAGCACTTACTCCAAATTGATGGAAGTCTCTGCTCTTTCCACAGATCTTAAATCTCACTCAGGCACTGAGAGACGGCAAGAGTCCGGTGCAGCTGGTGCAGATGCCATGCGTGATCGTGGAGTGCAGTAAGACTGGCGGCCAGGGACGGGTTGTACACCTAGGCAGTTCCTTCACCCAGACGGTCCACTGCAGGAAGCCATTCTTTTCATCATGGTAGCAGATATAAGGGGAACAGTTGTGTGGTGTTACTGTGCTGATAAAATATTACACTGATGTAAATCTGCTGCTGAGAGCACTAGTTGCCAAAACCTCAAAAATTCAAGTCTTTAATATACAAAATAATACTATATTTTGAATGTAATCAGAAGTTTACGATTTTTTGTCCAAATATTAAATTTCTATTTCAGGGAAGAAGTGATATATCTCCTATATTGTATTTTTATAGAAAAAAATGTATTTTACGTTTTTATTACTTTAAAAAGTAATTTTGTGGTTTACACATGCTAGCATGACTATAATTGGTTCATAGAATTCCAATTAGAAGAGAAAGATAATACTGTAACATATATACTTTTTAAGTATGAGAAGACTCTTCTTCCATTCATTCCAAAAGGTCTTTGAGGGTGGCCAAGCCAGAAACTGCTCTTGTAGACGCTTAACAGAATAGTCAGTAGGGAACCAGTAAGAATGAAGCTTCATTTGAAAGCTGCTGTTTTAAAGCTGGAGTACGTGCCCAAAGGTGGCCATTCCTGGGGCCTGACAGACAGGCAGCCGTATTATTCTTGTACTTTGTTATATGTGTTAGTGAACTATTCTGTCGTAGTGAGGGAGAAAAATCTAAGGTTATCTCCCCTCCTTTTTAAAAAAGGAGATAACTGAGAGTTAAATGAAATAATGTGAAATTGAGGTAGATAGCCAGTATTTTAAAATTACAACATTGCCTTAAAAAAATTCCCTTTTGTTTCTCATATGGGATGAAATAATTGAAAAGTAGTACTTCAAAATACTACCTTAATCAGTTTAGTACTTCAGTTAGTGTTGAACATCTCTGCAAAGCAAACCATACCCTGAAGTGTATACTGAATTTCAGTTGGTTGCCAGGATAAGAAAGCCTGGGAAACAGTAGACCCCTCTGAACTGGAAGGGAACTTAACTCAGACCATTCACACTGATTTAAACCTTTGTTCTTCATTGCATCTTGAGCGTCTGTGTTCTCTTTGGAATTTGTAGCGCTGTTTAGTCACCAAGGCATGTACATGGAAATGTGACTGCAGAAAAGAAAGCTTTGGTGTCCTTCTTGATGCTCAAAACCTTTCATTTGTAAATTGGTTGTCTTAGGATTTTTAAGGAGCTATTCTTGTATGAAAAGTGTATCCAGGTGGTTAAATTAGCAAACTCGGAGTCTCCTCTTCACATCTTTAGTCTCTGTGATGTGATAACTGAGTGCACCACTGCCCGAGTGATCAGTTGGAAGCCTGTGTCCTCCTACCTCTTCCGACCTTCCGTTAGCTCAGGTTTGAGGTAATGGAAACTTGAGTGGAATATCAAATTAGGGCACCACCTGTTAGTCATTAAAATGTGCCTTTCTAAGTTGTCTTGTGCAAGAGATGGCATAGTTGCCTGTGCTGTGGTATGGTTTTCACAAAATGATTTTTTTTTCAGTATTTTGAGAATTGCTATATTAATTTTTATAACAAAGAACTTAGTAAATTGCTACTGTTTTATAGTCTAAAATTAATAGTTCAACAATATTTTTAAATGTCTGACCATGTTAGAAGTGTCGAGATATTTAAAGATTACAAGTGAAAGTACTTAGGCTGTGTTTTGTAAACATTCATGAACTTAATTGTTATTTAAGTGTGGGATTTTTTAAATGAGTATATTTATATTGTCAAATATGATAAGCAAAAGGAATAAAAATCATTGTATTGAGGCTACATTGCTCCTGTGTATTATATTTCTAAAATACTTATAGTTATGCTTGTAAAGTGTGGCATACGTATTAGTAACTTTGTGTTGCTCTGGTCAGACACCTGACAGGAAATTACTAAGGGTGAAAAGGCTTTTGACATACCGTTCCAGGGTACTCAGTCCATCATTGTGGGGAGGCATGGAAGCAAGAAAGTGAGGCACCTGGTCACACTGTACCCACAGTAAGGAGGCAGAAACTGGACAAGGAGGGGACTGAGTTAAAAAACCTCAAGGCCTGTCCAAGTGACCATCCTCAAGACCCACTCCCAGTTGGGGATAAAGCAGTGAAACACATGGGTCTGTGGGGGAACACTGTCATTAAATTACTGTAGGCACAGACTGCTCGTTTGTTTCCTGGCTGCCCAGACCCAAAATAATCACACAAAAACTATACTAATTGCAGCTCTAGTTGGCCAATGACTTTAACATACTCCTAGCTAGCTCTTACATCTTAAATAACCCATTCCTATTATTTTATATTTTACCATGAGGTTCACGGTTTACCAGTAAGGTTCCCAGGCATCTGCCTCCTTCAGTGGCTACATGGCGTCTTCCTGACTCCGCCTACTTTCTCCTCTATCTCTGCTTGTATTTCCCACCTTTTTTAATTCTGCCCTGCCAGTCGACCAAAGCAGCTTTATTCATTAACCAGTGGTTTACAGCATACAGAGGGGAATCCCACTTCAATTACAACAGTACGCTTTGTTTCTTACTTTGGATCTTCTTGTGTGATTCTGAAGGTGGAACCCAGGGCCTTACACATGCTGGATTGGACCCCTGAACTACATATTCATATTGCAAAGCATTACTTTTCACACTGGGTATAGGGTTTAACCCTTTGTTGTGCCAAAAGGTAGAAGTAGTGGTGTGTGTATTTGAGCCAGGTGGTGGTGGTGCACACCTTTAATCCCAGCACTCAGGAGGCAGAGGCGGGCGGATCTCTGTGAGTTCAAGGCCAGCCTGGTCTATAGAGTTCCAGGACAGGCTCCAAAGCTACAGAGAAACGCTGTCTCAAAAAAAAAAAATTTTTTTTTTAGACTTGTTCATGAAAATGATATGATTGTCCTTAAGTCAGTACTGTGCTAGTGAGGAAAACAAAGACCATTTTGATGAAGTGACATCCTCAGGGTCCGTACCAACATGTGACAGGCTGCAGTTTGAAGGTTTCATATAGCCAGCTGCCTTCCTTAGGTCTCTTGGGCAGCTGTCCAGATGTGGGCAGAGATTCTTAGTGCTGTTCTACCTTCACATCCTCCTTGGAGTTAGTGCGGAACAGGTGATCTAGTTCTGGCCAGCGAATGTAGAGTGGTACATAAATTCCAGAGCCAGCGACGAAGTGCCATGTTTGAGCATGATTTTGTCTTCATTTGGTTATAAACAGGGACTTTGCTGGGCACAGGCATTTCTGCTGAAGGAAAGCCACCCAGAGAGTTGATTGAAGCATGAGATGGTCACAGGAGTAAGCAGGAAAGACTGGTCCCTGAAATTTAAAATTTAATCATTACTATAGCATAAACTGTCTTGTCTATAACAAGTATAGTTATAGTAATACGTTATAATGTAAAAAGAAAATGTTTAAAAATTTAAACATTAAATTTAAAGTTTAGAAAATGCTCAGGGGCAAGATGGAAGCAGCAGCGGGTGACTTCTTAATCTCCTTAAGTCATCATTAAGTCAAGCAGGAGAGTTTGCCACTACACCCTCTCTGAAACCTAAATTAGATTATTCCTGAATCCTGGCATTTGAATAGTTTCTGTTTAGTCCATCAGCAAGATCACGTGGAAACAGCTGTGGAGGAGCAGCAGAGAGAAGGTAACAGAAGGTTGATGGTCCTAAGAGCCTCTGATGGTGGCATTGATCTCTGATGAGGGGGATTCAATAACCAGTCAGTCAGGAAAGGATTGCCTGGCCTGCGGTCTTGGCAGTCAGCAGAGGGATCTGCAGATGGAACAATGGTGCTGGGATGTGTGGATGACTGGGAGGGAAGGCTTTGGGCAGAGAACCATCTCATCAGGTAAAGGAAAGGGTCTGTGCTGATGAGAGAGGTTGCCAAATAAACCCAAATTCACAGTGACAAAGCACTGTAGTGAGGAGAGAAGAAACTGTGATGCCAAGAACAGTCCTGGCCCAGGCCCACACTCCTCACCCCCCTGCCCGGGAAGCTTGAAAAAAAAAGGGGGGGGGGGAACTGTCTTCAGTTAAACATGACTACAACTTCCAGCATGCTCACAAAAAACACAGGTTCTTATAACAAACCCAAAGACTATGAGAACATCGCGGAAACTGATTAGTGAAGCAGAACAAACAGTAGTCTGGTTTTTTAGGGATGTGTTTCTATGCTGCCCAGGTTCGTCTCCACCTTGTGCACTCAGTGATCTGTTCCGTCTCCCCAGTAGCTGGGTGCACAGGTACCCATGCCACCGTACCTAGTCCAGTCTAGCGTTTGAAAACATGCTGAAGGAGAAAAGCATCACACTAAAATCAGACATAAAGGAGAAGTGGGGAAGCCCCAGAGGCAAATCCATGAGAGCTGACAGAGCTCAGAGGAAATACTGGAGATAAAAACATGCTTCCGAAATAAACTAGAACACACATAGGCAACACAAAAGACCAGAACAAAAGCATCACAGTGAGTGCTGAAATACCTAGATTATTAGCTGGACATCTCCAGCTTGCAAGTCTTGTCAGGTTTCCGTGAAATAAGCAGTAGCTCCACGTGTTCCTTAGCTGTAGTCTGCCCCTGCCCTTTACTACTGCTGTGGTATCGGACTCGAACCCAGGCCTTCCTACATACTAGGCAAGTTCTTTTCCAGGAGCAATGTCTTCAGCCCCCTTTTTATTTATTTTCAGTTTTTTCAAGACGGGGTTTCTCTCTTCAACAGCCCTGACTGTCCTGCAGCTCCTATAGACCAGGCTGGCCTCGAGTTCACAGAGATCCACCTACCACTGCCTCCTGAGTGCTGGCATTAATGGTGTACACCACCATGCCAGGCTTTTGTTTTATTTGATTGACAGGATCTCACCAAGGTGCTTATGTTGTCGTAGCCCAGGCAGGCCTTAAAAAAGAATTAATCATCCTTTTTGTTTCAGTCTCCGAGTAGCTGGGAGTGCAAGAATGTGGCTCTACGGCCAGCCCAGTTCACAAGACCCTGTGACTGCGAAGGGCCCGTGGAGATAGAATAGTGTTCTTTGCTTGCGTGCTTGTGCGTGCAGGTGCGTGTGCACATGTATGCATGCGGAGGCCGGAGGTGGGCCCCAGACATCTTCCTCAGTTGCACTCCACCTTTTTTGAGACAGAACCTCTCACTGAAACAAGCTCACCAATTGGGCAAAAGTAGTTAGTCAGCTAGCTAACCATTTGAAGATGACTTAATTATGTCGAAAAATTCAGGATCTACACAGCTAACTATTAGGATTAAAAACAATTTTTTAAATTAAGTAATTTTGGAAGGTTAATTAGAAAAATAAAATTTCACTGGACAGTGGTGGCACACACCTTTAACCCCAGCAGTCGGGAGGCAGAGGAAGCAGCTCTCTTGAGTGTGAGGCCAGCCTGGTCTACAGAGTGAGTTCCAGGACAGCCAGGGCTATTAAACTGTTGAGCAGAGAAACCCTGTCTCGAAAAACAACAAAGCAAAAAAGAAAAAAATTCAAATAACGCTATTTGTCAATAGCATCCAAGCACATTAGATCTTAGGAATAAGTTGAACTGAAGATACACTGGATTTCCACAACAGGCTGTGAAAGAATGCTAAAAATAAGGATTTAGGGGTTGATTATAGCTCAGTGCTGGAGCTTTACATGTCCAAGGCTCTAGATTCAGTTTTTACCATCACACAAAATACATGAACAGAGAGCTTATACTGGAAAATATTAAAGGCTTCTCAAATTTATTGATTAAACACAAAATACTGAGAAATTCTGGTTAACATTGAAAAGGTAGTTATGAAGTACATATGAAAATGTTTTGGCCAAAATACCCAGAAAATGGTTGGAGGAAATATTTTATTTACTGGGTCTCAAAACTTTGAAAGCTGCTGCCAGCCAGTGTGGTACTGATAGAGACACTGATTGGTGTTTTCAGTAGAGAATTCAGAAGGAAACCCTAGCCACGTGGTAAGCTGATTTTTTAACAAAGATACTAAGGTAATTCAAAGGGAAAGAGTTTTTTCAACAAAGGATACATCCGGTAGTAACCAGATAACAGGCAGGCGCACACATCAATACCCACATGCTTTTAGCCACATGGATAGACCCAGGAGAGTTTATAAATGTACAGAGGAAAATTTCTGTAATCCCAGCCTTGTGAGCCAAAGGCAGAGGAATCCTAAACTCATAGTGGCCATCCTGGGCTTTGTACTGGGACCTCCTCACCGCCGATAAAAGAGAACTGAAAGTTCTAGAAGCAAATAGGAGGATCTTGTTAACCATCTTACTTAGGGTTTCTGTTGCAGTGATAAGACCAAACACAGCCTAGGGAGGAAAGGGTTTATCTCGTCTTCCATGTCTACATCACAGGCCGTCACTGAAGAAGTCAGAGCAGGAATGCATCTTGTACTTAAGATTTTGGTTATTGCGTAAAAGGAAGTGTGTGTACAGCAGATCCTGGGAGGAGGTAGATTTCTGGAGTAGGGTAACAAAACAGCGAAGCTGTTGAAAACGTGTTCTCTTACCCGGAAAGAAAAGGCCCCTGTGGTCACCGGGAAGAGCTAATGGGACATTTCAAAAGGCGCTGGTTCAGGTTTCTCATGCCTGGGTCTGGCGGTTGTGTTGTCTGTGGCCTCTCAGAGTCCTCCTGCTGGTCTTTTAGATCTGAACACCAAAAGCACGTGATTTCAAAAGCACGTAAGTAGCAGCTGATCCCTGTAAGTGAAGAAATACTTCTTTTTCCTTTGAGTCCTGCAGCAGAAGTCTCCCCTGAAAGCTTCTGAAGCTCCGGACGGTAGCGACAGTAGCCGCAAAGGACAGGCAGCCTCCCTTGCCTCGGAGGTGGGAGGCGAGAGGGTTATGTAAACATCCAGGGAACAAGGCCTAGGAAACTGGTCTAACCAGATAGTAGGTGCCTGTTGCCACTGGGTTGAATAACACTGCCTTTCATCTTCCTGTGGTTTGGGGAACGTTCGGTAGTACTTGGAAACGGAGACGTGTTTTGAAACCGCATGCTGTTTCAGGCCAGAGTGGCAACTGCCTAGCTTGGTTGCTGAACAATTCAGCATCTGGCTGCTGCCCTTGCTCTCTGCTCCCTTCGAGGAGATGGGAGTGCATACTGCCCCAGATGGCTAACTTAAAGTGCCATTATCTCCCTGGGACAGTCTCTGCTTCACTTGTCTGCACAGCAGGTAGTATGACCCCCATGTCAAATCTCAAAAGCCCACAGTGCAGGCTGAGTTGTCAGCATTGGTGCAGGAATTTGGTGTTAGCTCTGGAGGACTGCCAAGGAGAAGGCCTCTGACTGAGCCATGAAGCTAAAAAGACCACGGTGGAGCCAGGGACTTGGGGTTTACAGTACACGTGTCGGCATGTGGATTGTAAATGTACACGCGTGTGGGAAAACACACTTTTCCGTATCTACCCTGAGTGCTGCCTGGTGTCGCTTCTTTTATTTTCCCAGGTGCTATGCTCTAGTTTTCCAGGCTACCCAGAAAACTGTCCATTCTCCTACAGTTCCCTTCTTCCCTGCTCTGTCCTGGCTGGCTGATCATCATGGCAGTGTTGAAAGCCTCCACATTTCTCAGTTTCTGTTGCTTTCTGCAAGTAACAGACACAGCAGAAGAAAGGTGTGAGGGCCAAAGGGGAGGGGAGTTGGGAATCTTTACCCTCCAATCTCAGTAAACCACTTTGGAGAGCATACACATTTTAACAATGCTTATTTTGTGTGCCTGTGTGTCCCCATTACAAAGTCTTTTTTTACCCAAAGCTTCTGCCCTGTTTGCTTGTCATAGTTTCCTGAGCCCTCTGGAAGACTCTGTAGGTTTACCCTTGCCATAATTCGCTTTGGCTTTGGGGAGCCCACCAGAGAAGACCACTCAGTCACAGTTTATAGTCAACTGGGAGTCTTTCTTCCAGCTGGCTGGGACAACACTCCTGTATTTGAAACCCAAGTGTAGCTGCATGTTTAGATAAGGGGCTTTTAAAAGCAAAACCTCATTCTGTTGTCTCGAGTAGCAGTTGCAGAGGGAGGTTTTGCACGAGCAAGCAGTTTAACAGAAGCCAAGATAAAGTTAGCTGGGGCATCTTGACTTCTTGTTCCTAGAATAGAGTTGAGTAATTTTCCAAGGGGCTTTCCATCAAGAAAGTCAAATTCTAGTCAAACCTAAAATGATCCCAGCAAGAAAACAAGATGGAGGAATCTCTTGCACTGTCTTGCCCTACTGCAGTTTCCAGAAGCTGTTGTCTCCTCTTGGCTCTGTGTGATGGCTAATTTATGTTTTAAGTTTAAATTACTGTCCTTAAGATATCTATAAAAAACAAAAATGCCTCTAACTGGTAAGCCCCAGTTGCCTAAAGCCAGATAACTTCCTGGAATGCTGGGGGCTGTTCATATAACAAGCCCAGTGTTTTCAATTCTGCAAACAAACATTTCTTTTCACAGGATATCTCGCAGGATGTGTGCTTGATCACACTTAGGCAGGAGGTATGTAGGAAGTATGTCAGGATGGATGTTTGCCCTCCCTTCCCCTCCCCTCCCTTCCCTTTCTTTTTTTTATTTATTTATTATGTATACAATATTCTGTCTGTGTGTATGCCTGCAGGCCAGAAGAGGGTACCAGACCTCATTACAGATGGTTGTGAGCCACCATGTGGTTGCTGGGAATTGAACTCAGGACCTTTGGAAGAGCAGGCAGTGCTCTTAACCTCTGAGCCATCTTTCCAGCCCCCATTCTTCCCTTTCTTTTGCTTGCTTGCTTGCTTCCTTCCTTCCTTCCTTCCTTCCTCCCTCCCTCCTTCCTTCCCTCCCTCCCTCTCCCCTCCCTCCCTCCTCCCTCCCTCCCTCCCTCCCTCCCTCCTTCCTTCCTTCCTTCCTTCTTTTTTTTTTTTTTTTTTTTTGCCTAGACAGGGTATTTCTGTGTAGTTCTGGCAGTCCTGAAACTCACTCTGTAGACCAGGCTGGACTCAAACGCAGAGATCCACCTGACTCAGGTTTTGTTTGGGTTTGGTTTTTTCAAGACAAGAGTTTCTCTGTAGCTTTGGGGCCTGTCCTGGAACTTGCTCTGTAGACCAGGCTGGCCTTGAACTCAGAGAAATCCACCACCTCTGCCTCCCAAGTGCTGGAATTAAAGGTGTGTGCCACCACCACCACCCAGCAGGTTTTGTTTTTATAAGCCCCTGGCTAATGTAATTCAGCCCCGTATTCTGAGACTCCTGAACATCCATCGTCCTGGCCAGTATTTAATAAAGCTTGCTTCAAATTTGGCTCAAAAATTGTGGTTGTGATCTTATTCTTGCCCAGTGGGATTGGTGTCTGTAGAATGGGAAGGAAGTGTCAATCAGGCTCCTTGGTGGTTTAGTTTAACTTTACACACAATTTAGAAAACCTATGAAACCTCCCTCAATACCCCACTTGAATGTGTCTTCTGATTTCAGCCAGCAGCCTGAATGCCACACAGGTGATGTCACTTAATTCTTACTTTTCTCGGAAGAGCTACGTGTTATCCCATATATATCCACAAAAGCTCAAGACAGAATACTTGCCTAAAGTTTATATAATTTATAATTTACATGTGGGAGAACAGGATGTAGGTTGAGGTCCCTCTGACTTAGCCCCACCGTTTCTCCTGCCTGAATTATACTGGTTTGGCTGAGGTTCCTAGCCCTGGGTACCTCTTTATAAAGCGATGATTTTCAAACCTCCTTGACTCCTTTGAAATCTGTAGTTATTGTAGAACAGTCCATTTGAAACAGCACGTTCTCTTTTCTTTTTTTTTTTTCTCTTCCTCCTCCTTTTAAGCAAGGTCTTGTATCTAACCTAGGCTGGCTTTGACTTCAATGTGTAGCAGAGGATGACCTTGAACTCTTGATTCTCCTACCTCTTCCTCTCAAGTGCTAGAGTTACAGGCTTGTGCTGCCATGCCATTTTGCGGGGAATAGGAGGAGGGTATTGAACCTAGAACTTTTTGTATGCTAGGCAAGCATTCTAACAACCGAGCTACATTCTCAGCATCTAAACACATAATTTCCAAGAAAATTAACAAGTGAATGGAAAGACAGCTACTTCTAATATAAGCCCAAGATTCACTTTCATCCTCATCCTGGCGGTGGGGCAGGGCCCTCTGGGCTTAGACACCTTTTGAAATGCTGAGTCTGGTTAATTTCTGCTAATACCAGCCATGCATTTCTTCAAGGGTCATCTGGGATGGGAAGGGTTAATTGAGAACACACCAAGCATTAACTGTGTGCATGTTATGCTAGTGATAAATAACATGCTTTACTGATTTAATTTAACAATACGGAGTGCAAGTGTGTCTCTATAATCCACACAATACAAAATATCCTTATCTGTCCCATCCTGACTGCTATGGTTTAGATAAACCGCTGCAGTTCCCTGAGGGGCAGCAGCGGGCCATGAAGGGCAGCTGGTCCCACCACCTGAGGCCTCTGTGGGTCCCCGGGAAGTGGCGGGTGAGAGACCTCAGTGGGTCTGGGGGAGCTGCAGCAGGTGAGAGACAGAGATGGATAGGCACACCATGCAGAGTAAGTATTTATTTAGTGGGTTATAGAAGGAAAACAAATGGGGAGAGAAGGGGAGAGAGAAAGAGAAGAGAGAGGGGGGGAGAGAGAAAGAGATAAAGGGAGAGAGAGGAGTGGGGGGAGAGAAGAGGCCTCAGCCACCTCTTCGGAAGAGAGACTGGGCAGAGAAAGGAAAAGCACAGGCTGGAAGTGGAAGGAAGATCTGCTTGCCTTGGTGGAATGGGGGAGTGGGTGGAGCTTGTCTCTTAAAGGGACAGGACAGACCCTTATCAGTTCCCTGACTCAAAACAGAGACTCCAAGCTTAGACTACCTCTGTCTCTACCTGGCCTTGATCTCTATAATCTCCTGTTGCCCTCGAGTGTCCTCTTCTAGATGCACTGTCTTAGGAATTCTTCTATGGCTGTAAGGGCACAATGATCAAGACACCTTACAACAGAAAGCGTTTCATTTGGAACTCAGAGTTCCCAAGGGCAATAGAGTCCATGACCGTCATGGCCAGGAGCATGGCAGTGGGCTGCTTGGTATTGTGCCAGAGCAGTATGCAGAGCTTCCATCTGATTCACAAGACAGACCCTGGGAATGGTGTGGGCTTTTCTTTTTCTTTTTGGTTTTTGAGACAGGGTTTCTCTACCTAGAACCCACTATGAGGACCAGGCTGGCCTCAAAGTCACAGAGATGTCTATCTGCTCCAGCTTCCTGAGTGCTGGTATTAAACATGTGTACCACTATGCCTAGCTTTGGTATGGGATTTTCAAAGCTCAAAGCCCCAGTCCCAGTGACACATCTTCTCCAAGGCCACACCCTCTAATCCTTCCTAAATAGTTCCACCAACTGAAGAACTATTTAAATATATGGGTTGTGGGAGCTATTCTCATTCAAACCACCGCAGATACCCTTAGAACCATTGGGTCAGGGCCTTTCTAACCTACCACCATATTCTCAGCTTGAGGAACAATCTGGTATTTCCTAAAGGCTAACTCACAGGAAGACAGTGGAGCTCCAGGTGGCAGGAATCTTGGAGGACACTTTCGGCCACCATTTGTGCAGCTCTCTGTAGCAGATGGCTTCTTCTCAAGGTTTCCATTTTACACTCTTTAAGGCGACAGTCACTTTTATGTATGTGTCCTGTTTTCTCCTGCCTTTCTCTAGCTTTCTTGCCAGAAAGGCTTTACAGGCAGGAAGAAGGGGCTGGCCTGCTCTTCCATTTGGTGAAGAGCTCTTCGAAACTTCCAGATCTGCAGGGTTGTTTGTATTTTGCTGTGTGGAAGACCAGGTCTCCTGCACACAAGGCAATCACTCTGCCCCTGACCTAGACTCAGATTCGGGGCTGTTCTGGCTTTCTGGAGACCTACTCCTTGGGACTTTTGCAGAGCACATCAGACATGCTAGTGCTTTAGAGACGGAGGCAAGAAAATGAACATAAGCCCAGTGGTGGTGGCACACGCCTTTAATCCCAGCACTCGGGAGGCAGAGGCAGGTGGATCTTTGTGAGTTCGAGGCCAGCCTGGTCTATAAGAGCTAATTCCAGGGCAGGCTCCAAAACCACAGAAACCCTGTCTCGAACTCCCCCCGACCCCCCCAAAAAAAACCCCCCCAAAAATGAACATAGGTTTGAGGCCAAACTGCTTGCAATAGTAAATTCCAGGTCAATCAGTGATATACAGTGAGACTGTCTCTAAAAACAAAAACAAAACACAACCACAAAAAGCTCAGTGAGTCTTGATAGCTCCCAAGAAGGTGACAGTTCCAGGGTGTGTAGCTCTTCGGTGCTGTCACTGTTTTCAAAGGTCTCAGAAGTCTCCCATAGTCCCTTTGGGTCTCATGTCTTCCCAGCCAAGTTTCCGCAGTTGGAGCTCTTCAGGGCTGCAGAGGGAAAGCAGAGAAAAGGCATTTAGGGGGCTTACTGGCCAACTCAGCAGGGAATCAGGGCTCAGATCTGAGACTGGGGTAGTAAAGCAAAGACTTCTGAGGAGACCACATTCTCCCAAGAACCTAGAAGACTTGAGGGAGGCTAACAGGCAAAGCTACCTATGGCAGAGAATGCAGCCAAGGTATAGGTCTTGACTGGAAAAGGGTGCCACAGTACTGGCTGCACACCTCCGCCACAATTGCAGATGGCTGGTTGTGAGGGACAGGACCAACCTTCTTCCACCAGAAGATAGAGACAATGGTAAGACATCCTCTACAAAATGATTAGGCTTTATTCATGTTTTTTGAAGGAGATTTAGGAATTGTAATTCTCTAAGGATGATGGAATAGGCTTCCTGGTGCTTGAAGGAGTTCACCGCTTTGTCCAGAGCCTTTGTGGGAAGAGTTTCTGAAATCATTGGGTCTTAGCTTTAGGATTCTGCTCTGAATGATGGGACACATGGCCAGAGTCCATTCCAATGCTCAGGTCTCTTTTCAGTTTTTCCATCAGAATCCTCCCAAGGCTTTCAGTGTATCTCTGCACACAGAATTTTCCAGTGTGAACTAAAGACACTATTAGGCAATAAAAACAATCATAACTTACTAATGATTATAACCCCCTCAACCAATATTCATATAGTCAATCAATCGTAGTTAACTTCTCATAACAACATTCCAGTCATTAATGGGATATACACACAACAAAACTCTAGAAAACTAGGACCTTGGTGATATTATAACCTCCCCAGTTGTGTTGAATTTAATGTTTCTGTGACAAGATGCCCTAGTGGCACAGTTCTTAAAATCCAAGCCTGCCTGTTGTGAACTGCTGATAACTGGGTCCCTAATTATAAGGCATGGTTTTTTTTTCCTCACCAAAGTTTTTCATCAGAAGAGAAAACTGCATTATTTTTTGAAGTCTACATTATCTTTTTAATTATGTAGTGACTCCTCATACACCTTCTTCAGATCAACCTTTGTTGATCTTTGTGTGTGTGTGTGTGTGTGTGTGTGTGTGTGTGCCATGTTAGGGATACTACAAAATGACATGTTTGAGAGTTTTATTGACAATCAAATGTTGTATGTGAGTCTTGATTATGACTCCCACCATGCTTGGAATTGTATAGACTAATTTCTTCCCCTCTGGTACTTTCTTTCAAAATTGTTTTAGCCATTTCTTTGACTTTTCCTATACATTTCAGAATCATGCTTTCAAATTGCACTAAATCAGTCTGCATTGAACCTGGGAGGAGCTGGCATCTGTACCATGTTTGTCGCCCACTTAATGAGCACTTAATGTGCTTCCACATTTATTTAGATCTTTCTTGACTTTTTTTTTAGCAATATGTTCTAGTTTTCTGCTCTGAGATCGGTGCATATTAGACATACATACTCCATTCATTATTATTTGGGAATTCTAAGTAGTATTCTATATTTAGATGATTTTTTTTATGTTAGTCTTATGTCCTGCAAATTTGCCAAACTCAAGTTAAACTAGAGGTTATAAAAACTGTGCATTAGCGCCGGGCGGTGGTGGCGCACGCCTTTAATCCCAGCACTCGGGAGGCAGAGGCAGGCGGATCTTTGAGTTCGAGGCCAGCCTGGTCTACAAGAGCTAGTTCCAGGACAGGCTCTAGAAACTACAGGGAAACCCTGTCTCGAAAAACCAAAAAAAAAAAAAAAAAAAAAAAAAAAAAAAAAAACCTGTGCATTAGGGGCTGGAGAGATGTCTCAGCGGTTAAGAGCACTGACTGCTCTTCCAGAGGACCCGGGTTCAATTCCCAGCACCCACATGGCAGCTTACAACCATCTGAAAATGCAGTTCCACGAGATCTGACACCTTCACACCAATGAACATAAAGTTAAATAAATCATTAAAAAATTTTAAAAACCTGTGCGCTATTTGTTATTCTCATAGGAAATTGCCACTGGCAAATGGGGACATTCTGTTATTGATGTACAAATATCAGTGGGAATCCAATAATCAAGTACAACTTTCAATGTTAGGTGAGCTCCAGGCATGGTGATACTTGCTGGTAATCCCAGTCTTAGGGAGGTCGAGGCAGAAGGTCAGGAGTTCAAGGTCATATTCTGCTAACCTGAGGAGTTGGAGGCTAGCCTGAGCTACTTGAGACCCTGTCACAAAACAAAACAAGAGGCTAGATGGTACTGTGGCTTTGTAAAACGCAGCAGAGCTGCTGAGCTGTTAGCTAATTCAGCTATTGTTTTAGCTCTTTGTTGGCCTTTCGACTCTATCATTGAATCAAATTTTTGTTCTAAAGATTCATCTCGCCGGGCAGTGTAATGCATGCCTTTAGTCCCCACACTTGGAAGGCACAGGTAGGTGGATCGAGGCTAGCCTGGTCTACATGAGTGAGCTCCTGGACAGCGAGGGCTGTTACACAAAGAAACCCTAACTCAAAAAAAAAAAAAAAAAAAAAACCCAAAAAATATCATTGGGGGGAGGAGAGAGGGAGACAGAGAGAGAGGGGGAGGAAAGGAGGGGGGGGCGGAAAGAAAAAGACAAGATAAAAGAAAAAGTCATCATTACAGCCGGGTTGCACATGCCTTTAATCCCAGGACTCGGGAGGCAGAGGCAGGAGGATCTTTGTAAGTTCGAGGCCAGCCTGATCTACAAGAGCTAGTTCCAGGACAGTTCCAAAAGCTACAGAGAAACCCTGTCTCGAAAAACAAAACAAAAAAGGAAGGAAGGAAGGAAGGAAGGAAGGAAGGAAGGAAGGAAGGAAGGAAGGAAGGAAGGAAGGAAGGAAGGAAGGAAGGAAGGAAGTCATCTCCCGGCTATAGGTTAGCTCTTGGCACAGGTCGGCCAGCCCCCTCCCTCCCCCAGGCTCTCTGGGTCCGACGCTTGGCTCCTCCAGGACACGCGGGGCGCTGTGGGTCCCTGGCGCCGCGGCGGCGCTCTTTCTCCGTCTCCTCGGTTGGGACCGAGACTTTCGGGACGGCGGCGGTAAGATGGCGGCGCCCATGGGCTGTCTTGAGCCGGTGGAGGGAGAAGGAAGCACGGGAAGCAGGGCGTCCGGGGTGGAACTGTCGCTCCCCTCGGACCCCGCGGCTCCCGCCCCGATGTGCCCACACGGTGGGTCGGTGTCTGTGCTCAGCCTGGCGGGATGGCGCCAAAGGCACTTTAGGACTAGACTGTGGAAGAGAAAAAAGGCTTTTCTCTTTCCCTCTTCCTCACCTTGTGTGATGCTTGAGTATCACCCGTATTAGAAAGTGTTTTTCCGTGTGTTTAAGAAACCCCTAGAGAAGTCCTGACTGCTGGCGCTTGAGGGGCGGGGTAGGGAGTAAGCAGAATGAAGGCTGCAGGGGATTGAAGGATTCCCGTTGACAAGTTCTTAGGGGAATTTCATTTGTTTGTTTGCTAGGTTTTTGTTGGTTTGTTTTTGAGTTAGAATGAACAAATAACAACAACAACAAAAGGGAAGTCTAACCAACTTTCGCTCATTGTCCAACTGTAAAGCGTAGGTTTTCACCGAAAAGACACCCCGCGTCTTCCCCAGTTTTGACGTTCCTTGAAGTTCTCTGGGCTTTTCCTTTTGTTTATCCAAGTCTGTTCCTTTAAGTCTACTTTCATTATGGACCCAAGCTGGTGTCTTTAATAATGTAGACAGCAAGCATTTTCTTTTTGGAGGGATTCTAATATTCTAGTGCATCAATGTTACAACTGAATAAAGTTTATCACAGAGAATAGTGCATTGAATTATAAATTATGCATAATGCCTAAGTAACTTTTAAGTAAAATAATTTGTAGACTGTTGCTTGACGCTTCTTTTTCCTTCCTGTTCTGAAACTAGGGCCCACTCTTCTGTTTGTAAAAGTGAACCAAGGGAAGGAAGAAACACGGAAGTTTTATGCCTGCTCAGCCTGTAGAGATAGAAAAGACTGTAATTTTTTTCAATGGGAAGATGAAAAGGTATGATAACATTTTCTTGGCCATAGTTATTGAGAATGAACCAATAAACATACAGTTTAAACATATAAAATATCTTATTAATTTTAATACACTGGTATTTTTCAGATTTAATTTTAACTGTGTGTGTTTGTGTGCTTTCTTATGGGTATGTTCAAATGTGTGCAAATGCCCGTGGCTGTCAGAAGAGGTCTTGGGATCCTCTAGAACTGTAGTTACAGGCAGTTGGGAGCCTCCTGATGTGGGTGTTTTGACAGACTTGGGTCTTTTTTTTTTTTTTTTTTTTGGTTTTTCGAGACAGGGTTTCTCTGTGGCTTTGGAGCCTGTCCTGGAACTAGCTCTTGTAGACCAGGCTGGTCTCGAACTCACAGAGATCCGCCTGCCTCTGCCTCCCGAGTGCTGGGATTAAAGGCGTGCGCCACCACCGCCCGGCTCAGACTTGGGTCTTAGAGTAGTATTTGATCTCAACTGCTGTGCCATCTCTACATCCCCAAGATAAATTCTTTAAAAGGGAAGAAAATCCCAAGCTTTGAATTTTTTTTTTTTTTAAATTCTGGAGATCTGAGTTATTACTTGTCTCTGAACTTTGATACTGTTATGTTACTGTCTCTAAAGAGAATGAGTTTAAGTCGTCAGCCTCTGTGTTTTAACTTCAATTCTTGCCTTTATTAATTAATTAATTAATTAATTAATTTTTTGAGATAGGGTTTCTCTGTGTAGCCCTGGCTGTCCTGGAACTCACAATGTAGACCAGGCTGGCTTCGAACTCACAGAGATCTGCCTGCTTCTACTTACTGAGTGCTGGGGCTGAAGGTGTGCAGCACTGTTCTTGGCAGCTTCCACTTTTGTTAAGAAGAATATTAGAAAACAACAATCATTTATTTCTCACAAGCTCTGGAAACTGGGAAGTCCAAGCTAACAAGGGGTGGTGGTGTGTTCCACCCTTCTGATAATAAATAAATAAATGACTGAATATGGTTTGCTCTCTCTTTCAGTTGTCGGAAGCTAGACTTGCTGCCCGAGAAGCTCATAACCAAAGATACCAGCCCCCTCTGTCCCGAGCACAGTGCATAGAAAGGTATTGGTGTGATGTCTTTTTTTCTTTATCATTTTGGCAATAATGTTGCTTTTATTGTTTCTGTTCCTTTTAGCTTTCATTTATTTATTTTTAACACAAGGCTTTCCACTTGAATTACTGGTATGTGTGTAATACACTGGATTTGATTGCATTCACGATGTGTGCAACCATTACTGCTGTTTCCTAAACGTTTTCATCCCATCAACAGAAATTCTGTCACCATGGAGTAATAACCCCTTATTCCGCCTCCCCAAACCTTGGTGACTTTTTTCCTACTTTTTGTTGCTATGAATTTGATTATTCTGGGTACATATGAGCAGAATAATATAATATTTATTCTTGATATCTATGACTTTTACATTTAGCATGTTTCCAAGGCACATTCACGTTACAACATGTGACAAAGCTTTCTCTTTTGACTAAAATTTCATTGTATGAATGAACCATATTCCAAAAGCCCACCCATCTGTTGATGGCACTGGCTTGCCTGCACATTTTGACTGTCGTGAATCATGCTTCAGTGAGCACAGACATACAAAGTGTGTGTTTTCATGTCTTTCCAGTGGACGGGGTCTTGGTCGTGTGGTAGCTATTCTTTTTGAGGAGCAGCCAAACTCTTCCACAGGGGCTGAAAATAGTTATATGTCCCTGTCAGCAAATGGATAGAGGTTCTCCATGTTCTTCCTAACATTCCCTTTTTTTGTAGTTTATTTTTTCAAGACGGTTTCTCTGTGTAGTCCTGGCTGTCCTGGACTGTGTACCACAGAACTAACAGAGAGCCAACTGCCTCTGCCTCCCAAGTGCTGAGATTAAGGGTGTGCACTACTACTGTCTGGCTAACATTTACTTTTCTTGTGTGATGCTGGAGATCAAACACCACAGGTCTTGTGTGTGGGAGGCAAGTGATGTAGTTCTAAATTACACTGTAGCCATATTTTTATGATTTTTAATGTGTGTGTGTGTGTGTGTGTGTGTGTTGGGGGGGTTACAAGAGCAGGTTCCGCAACAGGCACCTTGAGGTCACAGGACATCTTTAAGAGGTGTCCTCAGTTTGCTTGAGGTGGGGGTCTGTCTTGTTCACTGCTTTGTGGACCAGGCTAGTTTGTGTGCAAGCTTCCAGGGATTCTGCTCTCCCCACCCACTGTCTTCCCCTAGGGGCTCTGTGAATAGAGGTGCACGGACACATGCCCACGCAGCTTTTAGGGAAGTGTTCAGCTTGGGACACAGGCACTGCTCTCTCGTTTTCAGTATTGTCATCCTAGTAGTTGAGAAGAGCTATGTTGTGCTTTTGATTTTTATTTCCCTAATTGGTACTGATGTTTATTTCATGTGCATATTGGAATTTGTGATTTCTTTGAAGAATTATCTATTCAAGTACTTCTGTTCTGTGTGTGTGAGTGTATGTATGTGTAAGTGTGTATGTGTGTTATGAAGATTTATTGAGGGAGGAGATAACAGAGTAGGCTCAGTCCTTGGCTTCTGTTTTCCTTGTGGCCTCTAGTACGTTGCCCTACTCCTGACTTGTGTTGTTATTGATATTTGTTCCCTTGCTCCCTTGAACTTGAGCGCTCCCTTGTCCTTGAGACCTTGAGCAGCTCCATGGCTGTATTGCAAAGCCTGTGTTTAGCCATGGCTTTAAAAAATTGGTTTATTTTTATGAGTGTTTTGTGTTCATGTGTATCTGTGCACCATATTCATGTCTGGTGCCTGTAGAGGCCAGAAAAGGGCATTGACTTCCCTGGAACTAGAATTAGAGATGATTTTAAGCTACCATATTTATGCTGGGAACTGGACCTGGGTACACTGGAGGAGCAGTATCCTTTCTTAACAGATGAAACATCTTTCCAGTCCTAGCCGTTGTGTTCTCTCTCTCTCTCTCTCTCTCTCTCTCTCTCTCTCTCTCTCTCTCTCTCTCTCTCTCTCTCTCTCTCTCTGTGTGTGTGTTTTGTTTTGAGATAGAATCTTACTACATAGCTCTACCTGGATTTGATCTTACAATCTCTGTGCCTCTGCCTCTCAAGTGCAGGATTATGGTTGAAGCTATAAACATTTTAAAACTGGCATTATTAAAATGTTATTGGATGTGTTGGAATTCACGGACTTATTTCCGTAGGAAACCTGTGACAAGAATTCCTTTCTGCCCTGACTCTTTTGCATAGTGCTCCATGTGCTGGGTGAAGCTGTCCAGGAAGCCATGTCTGATTGACAGTTTACTGATAACAGACAGGTTTTCATTTATGGTGCTTCCTTCTGCTGCCCAGGCTTCAGCATTCAGCAGTGTGAGGCCTTATTCTGGCCAAGTGAAAAAGAGTCCTGTGGCCTGTTTAAAATATCTTGCTTGAAGCTGGGGGTAGTTATGAATCCTTTAATCCCAGCACTGGGAGTCAGAGGTAGGTGGTGCTCTCAGTGAGTTTCAGGCCTGCCTGGTCTATCTGTGTAGGGAGTACCAGGCCAGCCAGGGTAAAGAAGAGAGATCCTTCTTCAACAAAATAAGCTAACCCAACCCAAACCACAATGAGTAAACAGGTAAATAAAATATCTTTTCTGAGCTTTCTTAGACTTTAAAGCTTGTGGTAGAGGATGCTTTTCTAAGATAACTTGATTGCCCTTCACTTTAGTACTTAACCAGAGGGGTCTGTTTCCTGGGTAGGAGCTCAGTCAGCAGTGAAAGATGTTGAGACGGGAGTGAGTGAGTGAGCACTCTGTGAGGCTGGTGCTCAGCAGTGCCCCTGAGGTGACCTTCAGTCTCACCAAGGTGGCCACACTTGGTGGAAATTGGAGACTTGGAGCCATGAAGTAACTTGAAGTTCATCCAGTTAGGATGACTGAATTGTGATTCATGCTTTCTGCCTCTCTGATTCAAAGTATCATTTTAGAAATGAAAAAAAATAGTGATTCGTGACTGACAATGATTTCCTGTATAGATAGGAGATAAAGGTATGTCCGGATGTGATTATCGTAGCTGTAGGAAACAGAGTATCGGTGGTTTGGGAAGTAGAAAAGCGTGCCTGCGCTTTCTGCCCAGCAGCCCATCTCTTTTGCAGCCATGTAGGATTTGGTGCTGGCTTTTATTTTTCCTCAGTGAAACCACTAAGCTGTACCACTCTGTGGGTAGAAAGAAAGGTTTATAGGAGAGGCAGAGAGGAGCAAGATGGTGGGAAAGCAAGAGGATTTTATGACAGTCAGCAGGGTGGGGTCTTGGAGCTGACTGACTGGGACGGGATGCCTTTGCCCAAGGTTGTTGACGTTTGGGGGCAAATTGGTTTAAGGGAGGTTCCTGTAAACAGAAACCCCCTGTAGCTCTCTGTTTGCCAGATGACAATCCTTCTGTGTACCTGGCCAAAGTTCTTCTATTTAGGACATTTTCATCAGCACAACCATTGGGGGGGGGGGGGCACATTAGAACTGACACTAAAATGTGCTTTTTTTTTTTTACAGAGTTGCGATAATAATATGTATTTAGTTTTGTACTCTGCTGTCAGCCATTTTCATCTGTTAAGCATGTTTTCATGTCACATAAGGATGTTGGTGACATGGTTAGACCCTAAAGAGGTCTAGATGATCCTTTTCTCTGCATAATAAACTTCTAGTCCAGAAGTGGAGTCCATTTTCATCCCCGTATTGCCAGAGTGTGGGAGTTATTTTTTAAATTATTTTAAATTATGTTTAGGCAAAAGACCTGATAAAGAGTATTTTATTTTGGTTATTTGAGACAGGCTGTCTCTGTTTAACAATCCTAACTGTCCTGGAACTTGCTTTGTAGACCAGTTGGCCTCAAACTCACAGTAATCCACCGCCTCTGCCTCCCATGTGCTGGGATAAAGGGTATTCTACCATGCCTGGCTGATAAGGATTTTTTTTAAATCTATTTTTAGATTTATTTTCTCTTACATTTGTATTTTGCCTGCATGTATGTATGTTCACCATGTGTGTTCCTAATGCCTAAGGAGGCCAAAAGAAGGTATTAGATTTCTTGGAACCGTAGTTACGGATGTTTCTAAGCCGTCATTTAGGTCCTGGGAGCCAAACCCTGGTCCTCTGTAACAACAGCAAGTGTCCTTAGCTATTGAGCCATCTCTCCAGCTCCTGTTAAATGAATTTTTTAAATGTATAATTAATCTGTAAAATTGGCTAAAATATGAAGTATTGAATTTCCAAAAAGCTTTTTGGTATGGGGGAGGGAGGGGAAGGATGGCAGAAACTTCATCTGTTTTATGCTGATCTCTTGAGAGTATGTTTTGATAAAATTATCTTCAACATCTTAAGCCATATATGACCCATAACCCCTGTCCCTCCAGTCATTTGTTCATACAGCAGATATTCATTAAGAGTTCAAAGAGAACAGGAGTGCTACCATTGGAGCCAATGTGTGTGCTTAAACTTGTATAGATACAAAGATGCAGAGTATAAAGAATGCCTTAAGTGAGTGTCAGCTCACTTCGTTGAGACGACTTAGGTGCTCAGGAAAGAGAGGACATTACTGCTGACTCGTGCATTAGCTGACCCGCACACCGTGAAGACGTAGCATCTAATCGGGTTTGGGAAATTCACAGAGGCTGAATTGCTTTCACTGCATGACTTTCTAGTTGATGTTCCAATGTTTTGTTATATGCTGTGTGGAGTAAAAGTTCTAGATAGGTCATTCTTCTAAGATTTACCTTAAGATAGATTGTGTTGAGATCTTGGTGTTTTTAAAATCAAAGCATGGTGGATTACCTGTTCCCTTAATATGCCTTCATGTTGAGATTAGGAGTTTGTTTTTGTGTATGAATGAACCTAGGGGTGTATATTCTTGAGATTGTAATTGTTTTCTAATTTAGGTAATTTAATCATGTCAACTCATCTGTAAATTAACTTATTAAAGAACCATATTGCAAGCATAAATTATATTTAAACTTGATACTTAGGATAGAGCACAACCTTGGTCTCAGTGTAAGTAGGAAGAGCTTCCTGCTGCCTTTTTTTTTTTTTTTTTTTTTAGATAAGGTCTTGGTCTGTAGCCCAGGCTAGCCTCGAACTTACAGTCTTCCAGCCTCAAACTCCCCAAGTGCTGGTCTTATAGACAGGGACCGTGATTCCCAGCTGACTCGTGTTGTTTTGAAATTGTTAGAGAAAGATGATGCAGTAAGATGAATAGATCTTTGTTACCCAGTTTTTGTTGTGGGCCTGGGAATATTGCACAGATTTCTAGTTTATGGAATGGTATTTGATAAGCATTTTTATAACATGGTCTTTGAATCATGTTATATTTCATAGATGCTCAACTGATGGATTTACACTTTGTGCCTGAGATTTGCTTTTCTTTATAGTTTTTAGCTGCCTGTTATGCTTTAAAATGTGTTAATATTCTATTATATGGTGTACTTCCATACTTATTGCGACCTATGAAGTCTGAGAGGAAGATAAATCTGAATGTGGAGATCAGTGTTAATTTATGTGCATCCAGATAATTTTGCTTGGTTGATATTTCATTTGGTTATTTTTTTTTAGAACTCATTTAAACTTAGATTTTCAAGGTCTGCTGTTAGACAGATGCCATAAACATAATTTGTGTACTCCAGGAAAGGCAAATGGAACATCAAATGGAGATCAATAAAAATGACATTTCAAAATGCTAGCCTGCAATTTGTGAATCATGCTGAGCCATGCGGCAGAATGAAATTTCCTCTCCCTCAGGGCATGTGCAGTAAACAGGAGGCAGGAGCTGAGTAATCCTGAGAGCTTCCGGCTCCTGTTCCTTCTTCTCTCAAACTTCAGAAGCCAGCCTGAATGCTAAGTTTAAAGAGGCGTAAAGTGAATGATGATGTTGTGGTCATGAGATACAAAAGGGATGTAAGATCTGTTTATTGTGCATCAAGAAAGGCTTACTAAGATGGCTGCAGAGGCCTCTGAAGAGTAGTTCGGGAGGCCTTAAAGGAAGGAAGCTGTCAGGGTGCAGACGGTAGTGTGCTTTGCTCCTCTTGATATTAGTTATTCTCAGGTGAGTGAATTATCCTGCCTGCCCACTATTGCTTTCTGTATTAGTTGCTTTCTATTGTTGGGATAAAGGCAACATTATAAAAGAAAGCATTTAATTGGGCTTATGTTCCAGAGAGTTGAGTCCATGATGGCTAACCAAAGAGATGGTAGCAGGAACAGCAGAGAGTTCTTATCTTGAACCATAGCAGGAAGTAGAGAGCACCAACTGGCATGAGTCTTGAAACCTCAGAGCCAGCCCCCAGTGACATAATACTTCCTCTAGCAAGGCCCCACCTAAGGCTACCAACTGGGTACCAAGTATTCAGATGCCTGAGACTTATGGAGGACAGTTCGTTCAAACCACCACACTTACCTTCCTAGAGAATTCATGGCTTCTGCCTTCAGCTGGCTATTCCCCTGTGTGGTAGGTAGTTCAATTGAATATCAGAATCTGATTGAACATCTTGCCCTCCATCTGCATGTGGGATTGTTTCCCTCCTCCTGTTGCTGTGGTCAGTACCCTGACAAAAGCAGCCTACAGGAGAGAGGACTGTTCTGGCTCGCTGTTAGAGTGTGGTCCGTCTTGGCAAGGATGTCGTGGGGGCCAGGGCTTGAGGCAGCTGGTGACTTAAGTCTGTCTCAGCAAACAGTGAGTGCTGGTGGTCTGTGAGCTTTCTCCTTTTTGTGCAGTGCAGGACACAAGCCCAGGGAAGGTGGTGCCCTTTATTCGGGCACTCTTCCCATCTGAGTTAACCTAATCAAGGTAGTCCTTCACAGCTCTGCCTGGAGGCTTGTTTCCTTGATTGGAGATGCTATCAAATTGATGATCACATGAACTGTCTCAGGCATCTTCCTTGTTTTCTTAGCTCTTATAAAGCCTGTGTTTGTTGTGGTTGGTGAGTGCATTCATCTCCAATACCAAATGTGCCTGCGTGGTAGTGTGCCTTCATGCTAAGCCGTGGCTTGATGGCAGACAATCCTTCACTGGGATTCAAGTGATGTGCAGTACTGACTTAAATGTGATGGCGTTAGGAACTGACAGCAGTTACCCGTTCAATCTCAGTAGCATCCATGAGCTAAAACAAAATGTAAAATATGTGATGAAATAACATTCTAGATTTTGCTTTGATCCAGAGTGATGCACTTTTTAGCATGATTGTGAGAAACAGGCCCCCAACCCTACAGTAATGAGGTCAAGATGCTCCAAGTATTGAAAGCAGACTATTGGTACTCCAAGTATTGGACTTCTTGCAGTTCCTTCCTCCAGAACCTGTGCCAGCCCAGATGAACTCTTATACTCACACAGCTGATGTGCAGAGTCCACTTTGGCACAAACCAGTGGTTTTTATAGTCACAGTGCAAATTCTACCCACTCCTGTGTTCCTTACTGGTGTGGAGCACAGTTGATGATCATCTGTATAGCCCTGCCCCAAACTTGCCATCCTCTGGGGCTAAGATTCCCTCCCCACTCTGACACATGGTCTCCATCAGGAAGTAGACTGTCCAGTGCATCCTACTACAAGCTCCTCGCTAAGCAGGTGCCACCTGCTCAGGAAAACAGGGCCAGGGCCCACTGCTCCTGCTTGTTTGTCATCTGGCAAACTCAAACCCAAGCACCTCTGGCATTGGAAATAAGTCGCTTGGATTTTGTTGTCATGGTGAATCAGCCCATTTTTGGCTGTCCTGTTGTATCAGTCTGCATGCCCTGGGTTTTGTTGTCTACTTCTGCTTGTTCTCTTTATATTACAGTTTATGTGTTCTCCTTTTGGGGCAGAGTGGTGTTTCTTTTATATTTTTCTATCACCTTGGAAACTTTGTTATATGTTATATGTGTAAGTGCAGGTGCATGTGAACCACAGCACAGGTAGAGAGGTCAGGGCACAACTTCTGGGAGTGGTTCTCCCCTTCCAGTGTGGTTTTGTGAACCCTGGGGATGGGACTCAAGTCACCAGGCTGTTGTGGCAAGTGCTATACCTAGTAAGTCATCTTGCTTGTCCTCCTTTGTACTTTTGGATGCCATGTCTAATCCTTTCTCTGACTTTCATCACTGTAAAATGAGAGAAGGCCATCTGTTTCTTCCTGGTGTTTTATTACTTTCATTTTAGTTGATTCTTTTCTTTAGTTATCTTTGCATCTTTTGAATATGTCTTAGAAATCCTTTACTTGACTCTTTTAATTTTAGGTTCTATATGTCGGCCTATGCACTATTCCGTAGCAAAGCCTCTGCGCCGCAGCTGACCCCTAGCCCCTGTCCCGTCTGTCCTTTCCTCTTGTGTTGTGTTGCAACCATAGTCCTCACTGTTAGGAATTTTTCGTAATGCGAGCTCTCTGCTGACACAAAAATCTCAATCAAGCCAAATCACAACAAGCCAAGTTAAAATATATCCATGTTTAATGGGATTCCTGCGCTCTCAGGTAGCCCCGAGCAGGAACCCGGAGGCCGCTAGCTCGACCACCAGGAGCAGGGAAAAGAGACCTTGTGTTTCTCCTTTGGGAGCTCACTTAAATACCCTGTGGGAGTGGTCCTGACCACTGGGATTTGGAGTCCAGACCAATACAACTCTCAGGCCTGGGGGCTATGTTCCCAACTTAACACTCACCTTTGCTCTGAGATTCTGTGACTTGCCTCAGTGCCATAATAGCCCCCTTGGCAGTACTTGTTTATGTATCCATTTGGCTGAATGTCAAAGTCATTTCCATTTTGAAGCAAAAGACTTTTATTTAAAAGTTTTACATAAGAATCTGTATGTAGCTACTCCGTGATTCCATTTATGTGACCTGTCTAGGGTAGGCAAATTCCTGGAGACTAGAAGTAGGTTAGTGGTGGCCAAGGCTGGGGATGGGGTAATGGGGAGCAGATGCCAATGGGGTCAGGTTTCTCTTGGTGGTGATGAAAATGATCTGGAATTAGGCTATGGCATTGTAGCATGACTTTTAAATACCCTATCTGCCATTCCTTGACCACACAGCAACTGGTGGATTGTGTGGCATGCGAATTACATCTCAATTGAAAACATCTGTCTGAGGCAGGAGACGCAAATATTCCTGAAGCTTCAAAAAGAACTGCCCTTGCTCAAAGTACCTATAGCCAGCTCTTTTAGATGATTTCTTTTAGATTTGGCCTTCCTACTTTTGTTTCTTTTTCTGCACTGTAAGGCAGACTGGTTCGTTGTTCCCTTTTGTGATATTAAGATCGATATTAGCTAGCTTATCTAAAACCTACCAGTGTTTCAGTTGGTGAGTTCTAGCAGTAATTGCTGTTGCCTAAAGCTTAGAAGGGCTGCAGAATCTGATCGTTGCTTTAATGCATAATGCTGTGGAACCAACGCTGTGGACCACCTCGTTGAAGCGCATGTGGGGAACTAAGATAGTGTTGAATTCTTCCCCTCCTGTTCTTTTGGTTTGTGTGTTTGTTTATTTCTGCACTGGAGACCAACGCCATGGTGTTGTAGTCTGCAACAGTAACTTTCTACATCAGCGTTTGCTCTGCAGTCTGGAGAGTTTGCTTACTAGTTCAGCGCCTTTCTGAAGATTTTCTTAGGACTTTGTGCATATATGACAGTGCTGACTGCGATTAAGGAGATTTTAATGTTCCCTGTCCCATCCATCTAATTAGGTTGACTGGAAACTCCAGCAGATGAGATCTAAGAATAGCTAGGGGGAAGGCATCAGGTATTCCTCAGGAAGATGTCAGCCTCAAGGCTTCCTTCATGGAAGTTGACTCCATGTCATTTTTGTGAGGGACCTGCCTGTCTTTGCTGCCCCTCCCCGCAGTGCTAGAGTTAATAAACAGCACGTGTAGCCATGCTCATGATTTCACATAGGTGCAAGGCTCTTCTGGGGACCACGTGGCTACGTCAGTCGTGGTCTGCTCACCCCTTCCAGGCGGTGTGCGGTCAGCTGCTCACTCCCCCCTCTGCTTCCTCCAGTTACTGTGCTGGGGGAACAGTACCTGAAAACTTTATTTATTTATTTATTTATTTATTTATTTATTTATTTATTATGTATGCGACATTCAACATTCCTTCCATGTATGCTTACATGCCAGAAGAGGGTGCCAGATCTCATTATAGATGGCTGTGAGCCACCATGTGGTTGCTGGGAATTGAACTCAAGACCTCTGGAAGAGCAGTCAGTGCTCTTAACCTCTGAGCTCTCTCTCCAGCCCCTCTGAAAACTTTTGTATGTTTTGTATGTTTTGGAGGGTCAGATGGTAAATCTGGACTCCACGAGTCCGTCACTGGTGGAGAGGCAGCCGTGGTGACTTCACACCAGGGCTGCTGAAGGCTCTGCTAGACTTACCACTGGCCATCTGTGCCTTAGGGTCCTTCCTTGCTGACCTCACTATGTGTTATTCTGAAGTTTCTTCTTTTCCTCCTCTCTTTCTTCTTTGTAGTCATGAATGAAGCTGTCAGAGGAGCCCTTAGCAGGGGGCGAGAGACATTTCCGTTGTGGGCAGCAGCTGATTTCTTGCTGTAACCGTTTAGAATACTCGCCACTGCCTTGGGGCCTTTGGAGTGAAACTGCTTAAAAAGTTCTAATGCTCTCTGGGTTCCTCTTTATAGCATCTGCCATGCAGATCCCGACTGATCCCGTTGACTTACTGGATGCAGGCACCCTGTAGCACAGTGCTGCATGGCATGCTTGCACTCACACCGTCTGCTCATTTCTTTTCCTTTTGTGTTCTTACTCTGATTTTGTAACTGGTGTCACATATATAAAAACCGTCAGCCTTTAAGATATAATGACTGTGTTTTCTTCAATAATCTTTAATACACTGAAAAAAGAAAAGAAATGTAGTAACTCTGGAATCATATTTGAAAACAAATAAGCGGGGTATCCAGTACTGACCCGGTTTCTGGTTTTTGAGACTGGTTTACCATTTAGTCCAGGCTGGCCTGGGACTCATGGTCTTCCTCTTTTGGTTTGTGGGTGCTGGGGTTGCAGACCTGTGCTGCCCCAGCTGGCTCGGAATAGTCCTTTAAAAGGTTCTCGGTCCTGCCTTGCTGGCCTGGGGAGGGGCTGCTGACAGCCTGTGTCAGTACTGCTAAGAGCGGAGAGCTCGGTTGGAACATCTCTCCTTTTAGGAGGTAATTTTTCTTGCTAAATATGTCATAAGAACTTGAAGAATGATTTTGATTTCTCATTTTAAAATGACTGCCAACTGAGCCAGACTGTTTAACATGTCAAAGTTAGAGCACATGGATTTGTCAATAAATTTAAATGTGCTAGTAGTTGCCATTACTACTAAACTGTTTGAGTAATATATTATATTCACATTTTAAATGGATATTGATCTTCATTCAGTGACTAAATTGGAGCATCTCAATTCTTATGAAATTGCTGACTCTCTTCCACTTTGGAGGTGTACAGCCAGACATAAATTCTGGCCAACATTCCATGGATCCCTTTTCTCATTTTTGCTTCTTCATGCAATACTCTTTGGGAAGTAAGAATACTTCGTGGAAACTAAAAATAGCAGAGTACATTGTCCTAATAAACAAAAACAAAGTTAAAACACACACCCCATGTCCTTGGTTGTATCTTGAAGGTACCTGAGTTTTATTCAATTGCCCTTGACTCAGAGAAAGTTCTGTCGAAGTTGCCAGCAATTGCTGTTACCTGTGGATTGGGGGGAGCATGGTGAGCATCAGCTGTTGTCTGACATCTCCATCACCCAGCTCCGGAGGCCCAGTCAGCTGCTCTATCCACTGGAGAACAAGAAGACACACGCCCAGTACCTGTTTACGGATAGGAGCTGCCAGTTTCTGGCAGGCCTCCTTGCTGCCCTCGGATTCAGAAGAGTACTGTGTGTTGGAACACCAAGGTATGGTCCACTTTATTCGTTCTCCTCGCAGCGCTACGTTATCCTTACAAGTGTTACTGTGAAGTGGTTCTGTACTGTGAGGAGTGAGGCGTGAGCTCTGGATGTCAGAGGACATGGAGAGTGTGGCCTCTCAAAGGGTTTGCAGCCCTTGGCCCGCTTGAGAGAAGCCTTGTTATAGGGTGGGTGCTTTCTGATCTGAGAGTGAAATGTTTTATGTTAGATTTCTCTGTTAAAGTTCTGCCCTTTAAGAAATATCTGCAAAACTAAACTGGGCCAGATTCTGCAGTGTTTGATTGAAGTATCCGAGATGGGAGAAGAACAGCTACGGGTTTTGTTTGATGATTGTCTGTGGCATTTGTAGCTTCTTATTAGATTGGTTTTCATTACTTCCTTCAGGCTACACGAGCACATCAGACTGACAGCACCAGGTGAAAAGTCCAACACAAAAAGCCTCTTATTGGATATTGATTTTCGGTAGGTTTATAATGTAATATCTCCTCTTTATTGTCTCATTTCTTTCTGTTTTTTTTTTTCTCTCTAACCATTCATAACCTGTCACACTCTTTAACCAACATTCATAGTCGTAGGTTGTGAACATCTTGTTGGTCATGCAAAGTCAACACGCAACCTGTGTGATCTCACAAAAGCTGGCAGTTGTTCTCTGAGAATGTGTCTCCTTGTATGTCTCAGAATTAGAGATGCCTTCTCCTACATCAGTCTTTTCTAGTGTAATAATACTTTCAGATAAACTGAACTGCCTCATTGTGGTCAGATTTTTGGGATCTTGTTTCATCTTCAGATCTTGGTCATGTGATGAGACATTTTAAAAATACTGTCTTACCAGGTGATATGTACACTGCTTCCTAGGTGCAGCCAAAGTGGCAGGAGTGCAAACTTAGAGGAGGCAGTGTAGAAGGAAGGCAACGGGGCTGCGTCCCGCCACCTGGCCACCGGCTAGCTTTACACCCGAAATAATTACACGGAAACTGTATTCTTTTAAAACACTGCCTGGCCCATAGTTTCAGCCTCTTATTGGCTAATTCTCACATCTTCCTTTAACCCATATTTAGTAATCTGTGTAGCACCCCGAGGTGGATTGCTTACCAGGAGAGATCTTAACCTGCGTCCATCTCGGAGAGGAGAAGCATGGAGACTCACTATGGCGACTGAAGTGTCTCCCCCTCCTGCTACCCAGCATTCTGTTCTGTCTATTCCGCCTACCTAATTTTCTGTTCTCTTAAAGGGCCAAGGCAGTTTTCTTTATTAATTAACCAATGAAAGTAACATAGACAGATAACTCTCCTCCATCATTTCCCCTTTTTCTGTTTAAACAAAAAAGAAAGGCTTCAACTGTAACATAGCAAAATTACATATAACAAAACAATTATCAAGCAAGTATTACAGTTACAATATTTAGATCTATTTTATCTTTTATCATAACTAAGGAAAGCTATAACTATCTATTTATTCTTCAACTCCATCAAAGACTCCAGAGGATATAATATTACCTAAGTAAACAAGATATATGTAACTTTCAAACTCTAGAAATGACAGAGACAACTCGCTGCCTGGACAGTCACCCAAAGTTCCTCTGTACCGTTGGGGCATCCATCTTCGGCCTTCAGGCCCATAGTGTCCAGCAGACATTTCCATGAAGCAGGAAATTCCAAAGACAGTTCAGTCACTTTCTGCTGTGTCCTGCAGAACGTCTCGCAGGCTCTTTCATGAATCAGGAACCCCGAAAGACCATCTCACCTTTAGGCAAGTTCAGCAGTCCTCTCTCTGCGGGTTCTTTGTGTCCAGTTTATGCAACAGTCCAGCCAAGAGCAGTTTCTTGCCCAAATGGCTAACAAACTCCATAAGTAGCCTCTTCGATGCCCATCTTCCTCTCGAAGTAGATTGGTGCTGCCAGGAGCAGACGTGTCTCATTGTCATGAAAAACCCTAAGTTATTAAAACATTAAATGCCATGTTCTGTAGTCTTTGAAAGATATGAAGAATGCCTATCTGAAATATATCTATGCACATCTAGAAAATCTAACTAACATGACTACAAACTTGACTATTATTGATGATTATCCATTAACAACCTATATTTCCTAATTATACATTACATTCTTAAATGAACTACACAATCACAATACCTTAATCAAGAGCAGAAATACATATACATATAACAAAATTGACCTTAAAATCTATACCAATGCAAATTATTCATATCTATATCATCTCCCCCTTTAAATGTAAAAGAACATTTATAAACAATATTCGGGAAAATGGGCGCAGTTATTTCTCTCCAAACTGCTTCCTGCTGAATGGGGGCGCTGTTAATCAGATCTTTCATGATGTAACCTGTGTGCCAGGTTCATCTCAGTCGGCAGTTGAGTGAAGTAATTTTCTGAAGGTGTTCACAGCAACTTTTCAGGAGGGCGTGGTCTATCATACCATATTGGGATAGAAGCAATCCACAGAGTCTCGTCCTCTGTGAAAACAAAAGAAACTCTTTTCCAAAGCATCATGTTCTTAGATCCAAATCCTGAAGTCATACCGTTAAGATGTCCATTCTGGTCTAGCCTGGCAGCCCATATAATGAAATGTCTCTCTGTACTTAGCTCCTTTATAGTCAAAAATTTCAAAGAAAACACAATAAAATACATCATCCAGACTCTGTGAATTTTCCATTTTTACGTGGCTTATTTTTACTCTATCACTTACTTTATTCTGTCTCTTTAAAGACTTTACCCCTTTTTTAAGGCATTAACTTTATTCTCTATATATTTATTTTTTCTCTCTCTCAAGCCTACGTACAGTCATCCAACATTGTGACCCATATGGGGGTCTTCTATGTCTGAATCTGTCCTATTGTGAATCTGTAATTTTTTACTATGCAGGAGCATTTTTTAAAATGTTAACCACTTCTTAAAAACTTAAGTTGCGCCATGTAGAGGTAATACAGTACCGCCTGTTTCCAGCCAAGTCTAAACCTTAACTGCGCTGTTATCATGGTAATTACAATAGATCCTGCCTGAGGTCAGCACAGTTCAGCATGGCGGAGCAGAGCCAGAGCCACTCCTGCCTCAGTCATTTGGTGCCCCTGAGCCACACACAGTTCCAGGCACACAGCAGTCCACATTGGAGCCACACTCAGCAGTTTAATTCTGAGACTGAGCGTGCAGCAAGGCAGGTCTTGGCTGAGGGCTGGAAAGCAGGTGTGTTTGTGGGAGATAGCTGTGTGAGCGCTGGATGGCACTTCTGTTGGGATGCACCCCAGTGCTGACTTACAGTTTAAATGGTACAAGGTCCATCACTGCCCGAGTATGCAGAGTTGAAATGTTCCTCTTAGTTTCTATAATGGCTTGAGTACTGCCTCATAGAGACTTTATGAGACAATTATTATTGTCTCATATTGTGGACTATATTAGAGGGATCAGGCTTTGTGTCTTTCATTTAGATCTGATAGTGTCTGTTTGATCAGTGCTACAGTATTTGTTAGGATATATGCCATTAAATATGCTTTCTCTCCCTGAAAATAAGGCAGGTTTAGAAAATTATTTGTATAACTGTTTTATTTGCATGTAATATGGATATCATATGTGTGTCTGGTACCCAGGGAGGTCAGAAGAGGGTATCAGATCTCCTAGAACTGGAATTAAGGATGGTTGTAAGCCACCATGTGGGTGCTGGGAACTGAACAAGTGTTCTTAAGCACTGGCAATCTGTGCAGCTCCAAAGCAGTCTTATCTTTTAATTTAATTTTTATTTGGTTTTATTTCATGTGCATTGGTGTTTTGCCTATATGCATGTCTGTGTGAGGGTGTTAGATACTTTGGAACTGGATCCTTTGGAACTGTGTTGTGAGCTACCATGTGGGTGCTGGGACTTGAACCCGGGACTTCTGGAAGAGCAGGCAGTGCGCTTAACCACTGAGCCATCTCTCTAGCCCCCAAAGCAGAGTCTTAAAGCTTAAAATGTCACATGAAACAGCACAGCTGTGGGGCTGGGAAGATGGTGCAGGCGTTAAAGAGTGGGAATCGGGGGGTACGTATCCCCGAGGCCCTGAGTTTAAGTGGGTATGACGGAATGAACTGTGAGACAGACATGGGAGCATCCCTAGGGCTTGCTGGCCAGCCAGCCTCACTGAGAAGGTGAGCTCCAGATTCAGGAGGAGACCCTGTCTCCACAAGTAAGGTGGAGAATTGATTGAGGAAGGTTTCAAGACTGCCAGTGTTAAGCCCTGACTTTCTCACGTACCACACACACATCACCTCCAGAAGTACAGATTTTATGACGGATTTTTCTTTATAATCCCAAGTCAACTATACTATCTGCAGCAGCAGGTCCTGGTTTTTCATCCTGCTCGTTGAGCCACGGGAGCCTAATTAACTAATTAATGGGACTGGCCCATTAACCACTTATCCCTTGTTGACAGAACTTGTCTGTGTGTAACAGGAGTGATCCTTCCCAAAGTGGTAATACAGATTTCTTTTATAAAGATTTATTTAAAATTATGTGTCTGTGTGTGGGTATGTGCATGTGAGAGCAGGTGCCCTCCGAGGCCCAAAGAGGGCATTATTAGACCTCGCAGAGCTGGGGCCACAGGGTCCTCTGTAAGAGCAGTGTGTGTGCTCAGAACTGCTGAGCCATCCCTCCAGCCCTCAGCTTTATTTTTAAAATGAGATGTAATTATTATCATTTACCAGTTTGAGGTGTGTGTTTCACTGGTCTCCAATATGTAGTCAGTGGTATGTTGGGCGGGTTTCTCTATTTCTTTATTGGGGGCTTTTTGATATAGGGTCTCATATAGTCCACTCTAGCCTCGAACATGTGCCTTAAACCCCCATCTTGCCTCTCAAGTGTAAGAATTACAGCTGTGAGCCACCATGCCTGTGTTAAAGCATTCCATCTGCAGGAAAGAAACCTCATGGTCGCTGCTCCTGACAGCAGCCACTTGCTGCCTCCATGGGTTTGCCTGTTCTGGACATTTTCTATAAATGGACCCATTTAGTAAGTGACCTTGTGTCTAGCTTCCTTTAGTTATCATTCTGTTTGCACGGTTTGTACATACGGTGTTCAACAACATTTCCTTTCTTTTTGTGACTGTTTAACGTCCATTGTATAGAGACATCAATTTCCTTTTAAAAACTCTGTATCCCATTCTTCCCTAAAGTTGTGTTGTAGTAGAACCTTTAGGGTTGGTTTGAGGCCTGATGGGAGGCCATTGGCAGGAGGGTATGTACTTGGAAGGTGAGTCTCATAGCTCACCTTGGTAGCTCCCACAAGAAACTCCAGTAGCTGGGCCTGATGGCTCATGCCTGTAATCCTACTACTTAGGAGGCTGAAGCAGGAGGATTGCCATAAGTTCAAGGCACTCTAGTTTCCTGTTGCCCCATGAAAGGCCCTTTTAAGGCTATCCAAGTACCTCAACAGCAGTGTTTTCTGTTGTGGGCTATAGATAGTGGGGGCTGAGTGATGTGAAGTTAACATTTGCTAAGATGGTTTCTATACACTCTAATTTTAGCATGAAAGATGTGAGACTCTATTTGGCAAACTATTATCCAAATAAAGTTAGAGCAAAAAATGAATTTCTTAGGTTCATTTATGAAGTAATTTTATTCAGCTCTTGATTACATTTCCTGTGGAAGAGCGTGCTTCACACTTGGTGACTGACTCTCATTTAAAGAGAATGAATGGCCAAATTAAGCCAGTGTCCTTCTGAGCGGTTTTCAAGTGCATGCTTTTCTGATTGGTTTTGTTTGCCTTGTTCAGTGGAGAGAATAATTCTTTGTGGCCAATTTCATTTTAAGAGGGCAATGTTGGGTGATTTTTTTATATAATTTAAAATATGAATAATTATGTTCCCTTGTTTGTGTTTGATGGAAACTTAGGGCTGAAATCTTGGCCTTTTCCCACTCTGGCTCAGCATATTGCTGCCCAGGACGCTTTGACCAGGTGTGCTGTGCTGGATGTCAATCAAATCCTCTTTTCAATTTTTACAACTGACTCTGCCTTTGGGAAGCAATGAAAAACTGGAGACTAAATTCAAAGGGGATTGTATTTCTCTTTCTTAAAGCATAGAACACCCTCACATGATAGTAGATGGACAGCTCTCTGTACTAGTATTGGTTAAACAATAAAAAGTAGAGCACAGTGGTGCATGCGTATATTCCGGTCACTTGGGAGCCTAAAGCAGGAAGACCACTGTGAGTTCAAGGCTAGCCAGGGCTCCAGTGAGCTCCAGGGCAGTCTGAGTTACAGAATGTTGTCATCCTGTCTCAGAAAATGGAAAAAATAAACAAGCGAATAAGACCCTTTCAGAAAAATACCCTTGAAATTTAATTAGATTGGAGGATGTGTTTGTTTACTAATAGTGGTTTGGAAATGGCCGGTAAGCCTGGTGTGGTGGTTTGACAGTTCCTAAGGCACTCAAGCCTTTATTTACTTCTTCAGTGCAGATCAATATTTTATGAAACCAGCAGATATGCTGACCGCATCTTAAATAACATTAAGGAGTGGTGAGTGGAGCAAGGAAAAATGGGTTTAGATTATGATACAGTGAATGAAAACGTGATTTTTTAGTATTGGTGGCATTAAGACAGAAGTTTTTACGGCTAATATTTATTAAAGTAAATACACATTTAGAGTGCTATGTATCGTTGTTTTACTTGCTCAATCAAGTTGATGAAGAAACTGAGGCTCAAGAAGGTTGACTGATTCCTAAGGTTGCAAGTAAACAAGGGACGGCGAGCTCGAACCAGATCACAAGCCCACACCGTTACCAGGCTGGCCGCTGGAGGGGCGCTCGCGCTGTGCGGTCCCTTCCACACAGCGGGGTCAGCGCCACGGCCTTTCCAGGAGGTAGAAAGTAAGGCTGCATTTCTGATCTTTTTATTTTTTTAGTTTTGTCAGTTTTTCCAACAAGGATGGCATGGTTCATATGTGAATTATTTATAATAAGATAGAAAAAGCTCAAGATTTTTTGAAGTATCTAAAGTTTCTGTGTGAAAACCTCAGGAAACAGTGATAAAGACAGCAAGGCCCAGGTACACAAATGAAGAAACAGGTAGTTCAGCTGGGAAACAAAGATTTGGCCTTCTACATAATTAAGTAAATATAAACTAAAGCCATTATGCAGTATGAGATTTTCTTAGCAAATTAGCAAAAAAAAAACAAAAATAAATTTTAAAATGTTAATTCCCAAAGCTGGTACTCTGATTCATTTTTGATGGTATTTTAAAGTAGTGGTTAGAATAGAATAATTCATTCAGCAAATAAATGTTCTTCTCTCCTGGCACAAATTCAGCAAACACTAAATGCTCATACTTCTTTCAGGATTATATTGAGAAATATATTTTATTAAACTAATTTGTATTAGACAAGGAAAACTTTTGCATTAAGTGCTTTTTTGTTAATCACAGAAGAAATAATAGCTGTTGAACAGAAATGTTGACTTAAGATTTCCTTAAATTGATTAACCACGAGGAACTGGAGAGATGGCTCAGAAGGAAATATACTGCTCTTGTGGAAACTCACATCAGGCACCTCACAAACACCTATAATTCTAGCTCCGGAGGCTAGACACCTCTCACAAACCCACACACATAGACACACACACGCACACATAATTAAAAATAAGATTCTAAGAAACTACTAACCAGGAGAGACATATCTTAAATATAAACACACCGCAAACTTATGTTGCACGATATGTCTAGCCCAGTTGTTTATGTGTGGTGGTCTGGCCCATAAGGGCATCTGTCTTGTTTGCTGGTTTCGTGGTTCAGAGAGTTGAACATGGGCTTCAGGAATACCAATCCGGCAGGTGTTTTGTCCCTGAGCCGTACTCACAGCCCTTATTTTGTTACTTGAGATGGGGTCTCGCCAAGATGCCCTTGAACTCACTCTGTAGCCCAGGCTGGCTTTAAACTTGCAGTAGTCCTCCTTCCTCAACCTCCCAAAATACTGGGCTTACAGGCCTATACCATCAGCTACTTGGAACCTGTATCTTATGTATAATTATTCTTTGGTTTTGCACTGGCCTGCTTGAGAAAATAAATTCAGTATATACCGTTACAGATTCACTTAACTTTTTTTGTAAGGTATTCTTTATTTTTAAAAAACTAAAGATGATGAAATTTAATCAAAATGTGATTGGGGGTTTAAAAATCTATTTTAAAGTTTGTTTATTTGCTATATGTGCCGGGGTACGTCATTTGGTAATGAATTGTTTTACAGGTATTCGCAGTTTTACCTGGAAGATAGCTTTTGCCGCTACAACATGTTCAACCATCATTTCTTTGATGGAAAGGTAACATTTATGGCCACTATCTCCTTCTTCTGTTATAGTTGATTAACAAATTCGAGAGCACCTTTTTGTTATAATTATTTTTTAGTGTATCTTCCCTGTTTTGTCTAGTGGTGCCGGGGATGGAATGTAGGGCCTCGGGTGTGCTAGACAGGTGCTCTTCCTCTGAGTTCTGCCAGTCTCCCTCACTGCTTATTACTGAGCAGCTGAGGGGGAGCCGCTGTTCCATTTTCACTGTTTTCCTTCAGACAGCGTCTCACTATATAGTCTGCCCAGCCTGCCACTCACCACGTACAATAGATTAGCTTGGCCCGGACTTGAGGGAATTTTCCTGCCCCTGCCTTCTAAGTGCAGGAATTACACTTGAGCGTGCCACACTCGGCAAGACCCACGGGGCGCCACATGCTCTGACTTCCGCTAACCTTTCCTGCCTCACCTGGCCTTGGCCTTGGCCTTGGCCTTGCTGTTTGTGTTGAGGATGCACGCTGTACACCTTCATCTAGTCTAGTGACCCCACCACAGGGCCTTTGCTCCATCTGGTCCCTGGCTTCTTTGCTTTGATGACTTTTAGAGCTCTCTGTTCCAAATCACTTCCTCGAGCCTCCCCTGAACCCCTAGCAAGGGCAAATTCTCCTTTGTTTTCTACCATACTCTAATTAAATGCATATTCCAGACAGGGACTGCATGTGAACTCTGTACCTTTCTCTTGCTTTTCCATGACCTAAAGTTGTTATTAAAATAATAAGTAAGAGCTGGGAATGCTGGCTCACTGACCCTTTAATCCTAGCACTCAGGAGGCTGAGGCAGGCAGATCTCTGAGTTTGAAGCCAGCCTGGTCTACAGAGCAAGTTCCAGGCAGCCAAGGCTAAGACCACAATAAATTTAAACAAACAAATAAGCTCTAACACAGAGGAAAGTTGCAGGGGAAAAGCAACTTTCAAGGTGCTGTTTCTAACATCGCCGAGGAGAAACGGATCAGGCTACCTACATGACTGTTCCTAGCTGCAGCTCTCGTTAGTCCTTGAGCCAAATCTAACCAACCAAATAGTCACACCTGACAGGAGGTCAGGCTTGGATATCAGCAACAGTTTGAAGCATCCTTGGCGGTGTATTGTAAGTCGGTCGTTTTAGAACTGGAACTCATGCTTAGCTTTGTATTGTCCTCTGAGATATTAGCTAGTGATGGAATGAAAGCAGAGCTTTCGGGACATGAGCGCAAATGTTGAGTTATTGGTTAGGCTTGAAACGTGAGTCTTGTGATGTAGCAAACATAGTTTTCCATCCAACGGGATCAGTTTGCCATGGGATGTATCTCGGCTACGAGAGCCACCAAACTCAAGGGTCGCAATGAACAGCAGTTAGAGTTAGGTGTGTGCCACTGTTTCCCAAAGGGTGTCTCTGCATTTAAGAACTGATTCCGTCCGTGTAGAGGAGGATGGGAGCTGAAGCCACCTACCAGCATTTCTTAGCTAGGTTAGTGACGGGAAGGAGGTGGGGGTGGACTCTGCAGCCCTTCCCAGATGCCAGTCAAGGCCAGCCTGCTCTGTGAACCACTCTGAAGAATACAGGGCAGGGGGAGGAGTGAGGCCTAGAAGTGCCGCGTTGGTGTGGCTAGTGGGGTACTGATGTGGAGTGGTTGGTGACCATTTGATGGGGGGCAGGGAGGCATGAGATTAGGGTTGTGGGTGAGGAAGTGGTTTGCATCCTTGATGCTGCATTACTGGGTTAAGTAAAGTCTAGAGTTCCACGTAACTTTAAAAGCTTGTGCTTTTTGAATACTGAAGGTGTTGATTTGCCAGCTGCTTCCAAGTCAGTAGACTAACTAAGAGTATCATAGTGATACTGTCAATGGAGCTCACAGCAGAAACTGGTAAACCTGTAAGGCTGTGGTTAGTTTGGCAGCTCCTGGAAACACCGCAGCCTGGTGGGAAAGTGTGTTATTGGCGCAGTTTCCAGGACCAGATGGGGTTTGCCATTTGTGGACTTGCTGTGCATGCTCACCTATGTCTGCTGCTCACCTAGTACTCAGAGTGTGCATGTTTACCTGCTGACTCGAAGCAGTTCTTAAGCTGAACTTGTGGCAGTAGACAAGACAGACAGCAGAAACCATAGTTGGCCTCCTCGTGTCCTCGAGGCTCAGCACCGCCTCTGCTCCTGTTTGTTGAATTGAATGTGTAGGTTGTTTTCACGGGTGACGGCTTTCTCTTCTTTGGGTTACTAAATTTAGTTCTTTAATTTAACTATTTGAAATGTGTAGTTGTCTGATAGTGATGGTATTTGAATTTGCAATTTAAAAACCTGCTTATCCAGGGACCCAAAGATAAAATCTGACGTGAGTGACTAAGAGAGACTTTGGATGTCACTGAGGGACTCTGCAATGGCAGGGTGACTTGGTGACGTTTCCAGTCCTGAGAGAGACCAAGCTTAATGCATTCTCCCAATAGGATAAAGGGCTGCTCTCTGGTTCTAATTTAGAAATGACTTTTTATTTGTTCCAGGCTGCCCTTGAAGTGTGCAAGGCATTCTTACAGGAAGAGGAAGGGGAAGGAGTGATTATGGTGACAGACCCTCCTTTTGGTGGCTTGGTTGAACCTCTGGCTATTACATTCAAGAAGTTAATTGCTATGTGGAAAGAAGGTCAAAGCCAAGGTACCTTTTTTTAAATTTTAAATTGCTGTAAAATGAGCATGGGTTTATGTATCTGCTTCCTGTGAATACTAGCCAAGCCAGCACGATGCAGTATGCGCTCCCGGACTCTTTTTAAAAGCGTGTTGATTTGATCATGGCGAACTCCATGATCCTGGGACACTTCCTTTTACCCTACTCATGTTTTCGAATGGCTTCTCAGTAACACAGTTGTAAGGTTATGTAAGGTTATAGAGCATTGTGAAGCACAACAGTTAACTGCCGTCATTTGTTCAAAAATGCTTAGTGGCCGCTGTGTCCAGGTGCTGCTTAAATGCTAAGAATAGATTAATGAGTTCCGTGGTCCTTACTTTTCCTGTCCCTAAAGTTTTTCTATTGCTGTGATAAAGTCCATGACCAAAAGCAACTTGGGCAGGTAAGGGTTTATTTGACTTACACGTCCTGAATCACGGTCCAGTGAGGGAAGCCAAGGCAAGAACCTAAAGGCGGGAGCTGATGCAGAGGCCATGGAGGAGGCTGCTTACTGATTTGCTTACTGGTTGCCCCCCCAACACACACAAATGGCTCGCTCAACCTGCTTTCTTATACATCCCAGGACTTCCTGCCCAGGAGCAACACTGTCCACAATTGTCTGGGCCCTCCCGTATCAACCATTAACCAGGAAAATAGCCCAGCAGCCAATCTCATGGAGACATTTGCTCAGTTGAGGTTCCCTCTTCCCAAGTGACTTTAGCTTATGCCAAGTTGTCATAAACACTAACCAGAACGTTATCAACCTCAGGCCCAGAGCCTTGAATCTCAGCATGACTTAAACGGAGATTGGACACCCAAGTGGGCAATCAGCAGTAACAGAACATAGACTTCCAGCTCTAGAGGTGGGATAACAGGTGGGGAAAATTCTCAGTTTGACGTGCCTGGAGACTTCAGAGTGTTTTATTCCATTATCCCATTAGTGAGTCCATTCAGTTTTAGATGCAGTTCTAGCCTGGGAGCTGCTAAACTCCACGAGTGTCCAGGCCTGAGCACAGGCCTCTCCTAGCTGAGCTGTAAGGAGTGTGCTTCAGGGACAGAATTTCAAGGGATTCTGAAGCAGGGCTCATTGTTAAATACCACTTACTGTGTGCTGCGCTTATGATCACAAATCAGAGCAGTAAAGCCTGTACATTGTTTTAGACATGTGAAATTTCATTAACCTTTGGGAACGCTCAAGGCAGAATGGCACTGTTGTAAGAATTCCCTTTCTGTATGACAGACATATGTATTGAACAACTGAAATGTCTATTGAAAACTTTAGTTTTGTTTTTAGAATTGATTTCTTATTTTCTTTTATGTATCCATTTATTTTTTTTTTTTTTCTGTGTGATTCATTAGATGACAGTTACAAAGAACTGCCCATTTTCTGGATATTCCCCTATTTTTTTGAGTCCCGGATTTGTCAGTGTTTTCCAAGCTTCCGCATGCTGGATTACCAGGTATAGTAACACCCTGTCTTCCGGTGCGGCTGGGGAATGGCTGTGCTGCTGGAATATTCTGATAAGACTAGCCATTGATTTTAGTAAATTAAAGTGTTTTGAACTATTATCAACAATGAAATTGTACTGTGTATAAGCTAGTTCTGGCCTAATGTCTGCAACTTCTAGGGCACTTGCTAAAAATACAGATTCTTGAGTATGCACACTCAAAACAAAACAGAACACCCTAGCCAAACAAAATCAGAGAATAAAGCCCTTAAAAAAAAAAGCTTTCTCAGGTATCCCAGGTGAGTGCAGAGTGCAGCTAGGTTTTAGATCAGCTGATCTACTCTTTCGTTAGCACCAGCCCCAGGACCACAATGGGAATGTTGCTGTGCTCCGTTCACAGGTTATGGAAAAGGAGTGGGGTGTCTAGAGCAGTGGAGATCTGTGTATGAGCGTGCCGGCCCACTGACGTGAGCATCTCTCCTGGCACTGCCAGAGATTAAATACAGGCCAAGGCCCAGAAAGTTTCACTCTGCCCCTTAACTTCTTTCTTTCCTGGGGTTCTAAAGTTAACCCTCTTGTCCCCATTACCTGGTGTGTTCACCAAGTTAGCACTGTTTCTTCTGTGTGCACAGACATTTTTCCTTTTGAGTGTCTGAATAATTGACTGACTGAAGTTTTCAGCCTTGAAATTGTAAATGTCTTTCCCAGCTGTTGCAAGACAGCACTGTCTCTCATCTGTCTGCTCTCAAAGGCACATGCCATCGTGAAGATTATATTGCAGGGACGGTGGAGGGGGGCTGCACCTGCAATGCCAGTTTTAAAAGACTTTCTGGAATTCTTCTCTGTTCTTAAAAGGACATACTTTTAAAGGTAGCTATATAATCATTATTTAATAATTTCTAATTACTTCCTTAACTGACTGCTGTCACTTCATTCTTAGGTTTCTTCTGTCTTTAAGGGACTATAAATGAAACTGCTGTAAGCATTTCTGACGCATAGAATTTTTCCATTGTAGAAATTTTGAAAATTGGATTATTTTCTCAGGTGTGGTTGGCATTTCTATGGCTGTTGAGCCATATTAACAGGGTCCTTTCCAAAAGTGGGTAGTGTAAGCCGTTTCAACCTTGACTTCTAGGTGAAATATAGCCTACATCATGGTTCCCTCCACAGCTGTTTCAAGCTTGCAGGGTTTTGTTCTTGTTTGAGGGAGGACTGTTTCTAGAATTGGCATTTGCAATGCAGACACAGCTGACTTAATCTAAAGACGTCCGCTAGCTTAAACTGGTTCCAGTCTCAGTGGCACCTGCTGCCTTTGGAGGGTGCCCTGGTGTGATGGTTGGCACACAGTAGGTGTCCCGTATATTTCAAACGATTGAATGAAAAGATCACAGACTCTGGCGTCGAGGCCGTCTGCGTCTTAGTCTTGACTCAGCTGCTCGGGTTCTCTGAAGCGCTCCTGTCTGTGAACTGAATGTGGTGGTGGTGATGGTGATGGCGATAGTGATGTTAGCAGCTACGATGACAGATGGCTCACGAGGTAATGTGTGGACAGTGGAGCAGTCTCCACACTCAGAGAGTCCGGGCTGTTGTTATCAGCACGGTCATCATTCAGGTAGTCCCAAGGTAGGCAGAACTTTTTCTCAGCCTTTTTTTTTCTGTATACCTGTGAACTTAAGATTGGATAACACAGGTACCTGGAAGGTGGTTGCATCTGTATACAGAGAAGTAGCAAGAATTTGAAATGGTGATGGGGCAAAAGAAGGCAGCTCTTTAATAGGGCAGACAAATTATGTTAATGTAGACTTGTCATTTTCATGTCACTTTCTTAGCTTGCCTGTGTCATTAGGAAAGGGCTTTGGGGAATAGTTGACAGCCTAAGCTTACTGGAAATAATTGTGCAATTCACTATGTTATTGAAAAAAAATGTTCAGGTTAGGGCATGTGTATCTGTCTGGGAGCAAAGCAGTGATTTTCATAAAACAGAAGCCAACCACTGGAAAGAAGATTGAGAATAAGATCTGTAAGACAGAACATAGCATGCCTGAGGCCCCAGGTTCAATCCCCAGCACCACAGACAAATCTAAATCAAAGGAAAACTGTGTGTCTCCTGACCTGGGATGATCCGCTTGGCTTTCTAGATCTCTGTTCCTCACCTGTAAAGTGAATGCCTGGAAGAGCAGAGGGACAGCAGACAGGCTTCCCTCAGCATCGCTGAGCCGGAGACTCCTCTAGTAGTGACTGTCTAGAGCTATTCAGATTTTGCCAGGCTCGTGTGACAAGCTAACAGGATTGATTAGTAATGTTTGCCACAGGATGCAGAGCTAGGAGCTGGGTCAGGGAGTGGTAGTGTTTATGTCATTATCACATCCCAGTGAGATGGTTTCACAGTTCAACCCTCCTGGAATGTTCTCTCATGTCTCTTCATATCTTAACATGGAACGCATCTTACGTGTTGAAATTAGAGCTATTTGCTTTGTCAAAACTATTTTTTTTATAATCAGCCTGTGTAGTACACCTTTTGTAGCTTATTTTTTACAGTAGAAAAGAAAATATTTTGATAGGAATTTTGAGAAATTATTGAATATTAAAAGATGTCAACTTGGGCATGTCTTTAATCCCAGCACTTGGGAGGCAGAGGCAGGCAGATATCTGAGTTCCAGGCCAACCTGGTCTACATAGTGAGTTCCAGGACAGCCAGAGCTACATAGTGAGACCCTGTCTCAAAAAAAAGGTGGGGGGAGGCAACCACATTCTTGAAATTTAGTGTATAATAAAGACTTAGTAGGTATTGAGTAAAAAGCAGGATGAGGTCTATGTGGGAATTTTAAGTTGGGGTTCCAAGGACGTGAGGTTATGACTACAAGGCTGACCGTGGTGGTAGGAGCTGAGGCATGGTCTTGAGACCTTAGTGAAACGATACAGAACATAGTCCTCGGGGAGTTGTACAGCTGCTAGGGTGGCCTGGCGTACTGCCTGGAACATAGTAGGTACAACTAAGGCCTCAGTGTTCCATATAACTAGTTTCAGTCTCACATTGCGGACGATATTTGCGTATGGCTCAAATTAAAAGTTGGGAATTGCAGAGATTTTTGTCCTTTTCCTCATTTCTATACAGCACTTCATCACATTAATCAGTTCTGTGGGAGAAATTTTCTGTTTGAAAATGCCTCTCATCATCATTGTGAGTGAGATGTCAGGGATAATGATGGGAACATGGTGGATCAGCTCTAGCAATAGCGATAGGCAATTTGCAAAATTGTGTTTGCTTTACAGCACTTCCACGGGAGGTTTATTTGTGTGGATGAAGCTATGAAATATGGATGTATGTTAGAGGTACATTAATTTACTCTAGCAGCATGCGTTTTACATACCATATGTTTATAGTTAATTAGCACAACAAACCCGCATTTAAAAATAATAATAATCTCAATTAGGTTATGCAAAATCGAGCAATCAGCCACCTTCCTGACACATGCATTCTCCGGCTCCTTGGGAAACCATAAAGAAAGTGCCCCTCCATCTGCTGTTGTAGAGCACAGAGCATCCCACACAGCAGAAGTCTTCCCACACTATAACTCTCCAGCCTTCGAAAATTTCCATAAGATTCTCTTGGGAAGAATGGTTTTTCTTACGACACTCGTAAGTTTACGTGCAAAATATCTTTTGTTGAATTTAATAAGGTGCCACATGTATTTGAGTTCACAAAGGAGTACACTGGGGAGACATTATCAATTTAAATCCCTTTAAAAGAAAATTACTTCAACTACTATTTTAGGTTGATTTTTTAAGTAAAATCTATTTTCGTGTCTTGCCTCTAATAGGTAACATATATTCAAAGGATTTTGGAAGTTGAGAAGAAACGTAGAGGTTACCTGGGCTAACTTCCCGATGTAATAATCCTCTTTGCCAAATTCATGACAAACACTCATCCAGCTTCACTGGGATGCTTTCGGGGCGCAGAGCCCCACAGCCTTACAAGGCAACTCTATTTAATAGCTCTAATCGTTAGAGAATTTTCTCATATTGAGATAAAATATGCTCCCCATTAACTTCTAGCCATTGCTCCTGGTTCTGTTCTCTGAGGCAATAAAGGATAAGTCTAATTTCTATTCCATATGATACCCTTCAGTTATGAACTAGCTGTCAGTTCCTCCCTGTCTTTTCTGAACAAACATTCCCAATTTGTTAAACTATAAATTCTATTCATTGCTATTATTTTCAGTAGAAGTGAGCCGGTTTTATCAGTGTCTCTCTTAAAATGTGGGAACTGAGCATAGGGCTGCAAATGCTATCTAACTTAGTCTTCCCTTGTTGGGATGCTGCGCCTAAGTAGAGGTCTCCATCCTACCTTGATGGACCATAAGGCATGACTGAGGATGCCCCTGCTGGGAGCCAGTCAGAAACCCTGGGGTTTTCACCTGACCCTTGCCCTCCCCTGTCTTATCTACTTAGCTTCTGCTCACTGCTGGAGCTTGTTAGTGGGCCTTAGGGAGTGCATTTACTTGTAAACCTGGTAACACTGAGTTAAACCAGAGCTGTGGAGAGAGGCAGGCAGTCTAACGATTAAAAGCCTGGCCCTTAACAGTTCGTTGCAAGTGTGGAGATCAAGTATTCAGCCTTAAATGGAACTTTTTTTTCTTTTGGTATTTCAAAAAACTTCATTTTACTTGGTCCACGACTTTGGGGGTGGGCGCTCCAGGGCAGTTACAAAGCTGCCTAGTGGCTTGAAAGGTTCCCATGGAGGTCCTGAGTCTGGTGGTGCAGAGTAGAGAAGGGAGCCCCTGGAAGGCAAGGCCTCCTAGTCCTTGAGAGTGAGCCGCTCCAAGGGACACTCTGTGGCTGGGCATTGCTATCTGCATTGGCTGTGGCCCAGCCAGCCTGCGGAGCTTGGTCAGGTGGTGTCTCATCTTCTTGATGAGTTTTATCTCCTCATCCAGGAAGTGGTTTTCCAAGTCACAGAGGTGAGGGTCTGTGCAGGCAGGATCCGGGGAATGCAATTCCAAGAGCCTGATTCCGGTTCTTCTCCAGGGCCAAGGCAGCTTCCATGGCCTCCTGGATTTTATCCCATTCATCTTGAGACAGCGTCTGCACATCCCGGAGAAGTGCACCCCGCGATTGTTCTGCATCTTGAATTGGTGCCCTCAGCCAGTGGAAGAAGTGACCTACACCCTCCAGAGCCGTGTCATCCTGATCAAAATAATAGCCCAGAGAGAGATAGGTATAGGAGGCCCATGGGTACAAGTTGACCAGGTGGTTCATGGCAGCCTCCACTTTGGTGGAGTAATTCTGATGAATCTGGGAGGTCGTGACTGATCCGTAGGATGGAGCTAACCACAGAGACGGCTGGCTGGTCCTGGGAGCTGAAGGCGGCGAGGAGATGGTCCTCAAGCAGCTGGAAAGACTGAAAGGCAGCTGGAAGCCAGCAAAGAGGGAGTCCTAGGCTCTGTTCCGTCCAAACACTGTTGAAGCAAGACTTAGATACACGGGACCTCTGAGGCACTTCTAAGTGGAACTTTATACGTAATTTTAAAAATGTATTCTTTTGAGAATCTCTTTATTTTCATATTTTTTATTAAAAAATTTACTTTTCAGGCTGGAGAGATGGCTCAGAGGTTAAGAGCATTGCCTGCTCTTCCGAAGGTCCTGAGTTCAATTCCCAGCAACCACATGGTGGCTCACAACCATCTGTAATGGGGTCTGGTGCCCTCCTCTGGCCTACAGGCATACACACAGACAGAATATTGTATACATAATAAAAATAAATTTAAAAAATTTACTTTTCATTTCACATACCTATCCCAGGTCCCCCCTCCCTCCCCTTTTTCCGCCCCCCCCACCTCTCCCCTTCCTGTCCCCCATCCACTCCTCAGAGGGGGTAAAACCTTCCTTGGGGAATCAACAAGGTCTGGGATACCAACTTGAGGTAGGACCCAGCCACTCCTCCCAACCCAGTTCATGCACCTGGGGTGGGTCTTGACGTGCTCTCATATGATGTATTTTGTCATAACCACTACTGCGCTTGCCTTCTCCAGCTCCCATGGGCCCCTGAAGTGGGACGTGCACATTATTAACATCCTGACCTGCTCAGGAAACACCATGGAAGGAGTAGAAAGAGTGCAGCGTCTGAGGCTGGGAGGAGTACTGGGAAGTGTTTTTCTGGACATGACCTGACCAGAGCACTCATGACCCAAAACAGTCATGATGAGCTCTACAAGACCTGTCAGCATCCTACTGTGGTGAGAGGGTGGTTTGGGAGGTTCTCTCCCTAGCCGAGGAGCTATCGGCAACTGTCAGCATCCTACCATGGTGGGAGGGTGGCTTGGGAGGCTCCATTTCTAGCTGAGGAACTATTGGCAACCCATGACTGCTGGAAGACAGGAATCATTTTCCTTCCAGGGTGTAGTTGCTGGTAGATTGTCCACGTTGAATGATGACCTCATACTCAAATGCCCATGCAGACATGCAGGTAGCTCCAATTGGACTCAGAGGGTAGATATATTTAAAGGACATGAAAGTGGGAGGAGGGAGCATTGTGATGGGGTCAGAGGGAATTAAAAGGGAATTTCCCTTTGGATAGGCTATGATCAAGATACATTGTATACATGTATGAATAATCTAAGAAAACGTTTTAAAAATTACTTTTAAAAAACACCTGTCTCTGTGTCATGGTTCCCCTCCATGTTTGGGCTTCATTTATTAAATAGCTGGCCTGCAAGCCTGGTCTGTTCCAGCTTCCTATGTGTACTCTTGTTTCTTTTTTATTGTTTGTTTATTTGTTTATAAACAATCTTTTATCATGGTATCCTTGTTTCTAATCAGAACAGTTCATTACACATCATATGGGAGTTAGGATCCAGCTGTCCTGAGCTCATAACCATCTCCTGGCATTCTTGGGGGTGATCTAAACCAGTGCTTGAGTGTGCAGGGCGGTCTTGCTAAAAACCAACTGCTGGGCCCCACTCCCAAAGTTTCTGATGCAGTTGGTGCTAGGTTGAGTAAACATTTGCACTTCTAACAGGACCTAGGTAATGTTGGTGTTGCTCAAACACTTTGAGTATTACTGAGCTAAACAAACAAACAAATGAACAAACAAACAAAAACACAACAGATTTAGTAGCTACGTGGATTTACAACAGACCAAAAGCCACACTGAGAATGTGTGTGGGCAATAGGCTGAAGGAAGACAGGGAATTTTGAGTACAAAACAATGCTTGTTGGACTGTCCAGATAATCAGCTGAAATGCCAAGTTCCGACGTTAGGGGAGGTCAGTGTTGGTGTGGAGCAGAAGCACAAGTGTGCTCACTTCATCTTCTGCCTTATACCAGACTCTGGGCTAAGTGTTGAACCTCACAGCAGCTCTTAACGTCAGGATCCATGACCCCTTTTACAGTTTAAAAACATTCACAAGGATGTCTAAGGTCATCTAACAAGTCAAGCCCTCGTCTGACACCTAACCTCTGTCCATTGGAAAGTAAAAGGACAAGTCATGGGTGGAAGGCCAGACTGAGGATGCACTTTGACTTGGTGAATGACAAACATTTCTCCAAGGAAGTGGAACATCTCAGTGACACTGGCATCTTCAAACAAAGGCCTTGTTTTTAGCATCAGAAATAAAGTTCTTAATTACAAACCAAACTTTCTTATGGAACCTTTTAGATAGAGTTAGAGTCATTTCCCTGGCCCACCAACATGAGTGTGTTGTAACACATCTTACCCTTGTTGTAATGAGATGCCCCTGCTATAGAGGCCTCTTGAGATTGGCTGTGAGTACTCTTAGGAGTTTCTTATTTGCTACTTGCTTCAGACTGTATCTTGGCATCACTTTGTTTATTGGTTAAAGGGGCTTAGAGAATGTTGGTGCATTTGAGTGAATTTTCTTTTTACTTTCTAGGTAGACTACGATAACCACACACTTTACAAACATGGAAAGACAGGTCGAAAACAGTCTCCTGTGCGGATTTTCACCAACATTCCACCCAACAAAATAATCCTTCCTGCAGAAGAAGGATACAGGTGAGACCACTTTGAACTTGACAGGTCATCTGAAAATGCAATTCTGTGTACCTAACAGTAAAATGCTTTCAATATTGAATCAGTTGGTTCTTGTATTGCTCTTAGATTTGGTCCAGAATTTCACATTGAATTGAATTCTGATTACCTCCAATTTTTGGAGCAAGTACCTTTGTCTGTTCTGTGAATCTCAATGAATCCATGCAGCTCCTTTTTTTGTTTCTCTAGATTTTGCTCTCTCTGTCAGAGATATGTTTCTCTTGAGAATCAGCACTGTGTGCACTGTAATTCCTGCACATCCAAGGTATAGTTCTCTTATGTAAAATATTTTTATGTGAGTGTTTGTTATACGTTAGTTTGATAATTTTATTACTCTTAAAATGTTTTGTTGTCTGGCGGTGGTGGCACACACCTTTGATCCCAGCACTTGGGAGGCAAAGGCAAGCAGATCTCTATGAGTTCAAGGCCAGTCTAATCTACAGAGTGAGTTCCAGGACAGCAAAGCTGTAATACAGAGAAACCCTGTCTGGGGAAAAAATGTTTTGTTACTACTTGAATTCATATGTATTATCACTTCCTATATTTTAATAATAGTAGTACCTTATTTCTAATTAAAAATTCAGTAGGCTTAAAAATATCTTGTGTGTGGACGGTGTATATGTGTAGGCACATGTGGAGGTCAGAGGACTACTTGGGGAGGTGTTTTTCTCCTTCTACCATGTGGGTTCCGTGAATCAATTTCAGGTCATCAGGCTTGGTGATGCCTTTACCACTTAGCCATCTCTCCAGCCCTAAAACAGGCTTTTTAAGGTACTTAATTTCTTTCATCATTGTAAATAGCGATTTCAATCATTTTCATATGGTACTTACCAAGAGTGTTTCAAATAAGGCACTAAGTGCTGAATTTATATGTCTGTTAAGGGTAAAATTACGATGTTACAAATCAGGCATTGGACCATTAGATACCATTGCCGCTCTGATGAAGTAGTGATTAGTAACATGTACCATGCACTTTTTTTGTGCTAGGCTTGTTCCTGAGAGCTTTGCATGGGTTAACACTTTAGTCCCTAAGTAGCCCCCGAGAGGTAGGGGTGGTTACTCTCTGCTCTTTTACAGCTGCTACAGAACAAGAGACCTGTCTCCTGTTGACGGGTTTAGTTCTTGTGCTTTTCTCCAGAGCCTTTGTTTTTGAAAGCGTTTTAGATTTGCTGCACAGTGAAACAGAAGGTACTGAGATGCGTGTATCCTTCCTATTCCCTGCACAGCCTTCTTTCATTAGTGTGTGGGACTGGAGTATACCTTGGGTGACGGTTGATGAACCCACTTATTTTTCACCCCTGAGTCCATGTTTTACTTTGGGGTTCACTTTTGGTGCTGTGTGTTCTTTTAATTGGATGAATATATATAATGGCTGGCTTCTGCCACTGTGGGGTCATCCAGAGTGACTTCACTATCTTCTATGCACTGCTTGGTCACCCTTCCCTTCCCTAACCTGGGGCAACTGATCCTACGGTCTCAATAGTTTTACCTTTTCCAGAAAGTCATAATGTTGGAGTCACACAGCATGCGTGCTGCTTCTCAGACTGGCTTCTCACCTGAAATGGCCATCTGAAGCGCCTATCTGGCTTTCCATGACTAAATGGCTCATTCTTGTTAATGACTTCCCGTTGTCTGGGTGTATCACAGTTTGTAACCATTCACCTACCGAAGGACATCTTGCTTGCTTCCTACTTTGAGCAATAATGACCAAGCTTCCTGCTTATTTTTAAGGAGATAGGATGACCTCTCAGCCACTTTCTTCATCTTTACTCAGTTTACTCAGAAAGAACACATGGAGCTTAACTTTTCTAAACAGCACAAATTATTTTCCAAAGAAAAGTTTAGGTTCATACAACTATTTTCAATTAATTTAGAAATGGTTTGTATTATGCCCAGGTTGTATAAAGTTTAAAATTGATGGGGAAAAAACTTATTTAGAAATATGCAAATGGGTGATAAATATCAAGACTAGGGAAATGAGGGTCACAAAACTCAGAGCAGGTCTGTCTATCCAATGGGAAGGAGGGGTGCTGTGGTGAGAAACCTCGCCGGGAGGTTTTCGGGGCTCAAGAGGCCCCAATTCTTGATAAGCAGTTGCTTTAATATTCGTAAAGTGTACATATGTATTGAATGTACTTTTCTAGGTATGTTTTATTTCACTTTTTAAAAAAATAACTCAAGTAGTAACCTGTAATCTATCTTGCTAAATTACACGAAGCTCTCAAATATGAATTTCATTAAGGGCTATGTAGTATAGAGAACATAAAATTATGGAATCATTAATTCTCTTGAAATTTTCATTTGCGTCCTTCTTTGTGAAGATTGGATGGCTTGAAGCAGAGTGGATTTTCAAGATCATTTGGATAAATCTAGTTTCATAGTTAAGGAAATTGAGGCCCATCAAGGAGGCATTTGAGTTAAGTGGAGAAATGCATAAATTAGAATCAGAGTATTTAATTGTGAAGCCCAGGAAAGGGAGAAATAGGGAATGAATAATTTACACATATTTTAATAAGACATTTTAATTTTTAATTGTGAACTTGGCTTTTATAACAACTTGAACATTTTAAAATTTGTTTTTGTAGGATGGCAGGAAATGGAGCCATTGCTTTCTCTGCGGAAAGTGTGTAAAGCCTTGTAAGTGTCCGAGATCCCGGAAAAACATGTTTAGTTCTGTTCATGTAAATAGAATTTTTATTATGTTCATAAAAGGAAAATAATGCAGAGACCGACATTGACTTTTGTAATTACCTGCACACATGTCTTTCACGGGGAAAGCTGACTGCTAGCCCATGTCAGTGTGGCATCTGGCTCCATTGGGCACTGTGCCTCTGAGCCAGCCTCTACTGTGTGTGGCAGCTGCTGTCAGCTCATGATGTATTGGGCAAGGGCTGAATTTGTTTGCTTTCTAACAGAAGTTACTGGTTTATGTGGGATTCAAACACTTCACCTTGATCTCTTTAGCCAAATTAAAATGAGCTAAGCCCACTAGCTACAATATTTGAAGTCAACATTATTCCTGTAGCCTACCTCAGAAGTTAATGAAATGAAAAATTATGTTAATGAACCTCTTCTGAAACTCAGTTTTTCTCTTACAGCCTGGATCCATTGTAGCACCTGCCATCGCTGTGCGCTCCCCGATCATTCCTGTGCAGGCCCTAGAGATGGCTGCTTTATTTGTGGTGCGCTGGATCACAAACGCAGCAGTTGTCCCAACATCGGTGCCTTGAAGAGAGCTAAGAAGTTAGTTGAGTTCTTTTACTTTCTAGTAAAAAAAAAAAAAAAAGATTGTTGGCATCAAGCTTTCCAGGAGCCAAGTTTTTGGTTTTGTTTGTTTGTTTGTTTTTAATTTTTCGAGACAAGGTTTCTCTGTAGCTTTGGGAACTGTCCTGGAACTAGCTCTTGTAGACCAGGCTGGCCTCAAACTCACAGAGATCTACCTGCCTCTGCCTCCCAAGTGCTGGAATTAAAGGTGTGTGCTACCACTGCCCAGCTGAAGTTGTAATTTTATTGTAATTGTAATTCAGACTTCACTGAAGGAAATGATACTCGGGTCTGGCTGTATGGGAGGACCAGGGCAGACACCTGGTGGCAGGAGGAAAAAGGCATCTTGGATGGGATGGAACCGTTCCATAACAGAAAAGTGTGAATTCCAAAGCAGAAAAGGGTCGAATTGATTGTATTATAACAGAAGTTACCGGTTTATGTGGGATTCAAGTACTACAGCTTGATCTCTTTAACCAAACTGAAATGAGCAAACAAGCCACAATATTTGAAGTAATGCTAGTGCTAGTTAGTTCTGTAAATTCTGTCACCTCTTAAGAACATTTACATGTGCTTTCTACTTAAATAAATATCTAAATGCTATTTCCCCCCATGATTATTTTCACATCTCCCACCAACATTTGACATTGATAACGCAGAGTAAAATTAGTTCAGTTGCAGGGTGGTGGTGGTACATGCCTTTAATACCATCACTCGAGAGGCAGAGCAGACAGATCTCTGTGAGTTCGAGGCCAGCCTGGTCTATAGAACCAGTCCCAAGACAGATTGAGCTGTTTGTTACACGGGAAACCCTGTCTTGAAAAAGAAAAATAATCAGTACTTATAGCATATTTAGAAAAAAAACTGCTACTGTATATGTACCCACTGGGTTACTGCAAGTGATATGTTTCTATTTGAGCTGTGTTTGAGTGATTTGCCTGCGTGCATGGCTATGTGCCACATGAGTGCCTGGCGCCCTCAGATGCCCTGGAGCTGGAGATAAAGGCTATTGTGTGCTTCCACGTGGGTGCTGGGCAGTGAGCAGGGGTCCTCTGGAAGAGCAGCCTGTGTTCTAAACCACTGGGCCATCTCTCTAACCCCTGAATACACCTTTTTTAAAAAATTAAAATTGATGATAGGAATCACGTCTTCTTGTTTGAGTGATTTAAATTAGAAAACAAAATAGAACCTTGGTGTCACATATTTTGTGCAGATGACTAAATAGCTAAATTTAACATTATGTGAAAATTGAGATTATGGTAAAAGTTTGCCTGATGATATTGATAAGACAAAAAATTTGACAAGTATTTGAAGTTTTTGTTACTATGATTATGTTAGAGTTGTTTCTATTTATTTGTTTATAGCCAGAGAGACTTTTTCCATACAGTTCCAGTCTGTTGAACTGTGATTCCTATTTAGAATGCCTTTTTCATAAACTTACTTTGTAATTATTTCTACTGAGTAGTTCAAAGTAGAAGAATACTTTTTAAAAAAACTAATTAAATGAACCAGGCAGTGCTGGTGCACACCTTTAATCCCAGCACTTGGGAGGCAGAAGCAGGTGGATCTCTATGAGTTTGAAGCCAGCCTGGTCTACAGAGTGAGTTCCAGGACAGCCAGGGCTGTTAAAAGAAATCCTATCTCAAAAAAGAAAAAAAAAAATGGAGAATTTTGTAATTTTTGTTTTTTTACCCTTAGAAGCCTTCAATAATAAAAATACAACCCATCTATCTGCCTTTGGTCTAGGATGGATGTATCATTTACAGTGTAATTTTGAGTACAGTCAGGGGTTAACATGCCTTTAATTCTTTGAATTAATGCATATGAAAACTGAATCTTCATTTTGGTGTGCATTTTGATTTTGAGACAGTTTTGCTGTATGGTCCAGTGGCCTGGGACTTGTGATGTTTACTAATGGATTATAGGCTCTCTACTACTGTTGAGAAAAGCTGGTTTAGCCTGGCATAGTGGTGCATACCTTGAATTCCCAGCACCAGGGAAGCAGTGGCAGGCAGATCTTAGAGTTCTAGGCCAGCCAGGGATATATAGTAAGAACCTGGCTTACTATAAAAAAAAAAAAAAGTAATAAAAAAAAGAGAAAGAAGGGAAGAAAGAAGGAAGGAAGGAAGGAAGGAAGGAAGGAAGGAAGGAAGGAAGGAAGGAGGGAACTAGTCTGTTTGTTGGAGTGTCTGTGGTGTAATGTACCTGGTGGTCCTTAGGTAGTATTGCTTTCTTCACTCAGAGAACTCTTTTAGACTCTGTCTTTGCCTTCTAAAAAACCTGCATAATGAAACTGACAAAAATACGTATTTTTAAAAAGATTATCTGTATGCCTGTTTTGCCTGCACATATGTATGTGCACATGTGCCTGCCTGGTGTCTGCAGAGGCCAGAAGCTGCCCTGGAACTAGAGTCATGGATGTTTATAGCTGCTGCATGGGTGCTGGGAATCAAACCTGGGTCCTCTTGCAAAAGCATCAAGTCCTCTTAACCACCGAGCCACCTCTCCAGCCCTGACGAATGCGCTTCCTTTATATATAGCAGCTGTTTTAAGATACGTTTGAGCATGCTATGGCATGCAATATTTTTTAGTCATAAGCATTTTACAGCTGCCTTTTGTATTTTGTTTTTCTATGGTTAAATTTTTCTGCGGCTGTGAACTGACTAAAATGGTGCTGGCTCCCTCTTGTGGTGGAAGCTCATGTGTCTGTTACATAAATCCTGCCGGATAGAGGACGAATGCTAGGTCAGGATAATTCTAAGGAAACTGAAATGATTAATTTTACTCAGCCAGTTCACCCACGCTCGCATACTTAGCGCTTGAAAGTTTTGTTTATTTACATTACAAGTGAATGCTTTTAAATTCTTTTTCTTCTGCTTATTCCCTGGGGAACTCTGGTTCATTTTTAATCCCGCTTATGAGTAGATGAACCAAAGAGAAATTTAAAATTTGAATAGAGACACATGGCTTCATTGATTTTTCTATTAGAGATTATACTTGAGTTCATTAAATTTGCTAAGTCCTTACTTATCAGGAAAGTATCCTACTTAAGAAAATGACTGGTTGGAAGAAGAGGTTTATGTAATATGCAAAGAAACAATAAACAGTAAAGTTTTGGGGGGGCTGCTGCTGCGTATTCTTGGCCATAGCAGAAAATATTGACGCTATAAGTCAAGCAGCGCTCTGCTGAGTGGCAGGAAACCTGCACACAGCTGATGTCTATCAGCGACCTGTGGGGCTGGCGTTCTATTAGCTAGTAGTCACTGTCAGAGCATGGAAACAGTCTAGAGTCAGACTGGCCCTGCCCCTTTCTCCTTGGATAATTCTAGAACTTCACAGCCTCAAGTTTTTCACCTGAAAAAAAATTAGGGGAAAGGGGGAGAGATCTGCTTTGCTTAGTTCCCTAGCTCGTTGAATTTCAAGACTACGCTCGCTCATTTTATTTTCCCCACACGGGACACATACTGTACTGAGGGAACAAGAAGGAAGGCCCGGGTTGGCTTCCTCGGGTTAGTCAACTGACTCTTCATGAAGCCCTTTACCCAGGTTTGGTTCTGGGAAGACCAAGCTGGGCCTAGCTTGTTACGTCTTATGAGAGTCATGGCTTCTGACTCTCAAGACTGATGCTGCCAAGTAGTCAGGCCATTTCCAGGTGATTCCCAGTGCTGTGAGTGCCAGCCCAGTCCTTGGCAGAGTAAACGGCTCTGCCAGCATAGAGAGGAGATACCCAGTAATCTTGCACCACAGGCTGTCTGTATCTTGGCTCTGAGACCAGCAGAGCAGAGGACCTGTTCTGCTGGGCATGTCATAGAGGGGCAGTTCCAGCCTGTTCATTTAGAGGCTTGTTTTCAGGAAGCTTAGGACACAAAAGCTGGACATCCCTTGACTTGCTTGCTGGCATTTTTACACCTAGGAGGAGAGGAAGATTAGCGTTGGGGCTTTAGGAATGGGCCCTCTTCCGTGCGGTCATTTTTTTTCCTGTTGTGCTGTTTCATTTTTCTGCCCCTGCTGACTGCCGCATGTATTAATCCTCTTCTTAAAAAAAAGGAAAAGAGAGAGAGAGAGAAATGTAATTGGGGGATTTGGAAATGGAAGTGCTGAGTTGAGCAGTATAAATGTAGCAGAGAGACAAGCCCATTGGTGTGGCTGCTCACTTCTGTGGTGTGTCTGTCCTGAATAGCGTGTTCTAAATCTGTAGTAACCATCTTTTAAAGAAATGTCTTCGGAAACATTTTGCTTGATCAGGCCTCTGTCTATTTCGTTGTCGTCATGGTTAGGACACCGAGGATTTATGCTTACTACACAGTAAATTCTTTCGTGTCTTCTATTTTCCTATTTGGTTAGCCAGTTAATTAAACTCCAACATAATTACATAATTCACTGTGCTCATTCCATAAAATAATTTAGCACCTTGCTTTTCAGAACTGTCAGAAAGCAGAAGCAAAGGAAAAGTAATAAGATAAAAACGGAGCCACTAAAGGACAATCCATGAATCACACATCTGCTCTAAGAAGAAAGAAGAGGAGGGAGCGGGCCCATCAATATCCCTGCTCTTAAACGTCCAGAGACTTGAGAATAAGGGAGATTTATAGTCCAACCTTTGATGCCATTTTCTCCGCATGCCACACTAGACTTAAATCCAGCTGCTTTCAAAGACGTGTGCCTTCCAGAGCTCAGGAATAGGCAGGTGGCATTTGTGGGCTTCGAGCCCCTTCAGCGGCTTCTGCAGACCTGGGAGCTTTCTACCCTCAGCAGGTTCCCTGGTTCTGTCTGCATGCTTTTTCCACTCTTTAAATCCCACCAGTCTTTGTTTTGGCTTCTTTTTTCTGAAAAATGGGCATACAGCTTATGTTTACATATAATACCAGATATTAATGCAAATGAAAATTCATAGTTTTCCTTATGTCAGGCTTTTGTTTTAATTTAAATATGAAGCTATTTTTATGAAATGACCAAGCAAGACATTAAAGCACATCCAGCCGATGGCCCATAGGCCATGTGTGTTCCCAACACAGAATCATAAACATATTTAAATATTATAAGACTTTGTGTGACTTTTTTCATAATCACACAGTCCTTGAGTAGATGATGTCATGTTGTAATGTCAAAAGGTTGGACATGCCCAGACTCAACAAAAAGTATGATACATAAATATTTAAAGATTGGATCGGAATATGATGGGGTAAATTGTTATTAAAGTCTTATAAAGATAAAAGGATTGTAATTTATTATTAAATCTTTATTTTTCAGTACTTTCCCAGTTGTCTTTATTATTGTTGTTATTATTATTATTATTATTTGCATTAACCAATTGATATATTGATATGTGTGCCCATGTATACCATGTGTGCCGCAGCGCTCATGTGTGAGTCAGAGGACAACTTGTGAGAGCCCATTGTCTCCACCGTGTGGATCCTCCGGATTGACCTGACGTCATCAGGCGTGGTGGCGCCTGCCTTTGCCCGTCTCAGCAGCTGCAGCGGTCTTTCGGTGTGGATCACTCGGATGTTGGACGGATGCTTAGGACTGTGCCTGCCCTGCCATCTCAGTGTCCTCGCCCGCGCTGTAGTCTATCTCTGAGGGAGGAGTCGGTACAGAAGGCAGGATAGTGACGAACCCTCATGCCCACTGAGGAGCACTTCCTGACTATGTGGCCTTGGTCCGATCCCTTCCCCCCCCCCCCCCCCCCCAGAAGCCTCTGTGTCTTCAATGTGGCACTGGGAGCATCTCATACATGTCACACTTGGTTTGTGACTAAGACATATGTGCCCAGCTCTCGGTTTTCGGTAGTGAGCGAACTGTGTGACCACAGAGGCCCGGGTGCCTAGCTAGCGCTGAAGAGCCTGGTTCCATCCCCTAGAACCAGCGATTCATTGCTCCTTTCTCCGCTCAGTGCCTGGCTTTTTCTATTTAAGACTGATTAGTTGTAAATGGTTAATTTGCATAATGACTTTTCTCTTGTTTCCAAACAGCTGCTCTGGAGCTCATGGTGAACCCACTTGGCTTGGTGTTAGCTGGAGCCCTGTGAGTGCTGTACCCACTCCCTGTATTCAGGACTGGTGAATGTGTCTGTGAGGTGTTTAAGCCTGGGGCAGATCAAAAGGATAGTGGTGTAGTGATGTTTTGTTTGTGTTTTAACAAATAAAGCCCGTCTGAAGGTAAGAATGCCGAGCTAGCCGTGGAGGCCAGGCAGTGGTGCCACACACCTTTAATCCCAGGACTCAGGACAGAGGCAGAGGGATTTCTGTTAGTTCAAGGCTACCTGGCTACACAAGATTGAACCTGTCTAAAAGAGAAACAGAGTTCACACAAAGATGGTCCCAGCACGGATCACATGCCTCTACTCTAGGGAAGTAGACACAGGAGTGATATGGCTGGGTGGAGAGAGGAATATAAGGCAGACAAGTCTGAGGTTTGGTGGAGACAGATGCCGTCTGAAGACAGGATCTCCCCTTCGGTCTGAGCATTGGTAGAGGTAAAAGAACTCTAGTGGCTGCCCACTCTGCTTATCTGATCTCCAGCATTAACCCCTATATCTGACTCGGAGTTTTTATTATTAATACCAATTAGCATTCGTGCTGCATAGTGGCAAACATCGGATGACATCAAAAGACAGGAAGACAGGAGGTATAGGTAGGACTTCTAGACAGAGAGAGCGCTGGGAAGAAGAAATGGGGTGTCGCCAGTTAGATGTTGAGGAAGCAGGATGGGCAGTACAGAGTAAAGGTAACCGAACCACTTAAAAGAATGTAGATTAAAAGGTGTGGGTTAGTTTAAGTTCTATGAATTAATGGAAAAAGCCTAAGTTAGAATCTGTTTACAGATTTTATTTCTCCATGGAAGATTTAGACTTCCAACATCAGCACCCATTGTATCAACCCCTTTGTCTCATGTGTTTTATAGGAGCTCAGCAAAAGTTAGATGGATGTGGTAATATTTTGTTTGTGCTGTAACAAATAAAGCTTGCCTGAAGATCAGAGGGTAGAGCTAGCCGATAGGTAACCATAAATGCCAGGCAGTAGTGGCACACATCGTAGATCCCAGCCCTTGGAAGGCACATGCCTTTAATCCCAGCACTAGGGAGGTGGAGCCAGGAATATAAGGTGTGTGGAGACAGAATCTCAGGCTCATTCAGTCTGAGGATTCATAGAGACAGGAGCTCAGCCCACTCGGTTAGAGGAGTCAATAGAGGTAAGAACTCTAGTGGCTGCCTGCTTTGCTTCTTTGATCTTTCAGCTTTCATCCCTTAATATCTGACTCTGGGTATTTAATATTAAGATCAATTAGAACCTAGTTTTAGAGGCATTGGCATGGCAGACACAACTGAGATAGGCAGAGGATTTGCTTTTGTCTTCTTCAAAAGAAGGAAAAAGGGAAAACAGACAATAGCTCTAGGAGGGATGTAGCATGGCACATGATCCTAATTCGTCTTGATTTTAAAAACCTGGAGTCAGATATAGGGTAAACGCTGAAAGATCAGCGAAGTAAAGGACCAGCCACAGTTACCTCTTACCTTTCTGACTTCTCAAACCTGTCTGGTATGTAAGAGTTAGCCAGTAAGAAGCTAGAGCTAATGGCCCAAGCAGTAATTTAATTAATACAGTTTCTGTGTGATTATTTCGGATCTAAGCTAGCCAAGCAGCCTAATGGCAACAAGTGGCCCCTTCCTCCTACACCTGTCTCCATTCCACCTTAACCCTTCCTGTCTGTCTGTATAGACCTTCAGACGTCTATGGTTAACTAGCGGCTAGCTCCACTGTCTGATCTCCAGGCAAGCTTTATTTGTCAGAACACAAACAAGATATCACAACATTTCCCCCATTTGTCTAAAATAAAGAGGTTATAACTAACATAGAAAAACTATCCACAATAAGTACAATAACTATGTACAAATATGTACAGGCAATAATTATATTAGCAACGTCTAGTCCATTAACATTTGACAAATTCAGAGAAAATACTCCGTTATTTATTCTATCTTGGTGAGTTCGACGTGTTGTTTCTAACTCACTTTCTATCCCAACTTGCATTACCAACCAAAAACTGTCTTTGGATGTCTCTCAACCCTATACACTTTATACCTCTTTATGTGAGTTTCTTTTCTGAATTTGTTAATGAGGAAAAACTAACAATAATTATCTAGTGTTCAACTCCATCAGAGACCTGAAAAGGCAATAAAATTACCTAAGTCAGCAGGAAGAGCCAGTAAATGACTTCAGAAACTATGAGAAATGACAGAAACAGCTGGCTGCCTGGATGGTTGCACGGGGACTATCGGTCCTTGTAATGGTCTAACGGCAGTGCTGGGAGGGCACTGAGGCCTTGAACTTCATAAAGAAGCGAACAACTGGACTTTGGGAGTAAAAATAAAAATGTTTCATTGGTGCCTGGCCCTTCACTGTAATGTAGAAAATTCAATGTGGAAAACAGTCTACAAAGGGTCCTGATTTCCTGTCCCCTCCTTACCATGTCTTTCTCTTTGTTCCCTCCTGTGGAGCTACAGAGCTGCAGCACATCTCTGGCCAGTGAAATAAAATTCTCTCTCTCTCTCTCTCTCTCTCTCTCTCTCTCTCTCTCTCTCTCTCTCTCTCTCTCTCTCTCTCTCTCTCCTCACTTTTTAAAAATCCTTTAAAAATATACTTCCTTCAGGGAATTTAATCCTTCCATGTGTTAGAATAACTTAATGTACTCACTTAGCTCCGTACAGATTAGAAGCTGATGGCAGAAGTCCCTTGCCTTCCTTGGATTTGACCAGAGATTCCCACCTGCGTCACACAAGACCTCCAATCATGGGAAGCTGGCATACAGAATAATATGTTTTCCTGCTAGTCGTTGTACATAAATACCAACTTAGTAAGTGGAAATGCCATGTAATAGGACACTTTCTGACTCAGATCCTTAACCACATTCCTTAAGAGGCTAACACTCTTGGAGCTGCATGGTCAGGAGCACTTCCACCAAATGCAAAGGAAAAATCCAATTTCACTTATTTGATGTAATTTTAATTGGAACATTAAGACATGGGTTAAATTACTTGAGGGTTAGCTAAGAAGGTCATTGCAATAAAGTGAAGATAAGGTCACTACTGTTTGATTCCAGGTATTTTCAGTATAAATGTTAACTCAGCAAGATTGAGGACAATAGTACCAGAGTGACTGAGAAGATCTCAGAACTCTGAGAGGTGGCTTTTAGCCCCCTAGTCAGTACCAGGATTTCTAGTGTTTCTTTCATGTTACTCTGTAAACCAGCAGAACTAGGATGTTAAATGTGCACACCGAGGACCGAGGACCTAAGCCTGAGCTGGGCGTGGATTTGCATGTTTGGAATCCCAGCCACTCTGGGAAACCAAGGCTAGATGGTGAGTTCGAAGCCTGCCTGGGTATCGAGACCCCTCCCCCCATTTTGAGGCAAGAAGAAACAGCCTGTAGGGAATGGGTCTGTTTCTATATCTGCAAATGGGAATGGCTCGGCTGCACAGCTGAAGGCAAAAGGAAACATCACTGCCTAGACACTTATCAGTAACCGTGTGCCCCAGGGCCACGTAGACGTTGTAACGACCTCTCAAACTGCAATCCCAAGAAAGTCAGTTACATCCCCCTTAATTTTTTAGATTCTTTTGTGTAGAAATATGAAGCATGCTAAAGCTACCCCTTCCCCAAAACATAATTGGAAATGTTTAGTGAACTGTACCTTTTCATAGATGTGAGAATCAATGTATAAAGATGGAACTCTTCAGGATGGATTTACCATATCTTAAAAAAGGTCCTATGGTTGGGCGTTTATTTGGTTTGCCCTTTTTCTATTGTGTTAATGTATTTCTTATCCAATCTGGAACGTCCTTAGGGTAAATAAATGTGTCACATTAATAAATACCATGCATTGCTTACTATGCACTGCGCTGTTTGTTTCATATGAAACAGTAATCACATTGATAAGTCCTTGTTTCCTATAAATGCCAACACTTGTTTCTTACACAATCAAATACTGTGGTTCTAGAACTCCTATTAGAACTTCAGACTGGAGTCACTTGAGTTAGTCTCTGAATTTCTTTCCAAGGACAGCAAGTGAAGGAGTAGGGGAGACAGTTTTAAAAAGAAAGAAAAAAGAGTACTTCAGATGATAAACCGTGGCTCACTCTGCCCAGAAGAGTGCTCTCCCATCTTGTAGTATGGGCTTTATACTTGAAACTGCCCCTTAGCACAGTTGTTATCAGTATGCCGACTACTGACTTTGCCTGGGCGGTGTCTGTCCGGATAGCTGTAGAATAAATTTTGGTTCCTCGTAACTGTGTTGGATTTGTGAAGTGCTCATTTAAATAGTGTGGGAAATCAAACTATTATTTGTTCCGTGTCACGGAGGGTGAAAGCTCTTTAACATTTGGTTGTAAGTCGGAATCTTTTAGTGTTTTTTAATGGTTAATTAACTTTTAATTTGCTAACACGCTGCCCGATAGGGAGGTTTGTTTGTTTGTTGTTGTTTTCCTCTCTCTCCAGTTATGCTGTGCAGCCAGGGCTGAAAACTACCAAGACGGCCCAGTGTGTGGATCGGGAGTTTTGATCAGAGCATAAACCTGTGGCAATCCCTTTCTCCACAGCAGAGAATTTCTGAGCAAAAGGAAAAGACTCGGAAGGGTTCCCATAGATCTGCACATACACACTAAGGATTGCTCTCGGTGCTTGCTGGACACCCGGTTAGCAGAAATAGCGAACCCCAAGGACCTCAGAGTACACTCCGCCCCGGCGCTTACAGCTTTGCCCGCCGCACTCGCCCGCCCCGCCCCGCCCCGCCCCGCCCCGCCCCGCCCCGCCCCGCCTCGCCCCGCCTCGCCCCGCCTCGCCCCGCCGCCGCCGAGCCACTCACTTCCTCTCGCGAGGACGTCCTGGCGTCGGCGTCGGCGCCGGAAGCTTCCTCTGAGCGCCGAGGGCGGAGGGAGAGGGCGGGGAAGGCCGCTGGTTAGGCTTGTGACTCTGGCAGGTACCGCTGCAGGCAGGACTCTGCACCAAGGCTAGTGGCCCGGTGCTCCTGCGGCCTTTCCCTGAGCATCGTTGCAGGACCGGCCCCATGCTGCGCTTTCCGACGTGTTTCCCATCCTTCCGGGTGGTGGGAGAGAAGCAGCTGCCACAGGAGATTGTTTTCCTGGTCTGGTCTCCCAAGCGGGACCTCATTGCTTTGGCCAACACTACAGGCGAGGTAAGTGAGCCGGCGAGGAGCCAGGCATGCCTCGAGCCTCAGTTTCCCCTTTTGCAGACATGGCGGATCAGCTGTCTGCCTTATCTCATCGTGGCAGTTGACCTCACATGGAAGTGTAAAGGACCGTCTCTGCTAAACATGGTTTATAGTTCTATTTCCTTTGTGGTTAAAAGAACAAATGTCCACAAAGTTGTGCACGCCCAGGTCGCCATGAATTGATTTGGCCAGGGATGCACCATCCGAGCAGACTCCACATACTCCATCCAGAGATGGCTTTCAGATTAGCAGAAGAATGAAGATGAACTGTTGTCACGTCTAGCTGGAAATGCATGTGTGACGTTGCTCCGGAGGATGCTTCAGAGTTTTTATATCTTGGTGACATCTAGCTAACTATTTAAAAGATCATTAAGTTTACAGGCTGGTGTCTCACAGGATTCCTGGCAGAATGTGTGCGAGCGTTGCCAGTCGAACATGCTTTATCGGGTATATAACCAAAGCATACTCCAACTTTCTGTCGAGAATTACTGTTTACTTGGCTGCCATCTTGAAAGGAAACCTTCACCTATGCCTATTTTCTCCTCACCTTTTGGCAGTTTTCCCCTGACAGTAGCCAGGTAATTGGTGTGTATGCAGCCAAGTATGGGAAACTAGATGGTAAGGCGATCTCAGGAATCTTAGTGTGCCCAGTTTCATCATCATGGTGGCTGCCATGCCTTTGCCCTGAGATCCATGGCCAGAGCGTGACATAGCTGAAAGCATGGGCTAAAGTCGCAGGCGTTGTTATTTTATTTTGCCACAGCTACCTTTTGGTGCTGTTTGTGTGACTTCTTTTGTTGTCAGCTTGGATAGCCTTAACCTTTTCTAAAAACTTTTTAAAAAGTTTCAAAGGGCCTGGAGACATGGCTCAGCAACCACGAGCGCTTGGTGTTCTCAGAGATGACCTGGGTTTGGCCCATAGCGCCGGTGTAACTGTAACACCAGTTCTGGGGAGCTCTGATGGCCTCCTCAGGCACTGACTGCCCGGTTGTGGTACAAATGCATTCATGTAGGCAAGATACTCATACAAGTATGTACAGGGCTAAGTTGGGCCTTCTCAGTTCACCCGTGTCTTTGAAAATATCTTATATTCATTCAGACACTGTTCTCTTTTGTTCTTTGGATAGTTAAGTACTCAAATAATAATTAAAAAATTTTACTCTGTGGATCTAGGTCCCTTTTATTTCTGAAAATGAGTTTGCAAGTTTCTGCTATTATATCTTTTCGTCTTAGGTTTTACTTCATCGGCTTGCAAGTTTTCATCGAGTTTGGAGTTTTCCACCAAATGAAAATACAGGAAAAGAAGTGACCTGTTTGGCCTGGAGACCAGATGGCAAACGTAATGATAATGTTATAAACATACTCTTCATTTTCATAAAGTATATTCTAAAAGGAAGCCTGTTTTATAAAAGAATATATTTTTTCTGGGTATATTTTAGTTATGATTTTGTTTCTGTTATACAGGTCTTACTGGAGAGGCCTGACTGGCCTGGGACTAGAACTTAGAGAGCTCCACCTGCCTCTGCCTTCAAGTGTTGGGACTAAAGATGTGTTACCATACCTGACCTTATATTAGAATTATAAATACTAGTTTGAGATTTTTTTTTAGAATGTTTAAAATTTTTTTTTCATGTAAGTCTGTTGTTGGCAAAGATGACTCTTTAATGAGCTTTGTGGCACATGGGATTGAAGCCTGACACATCCACAAAGTACTCGGCTTCTGTTCTCGCTGCTCTTTTGTCCCACACCATTTGACAAGCGTCGGTCACCACTCACCAGTCCATTCGGTGCCATCAGAGCCTTCTTTTCCACCCAGTTCATTTAGCACTGAATGTGAGGTTCATCAATACCCTGTGTGCAGGCAGCTTGCTACACCTAAGGGCCTGCCCACTGTGACCATGCCTCCATTTCCACAAGGTCTGATCGTTTGGTGTGTGTGTGTGTGTGTGTGTGTGTGTGTGTGTTTTACCCTGGTAGTTTCTTGAGCAGTTAAGAGGACACAGTCAGAGGACAGAGATTCCTGGCATCTGTTCATCTTGTTTCTTAGCATGGGGGTGGAATAAAGAGAATAAAAAGAATTTAAGAAAACAGCAAATGGAGCCGCTTTCTGTCTTGTAGACTTGTGAACAGGGCTGGGGGAGACAACAAGGATGGTATATGTCTCTTGTGAATAATCACCCGGCACCTGTTAGATATTTTCTTGTTGAAAGCAGGTCCCAGTCTGGAGACTTTGTTGTGTAAGTTAATAAATAGAATATGTGGGAAGCTAGTAGACAGGTGATGTAGTTTGAACATGTGACAATGAGCTTAAGTAATAGGCATAACTATATGAAAGGATCTCTTTGGTTTCTAAAATATTACCTAAAAGAATAGATAAACCCGTAAAAGTCTCACCAACGTGGCTCTTGAAACAGGAGCTGAACAAAGAAACATGGAAATGTTAATGTGAACAGGAGAAAGCCCAGGAGGCCTCACCCTGCACAAAGAACTACAGGCTACTAAGAAATGTGAGAGCAGGAGAAATGGTCTTCCTCAGAGAAGAGTACACAATCGTCTGTCCATTACAAGTGGGCAGCCCTGAAAACGTGCAAGTGACATACAAACTGAGCAGATCGTTTATATGTATTTAGGAATATGTATATATGTGCATACGTAACAACAGTTAATTAAAGGAAAAGAGGAGCCAGGCAGTGGTGGTGCACACCTTTAATCCCAGCACTCGGGAGGCAGAGGCAGGTGGATCTCTGAGTTTCAGGCCAACCAGGACAGCTAGGGCTACACAGAAATCCTGTCTCAAAAACTGAAAACAAAGAACAATAAAAAAGGGGGCAGGGAGGCATAAGTTTGGAAGAGAGCAAGGAGAGGCATATGGGATGATTTGGAGGGAGGAAAGGGAAAAGGAAATGATGTAATTGTATTATAGTCTCAAAAAATAAAAGCTGGTAAACTAAAAAATTGTTTTAGTTACATTTGCTGTGATGTGTGGGATGTTTATGCTGTAGCCCGTGCTGAGACAGGACAGCCTGTGGAAATCGTTTCCATTCTTCCGCCCGTGGCATGGGGGTGGGGAACGCAGTCAGGCCAGTAACAAAAGTTCTCTTCTGCTGAGCCGTCTTGCTGGCCCTCAAAAAAGAATTTTTAGGTAATTAGAATGTGTTTGAAATAGTAAAATTGGACAGTAAGTGAAATGCTCGTTTATTTTTCTGAAATAATCATGCTAATTTAGTCTGATTATTTTCTTACATGTTTTTAGTTTTGGCCTTTGCTCTCGCTGATACCAAGAAGATTATTTTATGTGATGTAGAAAAGCCTGAAAGCTTACACTCCTTCTCCGTGGAGGCTCCGGTTTCCTGTATGCATTGGATGGAGGTGACTGTGGAAAGCAGGTAGAATACCACGGGGGAAGACTTGGGAGGTTTTCCGAGCTTGTCATGTTATTTCTGAGACGTGTCCTTGCTCTATGGCTAGGCCATCCTCAAGCTTGAGATCCTCTTGCCTCTCTGCCTCCCAAATGTAGGGTGATCGTGGACATTTTACAGGCACCGGCAGCTGAAATGTTCGTTTAGAGTGGAAATGACTGTCAGCGCTGTGAGTGTGTATTCACTGCGGCTTTTAGTTGAAATTATCTAGATAGAGTGGTTGTGTTTATTACTTTTATTTATTTGTGTGTGTGCCATTTGTTTTGCGAGGAGCTTTGTCCTGTGTTAATGGATATTCTTTTTTTTTTTTTTTTTTTTAAATGGATATTCTTAGAGCATGAACAGTGCTGGATGGAGCAGACAGCCTGCTAGGTTCCTTCTGTGTTCTTGGCCTGGGTCTTTTTCTTGTTCCCTGGAACAGTTCTTCCCTAGTCTGTGTAGACAAGGGAATGCCTGGGTTGTAGCGAGGAACTTCTAAGGCATCAGTGACATTGGCTCATGTTGGGGACAGAAGGATTTTTGAAAATTGAGTCCTTTTTTCCAGGAGTTTTTTTTTTTTTTCTTACTGATTTTCACTAAATTACTATCAAATGAAATTATAAATCCTGAATGTTAATTGACAGCTTTCTTAAGTGGTACATAAGAAACAGGGGACAAGGATCTAGCCTGAGTTTGAAATTCATTAAAGATAAGCCAGAGTGATCATCTTCAGATGCTCAAGGATAACAGTTACATGAGTTTCTAGAAGGTGAGGGAAACAGAACATGTCCTGTGAGTTGTGTCCCAGCCCATCTCCAAAGGGAGGTTCTAGCACTGTGTGTTCTAGGGCGGAAAACCATGATTTCAGGTCTGTAGCACCACGAGGTGGTGGCTTACCAGGAGAGATCTTAACCTGCATCTGTCTCAGAGAGGAGAGGCATGGCGACTGCCTCACTTCCCTTCTTCCCAGCATTCTGTTCTGTCTACTCCACCCACCTAATTTTCTGTCCTATCAAAGGGTCAAGGCAGTTTCTTTATTAACCAATGAAAGTAACACGTAGGCAGATGACCCCTCCGTCATCAGGTCTCTACCTTTTCACTTCCTCAGCCATTTACTTCCAATTGTATTTGGAAGTAGAATTGAAAAAGAAAAGGCAATAAAAATATTCCTGAGCCATCCATGGTGGTGCACACCTATAATCCCACCTGGAGGATGCCTCAGCAGTTAAGAACACTTCCTGCTCTTGCAGAGGACCTGGGTTTGGTTTCCAGCATCCACACGATGGCTCACAACCATCCACAACCCCAGTTCCAGGCATCTGCTGCTCTCTTCTGACCTCAGGCAGCAGGCACATATGTGGTGTATACACATCCTTGCAGGCAGAACACACATACACATAAAAATCCAAAAAAGAATAAAAAATATAGACTATTCAGAAATAATGGCAAATGGCATAGTTTTATATACCCACCAGACTGCCACATCCCCAAGTCGGTATAAGCCATAGAACCAGTTATTAAATGATACAATAATTACTCTAAGTCGCTTTAAATTATTCTTAGCACTTTGTTTACTGTGGTTTCTTAGATCAAATTCAGAAATCATAAGCTCACAGTTTATCTGAATATTGAATACATATAAATATATTTCATATGCTGATATGCTGACAAAAAATCATTTCTTGATATTCCTCTATATGTACAGTGAGTAGGTGTTTGTCAGTTTTTTTTTTTTTTTTTAATTTTGGTTTTTCGAGACAGGGTTTCTCTGCAGCTTTTTTAGAGCCTGTCCTGGAACTAGCTCTTGTAGACCAGGCTGGCCTTGAACTCACAGAGATCCGCCTGCCTCTGCCTCCCGAGTGCTGGGATTAAAGGCGTGAGCCACCACCGCCCGGCTTGTCAGTTTGTTTTGAAACAAAACAAAAACCCCAATTCCCCCTTTGTCTTATCACACAGGATTGCTAACAGTGTTTGTTTTATATGTATCTCTGTGGTAAAATTATAAAACTAGGAACCTTTTTTTTACTGCATTTATTTTTAATGGAAAGAGAAGTCAAATCTTTGCTGTTGTGTGATACTTGGTTTCCCTCCCCTTTAGTGTCTTAACATCATTTTATAATGCTGAGGATGAATCCAACCTTCTCTTGCCTAAGCTGCCCACACTGCCGAAAAAGTATGTATCGGTTTTATTTCTCTAGAATGAACCTGCCATTTCTCTTCTGCTTTTAACATGTTACCAGTTTCCCATGCATTTCTCAAGAGTAAACCTTATCTCTATTTTCTTCTAGTTACAGCAACACCTCAAAAATATTTAGGTAAGTATACCTTTCTTATTTTCAAATGACGCGCTCTTTTATTATTTGAAAGATAATATTGAAGGATGACCCAATTTATGTTTTTGTTTTAGTGAAGAAAATTCTGATGAAATTATTAAGCTCTTAGGAGATGTCAGGTAAATTTTACAGATGTCTTATTTTATTTCTTGAGGTTGATGTTTTGTATCTGTGGCAGTTTTCAGAACGTGAGCAGCGGATTCTTCATCTTGTTACTTCACTGTTGACATTGAAATCTCTGAACAGCACACAGATAGCAGTGTCTATTGTGTGGCCATTGATTTTTCTAAATTTTAGTAATGTTGTAGAGCATCTTAGCAGGATAGAAGTGCTAGGGTTTCTAGATTTAATTTGAATTTTCCAAGTTTTTAAAGCCTATATAATGTATTTTTTATTGCCGTCATAAGAACTGATGGCACTGTGTGTTAGTTGGCAGGTGGATCATTTCATTACTGATTGTGTGAAATACAGTTGGTGCCATGGAATTTTACTGTAAACAGAAATCTTTTGGGAAGCTATAGGGAAGTCTGTTGTTCATTTTGAAAAAAAAAAAAAAAAAGGTAACAGGCCTTAGTAGCAGGGCTTGCTGTGTGCTGTAGGCTGAGGCTGGCAGCTGCTGTCTCAGCTCTGCTGTCGGTTGGCCTCAGCGTGTTGCCTTGTTCTCAATTAGGCTGAACATCCTTGTCCTTGGAGGCAGCTCTGGATTTATTGAGCTTTATGCTTATGGGATGTTCAAAATTGCCCGAGTAACAGGGGTAAGTTCTTCAAAATTTTCTGTTTCTCTTAGAAAACAGCAGCTGGTTTACTTACAGAACAAGGAGAGAGAAGGTTAACTTTGTTCCCGCTGAAATGTCTAGAGGTTAATTTTAGTAAGATAGAATTTAGTGTTCCTGTGTTTGCAGCAGTCGAGAGCTGCTGATAGAACTAGTCAAGTTTTTCCCTTTTACAGACTGGCATGGTCCACTTGATTATGATTGGTTGATTTTTAGGTCTGCAGTGGGCAGGAGTGACAGTGGGTGATTGGCATGTGAAAGCAGTCACAAAAGCAGCCTTCAGCTCAGTACCAGCTCTCCCTGTGTTGTGAAGTCTTCTCACTCATGAAGGGGGAGAGTATCTCAGATTCTATGGATTGTGTTGGCTCTCCAGTATTTGGTGTGGGCCCCTTCATGGGAGGAGGACAGACAGGGTTTTGGTGTGTCCTTGGGCCACCCCATAGCTATGTCAGGAGCCAGGGTTATGCATTTCTACTTTTTAAAGTTTGTGTGAATTTTTGCTTCCATTGTTGTAAGCAGATGCAGCCTGTCAGTATAGCAAATGTATCGGGCGTGGCGATAACTGTTTTTGCAGATTGCCGGTACTTGTCTTGCTCTGTGTTTATCAAGCGATTTGAAGTCATTATCAGTGGTCACAGAGGTTTCCAGCAGTGGCGAAGCAGAGGTTTCATATTTTCAGGTGAGTATTAGAACCTTATAGCAGTAGCAGGTACATGGGGTTTTTGTTGTGCTGTTGTTTGTTTTTCAAGACAGGGTTTTTCTGTGTAGCTTTGGAGCCTGTCTTGGAACTCACTTTGTAAGCCAGACTGGCCTCCAAATCACAGGGATCTGCCTGCCTCTGCTTTAACCTCTGCTGGGGTTAAAGGTGTGCTACCATTGCTTGGCTAGGTACATGGGTTTTTTTTTTTTTTTTGTTTGTTTGTTTGTTTGTTTGTTTTTCGAGACAGGGTTTCTCTGTAGCTTTGGAGCCTGTCCTGGAGCTAGCTCTTGTAGACCAGGCTGGTCTCGAACTCACAGAGATCCACCTGCCTCTGCCTCCCAAGTGCTGGGATTAAAGGCGTGCGCCACCGCCGCCCGGCTTGAGGGGACATCTTTTAAACTGTGGTTTATGTTATAGACTAGGATACTGACTGGGCTTCTATATTTAGATCATAGCCATGCTTTGTCAAGAAGTCTTCCCAAGTATTTCTTCTGAGCTGTCCCAGTGTTTTAACCTCAGTATGTGTGAACTCTCAGAAGTAGGAAGAAAAGAATAAGAGATGTTGTGTTTGCCGTCCTTCCTACAGTCTCTGTTCAGAACATCAAAGAGCCCGGACTGTAGCTGTTTGCATTTCCCTTCTTTGTGAGGCTGAGAAACTGTTATCACGTTTGTATCTGAGCTCTAATGAAGAGGTTTTTTTCCTGTGAGGTGTGTGTACCCTAGGCTTGCCCCCAACTCACTGCACACAGCTGAAGATGACCTTGACTTCCTCCTCCCGCCAGTACCTCCCAAACACTGGTCACAGATTTATGCCTCCACGCCCAGACACAATGGATAATGACAGCCTCATTGAAAAATGACTCATACTCCTGATAGTCATGTTTTAATTCATATCCTTTAATTATTTTTACTTGTATTAAAATTTTACATTAATCTGTGGATATTTTAAATATTCTCATAATGATGTTATAGGTTATTGCATCTGTATCTGCACAAAAGGGAGGGGTGACTCAGAGCTGAGCCCCAGGTGGAAATCCCGAGGTAGTCACTTACTGGTTTCCAAAATCCATTGTGCTTAATGGGGAGAATTCTGGTAAGAGGCTCTCTGGCATGTAGTTAGATACAGACCCTTCTCTGTGCTAAGGACTTGCTTGTTTTTGAGCTGGTTGAGAATGATTTATCTTCAAAAGAAGCAAATGCTCCTGTGACCCATTTTATTTATTGTTTTACTTTGTAGCTTGAAACCAATCTGCTGTATTCCTGCTTACCCGAAGTAACTCGGATGGCCAGAAAGTTTACTCACATCTCAGCTCTCTTACAGGTATGAATCCATAACTTGCTTCATGTTAGCATTTTACTGGAAGTTTCTAATTTTCCATAAAGAAAAACCACCAAAAGTTTATGTTGTAAAGCTACCTGCAATAGAAGTGCTATAAGCTAATCTTACAATATTTGTTAAAGCAGATGTTGAAATTTAATTGACAGTCTTCTGACCAATCCTGTTAATTGCCTCCAGAAGAAAAGGGGAAAATCCTGTAAATCTTCTAAGCTATTCATAATGAAAATGCAACTTAAAACAAATTATAGATAAATTGTGGAAAAAGAGTTCATATAACTCAGCTTTTGTTAATAATAAATCCATCCTAAAACAGCTCATAGTTTTGTAGGTGAGCAGTTTGGACTAGACTGATCCAGATGGTTTTATAGACGTATAGCTGGTGTAGCTCACTTTAAAGAAACTGATCTGCAGACAGATGTGCGTCCCGGTGCTGGAATGGCTTTGTCTCTGCTCTGCATCCTCCTCCTCTAGGAGCTTGACCATGCTCATTCACATGGTGATGGCCGCAGAAGTCTCAGCAGTGTGAGTCTAAGGAGGCAAAGACTTCTGAGACCTTGGGCTCAGTCACGCTGTTTCTGATGTGTTGTTAGAACAAGACACAGGCTGGGCTAGACAGTGTACCCGGATGGAGCCCCTACAAAGATTTACTGATCTTTTGTTTGCTTTACTACGGTTCTTACTTTGCTTGATGTTACAGTTTCTAGAGGTTGGTGTTTTCTCAGGGGACCTGTCTGGCATGCTATGGAATGCATAAAATGTAAAAAGCACAAGGATACTTGTTTTCCCAGACAATCTTGGGAGTGTGTTGTTGTAAATTTATAAGAATCACTGGATAATTTAGTTTCCTAGCTAAGTGATTACCAAAGCGTAGCCATGGTCTTTTTTCCCACAGCTTTAGTGAGTTAGAAGAGTAGTTGAAAGTAAACTCTGGATTTCTCTGACAGCCAAAGAAGAATGAAATAACATGTTGTTTTGATTTTTTTTACTATCTTTTTTTTGTTAATAGTATATAAATTTGTCGCTGACTTGTATGTGTGAAGCATGGGAAGAAATACTGATGCAGATGGACTCTCGTCTCACTAAGTTCGTGCAGGTAATGCACTAGTAACTGAACTTTCCTGTGGAGACACTGAGTACATTCTCTCTGTGTTTGTTTTATGAGATATATGAGGGTCAGAACTGGGCAGGGTGGTTCATGCTATAATTCCAACACTCAAAAAGACAAGCTAGAAAGTTTGCCATGAGTTCAAGGTTGATGAGAGCTACAGAGTGAGACCCGGCCTCACAGGTGGCAGTCTGGAGAGATCCCTCAGTAGTTGAAAGCATTTGTTCCTCTCCTAGCAGGCCCAAGTTCACATTGGTTTGGCTCACATCCAAATGTAACTCCAGCTTCAGAGAACTCTGATGTCTTTAGCCTCTGTGGGTACCTATACTTATGTGTGTGTGTACATATATACACACATGCACGTGCGCACGCACACACACACGTGATTTAAAATAAAATCTTTAAAAAAAGAGAAAGATTAGTTTGGTTTGTAAAAGGCTAAGATCATTATTTGTTTCAGATGGGTTGATAAAACCTCAGTATTTTGGGGGTATGCAAAAAGAATTGAGCTAGTCAGTTTTCTGTTGTGGTAACGAAGTACTGAGGCTGGATAATCTATCAAGAAAAGATGTTTACTCAACTCCTAGTTTCAGATTCTGAAGTTCAGGGTCGCGTGGCATCACCTGTTCTCCAGACACTGAGGAGGTTCATTCCGGGGGCTGAAAGGATTGGTATTGGCTCAGGACCCCCAAGACCTAGCTCTCAACACAAAGGAGATTTATTTGCTCCAAAGGGGCGGAGGGCAAGGGGCTAAGGGACAAAGACAGGAGATAGAGAAGGAGGGAGAAGGGGAAGGGAACAAGAGAGAGGGGAAGGGGTATTTGTCCTGTAGGGGGACAAAGGACTGCATCTGGAGAGAGAGGAGACAGATGTGGCACATAGGAAAATGGTGGTTTATAAAGGTTAAAGGGGAAAGCCCGTGTTAGGATGAGGTGCTTAATTTTAATTGGGCATGTTAATTAGGGGAGCCAAAGGGGGCTTTTGATTACTAGACTTTAATACTCTGATAGCTGGACCTTGGCAGTCGGCTTCTGGAGAAGTGACCAAATAAGAGACTAGGCCTTGGTGGCTAGCTTTAGGAATGTAATGTAATGGTTCTTTAGCAAGGCAGGTGGACTGAGGGAGAAGGGCAAGGCCTACCAGAGCCATGTTTGCCATGCTCGGGCTGCCTAAAGTCCCTTCAGTGGCATCTTGGCAGGAGCATATTAGCAAAGGAAGCCAGGCAGTGTGGTTGGGTAGTCTCTTCAGCAGTCACTCTTGGAAGCGGTAGCCAGGGTCCTCCGAGTGTTACCTTCGCTTCTTCCCAACGACTCACCCACCTTCCATCCTCACCTACTTCTTAAAGAGTCCCCAGTTTAGATGTCATCACACCGAGGACAGGCCTCCAGCAGATGAACTCCTGGGGGACAAATCACACCCAAACCATGGGAGACCCTCTCCCCTTTGGTTGGGTGGGGCAGGACTGTGAGATGGAGCTGGTGGGGTGGGGAGGAAGGGCAGGTCTTGAAATAGGGGACTGGCCGTCTCTAGTCACTGACGCCCACATGAGGGGTTCAGTGTCTGAGGAAAGGTTGAAACCAAGGAAGAAGTTGTGATCCTGTTATTTCGAATAAATATGCTGATTATTCATAAAATATGTATCACCCCTTTTTTCATTTTGTCTAGGAGAAAACTACAGCGACGTCAGTGCAGGACGAGTTCATGCACTTACTGCTGTGGGGGAAAGCCAGGTGCGTGCACACGGGGGCTTCTGATCTGACTCTCTCTGCTACCTTCTTCTGACAGTAATTGTTTCATAAGTAATTATTTTCTCTGTAAAAACAAAATGCAAAGCTCTGCTATAAGACCCCCCCACGTGTGAGTTTTTAGAGTTTTTCGTGAACTTTTTATATAAATGTAATAATTTTGTTTATATGTATGTATATTGGATGTATAAATGTCTCAGAACCTTTATCCATGCTAACCCTTTCCTTCCTTGTACCTTGGGTAGATCTGCCCAGGGTGACAATTACCATAACCTTCTGGATGCTTGGAAATGTATAGTTCATTCATCTCTGGGTTCTACTGTGTCAGCTCTGTCTTTTGATGGGTGTTCTTCATGCTTATTTTGTTCCAGCATCGAATTTGTACTTAGAAATGTAGGTTTTAAATGGTACATCCAGAGTTTGAATGGAGAAGTTACTAAAATACTTTTTCTTAACATTTTTTTTGTTCTAGTGCTGAACTTCAGACTCTCCTGATGAACCAGTTAACAGTGAAGGTACTGTTAGAGTGTATTTGTTTAAATGGTTGTTAACACAGTCTTAGCTTTTTTTCTTTTTGGGAATGACATATAGTATCCTAGTTATATGCTAATGTATTTTCTTCTCTTAACTAGGGCTTAAAAAAGCTTGGCCAGTCTATAGAGTCATCATATTCCAGTATACAAAAATTGGTTATAAGTCACTTACAGAGGTATGGAAGTGATACAGAATTTTTTGATACTGCATTTATACATATGTTGGTCATCTTTCTGCTTCCTTCTCTCCATTGTCTGACATTCTCTTTTCAAGCCGTTTCTAGCTATGCACTGGCATTTTAGGGAGCTCAGCATACCCAAGATTAAAGTCAGTAATGACAATTCTTTTTTGTGAAATAGTTTTCCAACATTTTTTAACCAGGCTGAACTCCATTTGGGCTTTTTTTCTCATTTAACAATGAAATAGGCCTCGTGGCCTCCAATATGTTATATTTTTTTCATTTAATATATTGGCAATTTGTTCTTGTCATCTTCATTTCCCTCAAGAGTTAGTAATGTGACTGACCCAGTGTTCCTCAATATTAGGCCAAGGCTTGCTCCTGGATTCACCAGGCCTACTGCTATTTCTGTGCATAGCAACTTGAGTAAAGTAGTTTGTAACTGACTGCTGCTGAGTGTTTGATTTGCATTTTGACAGTTTTCATCATGGGTACCTAGACAAGCCTCAGTCCTCGGAGGTCCCTGAGTACTTTCTGCATTGGTCTGTTCTAGACCATACTGTCTATTGACTTCACTTTCCCTAATGAGTCTAATGTTGCACCTTAAAAGCTTGCACTACATTTGCTTTGCTCTTAGAAGCAAGGTCTTTTCGGGCCTTGAGCATGCCTGCCTCTCTGCTTTACCCGTACTAGGAGTCACTTGGTTTCCACACTCGATAATGTCTTCCACCCAAGGCTTTTCTCTTTCTTTTTTTAAATCTCTCTCTCTTTTTAAATAAATACCCTTTCCTTGATTTGTTGGTTAACTTATTTATAATGGTGCTGGGAATGGAGCCCAGGGTCTTAGGCATGTTTGGTAAACACTGCCATTGAAGTACAGCTCCCTCCATATAAGGACTTTTATCTCATTGAAGTACAGCTCCCTCCATATAAGGACTTTTATCTCATTGAAGTACAGCTCCCTCCATATAAGGACTTTTATCTCATCTCCATTCTTTTTGGAGCACTTTCACCTGCCTTTCCCTTGAGTTCTTCAGCTCTTGGCTCCGTTCGTGCCATCAGAAAAGCCCTCGGTTTCTGGAGTAGATCAGGGTCTTCATTTCACCTGTGCATTTCCCTAAGGCCTTCAGGAAGATGTGCTGTATGACCGGCTGTGACTTTACCGTTGTTCTCCACTGTGCCGCCAGCATCTAAACTCTGATATGAAGTCAGCTTAAAAATACTTGTGAGGGGGCTGGAGAGATGGCTCAGCGGTTAAGAGCATTGCCTGCTCTTCCAAAGATCCTGAGTTCAATTCCCAGCAACCACGTGGTGGCTCACAACTATCTGTAATGAGATCTGGTGCCCTCTTCTGGTCTGGCCTGCAGGCATACACGCAGACATAATATTGTATGCATAATAAATAAAAATTAAAAAAAAATACTTGTGAGGTTAGCCTGGTGCCATACGCCTTTAGTCCCAGCACTCAGGAGGTAGAAGCAGGTGGATTTCTGTGCGTTGGAGGCCAGCCTGGTTTGTAAAGTTCCAGGCTGGTCAGGCCTACTTATTAAGAGCCTGTTCTTTAAACAGAAGTGTCTATTGTTGAACAAATGTCCGTATGGTAAAGTGCCAGAATTGGGACTAGGGGTGCAGATCAGTTGGTAAGAGCTTAACCGGCACGGGACATAATCTGATCATATCAGAGAACCTAATCCGGTGGGTTTGTGTTTTCATTTCAGTTGTCATGATGGGCAAATGATCCTTATAGTTCTTAGAATTAGTTCTGGGAAACAATTCTTTGCTGTAGAAAGATTGTTGTGTTTGGTTTTATTTCTGAGATAAAATAGTGTTCAGCAGGGGATTACTGACCTTGGTGATAGCAGTGCTGCTTATCTCTGCTCTTGTAGTGGGTCCGAGTCTTTACTGTATCATTTGAGTGAACTTAAAGGAATGGCTTCATGGAAACAAAAGTACGAACCTCTAGGACTGGATGCTACATGCATTGAAGGTACTGTCTGCGTTTCTCAGTAGTCTGCATTAGATACACTTTGCTTATTCACCAAGTGACATTTGTTTGTTTGTTTTCTTTAGATGCTATTACTGCTGTGGGCTCTTTCATCCTCAAGGCAAACGAACTTCTCCAGTAAGTAATGGGTTACCTAGGAGCCTGGGTGTGAGAATATTTACTTCTTTCTTAGATAAGAGCCTACCAAGTTGACCAGAGTCTCTTAAGTTGATTTTTAGTGAGAATGATGCCAGTAACACAGAGATCATTTAAAGAAAAACTATTGCCATTCCATCATTCCGAGTTGTCTTTGCAGAGGGAAACAAACATTCTGACTGCTGTGTCTCTTTCTGCCTCTACTTCCTTTACTTCTTTCTCCTAAACACAGTTGTATTTTATTTCCTGTGCCTACCAATTTTCATTCTTTTTGTTTATCTTCATTTTTATGAACCTCGCTGACCTTCTCATCTTGTCTTGTTTTGTTGTATTGTGGCTGGGTCTTCCTGTGTTCCCAGGCTGACCTGAAACTTAGAGCCCTCCTCTCAGCCTTTCAAGGGCTTCAGTCCCAGTGTTCTCTCACCCGCTGCAGGCTTTCTTGTTTTCTGTACTTTCTGTCTCTAGCACAGCCTCCTTGGTGTCTCTGAAGGGGTCTGCCCCATTCTGGCATCCTCTGCCCTACAGGTGCCCTCTCACCCTGCATCGTTAGTTCTGTGCTTCCTGCTTTGCTCCCTGCCCAACTGTTTGCAGAGACACGGCCTCTTTTGCTTTCCTCAGTAGCCAGGGCTTTCAGGATCACATCTGATCCTTTCCTGAATTACTCTTCACCAAAGCACATCCTAAATTTAGTAACTTACTCAGAAAGTAGACATAGAAGGTACACTTTTCCTTTATTTTTCCTACCCTTATGCAAAATTGATCATTTTGGTGGGAATTAGAATCTGAAGGTGAAATAATTTCTCCTAGAATTTTCACAGCATTGCTCCATTGCTTTTAGGGCTTTTTATTGCTGGTAGGCGGCAATTTCTTGCTTTCTCATGGCTTTGAAGGATTTTTTTTTATTTCATCTTACATCAGAAGTCTTAATCCCTGACATCTTAAGGTTTCACAGTAGCATTTCTAGATGTGGGTCTTTCTGTTTGTGGTGCTGATATGAAAGAGCTGTCGAAATTTTAATCCTACTAACTTATTCTAGTGATTTATTTTTCTCTCCTTAACTGAAGTTGTCGTCTAGAAATAGTGAACTTGATGGGTTGTTTTTTTTTTTCCCTCTCCTCCATGTCTCTAATTTTTTCCTTGTAATTTTTAACTTTGTAGTTTATTTTCTGAGAAAATTTTTTGGCTTAATTGTCCAATATTGCCACTCATTTAAATGCTGTTTATTGAACACTTAATTATATTTTATTTTTTATTTATTTTTTTATTTTTTGGACAGAGTGTTATATAGCCTGGATTGGTTTGAACAACCTATATAGCCCAGGATGGCCTTGAACTCATGATGCTCCTGCCTCTGCCTCCTGAGTACCATGATGATAGATGCGTTCTTCCACTCCACTTTGAATTCTTATCTGTGTTTTAAAGAAGTTCTTGAAACTAAGTATACAGCCTTGAACAAAATTGATTAAAAAAAAAACTTCTGCCCTGTTTTGATTATAAAACCTTAGATTATAATGAGGCTTAGATTATAATGTGGTAAGACAGACAATAAACCAATAGATACTTGAAATGAATATAGATCAGTAGTTATATAAATAAGGCAAAGAGTGTAAGGTGTGGTTATACGGAGAGCCCCTCATAAACATGGATTCTGTATTCACAGATCCAACCAACTGCAGGTCAAAAATGTTCAGGAAAGGTCATTGCATCTTTATTATATATACAGACTTTTCCCTTGCCATTACTCTCTGAATATATTTACACAGCATTGTTTACATTATAATAGACATTGTAACTAGTCTAGAGATGATGACTTATATGCAAACACTACACATCCTTGGGTGTGGGTATCCTGGTTTTTTTGTTGCTTTTCTGTTGCTGTGATAAAACATCATGACCAAAGAAACTTAAGAAAGAACGTGTTTAATTGGGCTTAAGGTCTCAAATAGTTAGAGCCCGTGATGGGAGAATAAATGCATGATGGCAGGAACAACTGAGAGCTCACATCTTGATCTGAAAGCAGGAGGCAGAGAGCACATTAGGACTGGCAGGAGTCTTTTGAAACCTCAAAGCCTGCCCTCAGTGTCAAACCTCAACAAGGCCATACTTTCTAATCCTTCCAAAGCAGTTCCACCACACAGTGACCAAGTATTCAAACGTGAGTCTGTGGGGGCCATTCTCATCGGAACACCTACAGCTGGTGTGGTAGTCCTGCAACTAGCCCCCTTCAGTATGAAGACAGCTGTGGGGTCAGAGAGGCCTCAGAGAAGATGAACTTAGGGGGAGGTAGGAAGGGAGTCCTGTTGACGTTTGCAGTGCCTTTGGCATGGTCAAGGAACTTCAAGGGGCAGTGTAGCTGAAGTGAATTGAAAAGAACAAGAGGTGGAATGGATTGAGAGGAGCAAGAGAGGGTGGGCTGTGTATGTAGAACCCACAGGTAGTGTAGAAGGCAGACTTTTTTTCTGGGTGTGTGAGAGGCCTTTGGGAAGTTGGGAGCCACAGAGTAATATGTGGGTTTTATAAAGATCCTTTTCTACATAGTGTTGAAAATGTATTGTTAGTCAAGGGAGACACTGACTGGTCTGACTAGTTTATCATCTTTAGTTATTTTACTACAGTTTTATATCCTACCTAATACTTATTCTTTGTAGACACTTGAGTGTATTGTGTATATTTTGTGCCTTTTTCTGAATAGAAATGGTGCATGTATTTCCTAAGAATATAGTTAACTTCCTGCACACTGGAATACATTTACCAGAACTTCAGTGTAAATGGAAGCTGCACTTGCACTTCCTGGCTGCTCTTTTCCTGTGTTTTCAGTTTGTCTTTCTCACCTGGCTCTATCCTGCCTTACTATAGGCCAAGTCAGATATTTTATTAACCAGTGGGAATAAAATATATTCACAGCATACAAAAGGGCTATCTTATAGCATTTCCCCCTTTCTGTTTAATCAAAAAGGAAGGTTTTAACTTTAGCATAGTAAAATACGTGCAATAAAGCAGTTATTAAGTAAGAATCGGATTGAGTTTGTGGTGTCCTAAGAACGCTTTATGCGGCAGGTGCAGTTGAGGGTTAGGTTGCTGCAGTACTGCGTTTCCAATCCTGAGCTGCTTCTCACTCCTTATGGTTTCTCTTGGTCTCTACTGGCTCCAGCTCTGTGCCCCATCTGCTCTGGAGCTTAGTACTCACCAGTCCTTGGCATTTCTAAGTTTGTTTTCATTTCTTCTTTTTATTTTTGAATTTATAATCTTATACCCTCCTCACTCACTGTCTCTTTAATGTGGCATGAAAAGATAGGGTACAGATGCTAATACTCAGAGAACAAATGGAGAAACGGCATTGCTTGTTTCTTCCATAAAGTACTTTGTGCTTTACCACATTAGCTGAAAGCACATATAAAATATTCAAATTTCTGTGATTGCCTTGCAATATAAGTTGAAGGACAGGTAAATTGTTTGTTTGTTTCAAGTAAGTGAATTGCAGCATTATTATAATTACAGATGGAGAAACTGAGGCAATGAGCATTTTGTTGTTAGGCTGATTGTCTGGGGCAGAACTTAGCTTTTGGAAAATACACAAAGAAGCTTTCTGTTTTCATTGTTGTTGCAAAAGTTTTTTTTTTTTTTTACATCACTTGGTAACTTGTAAAAGATGTTATAGTCTTCTGTCAAGTATCTTTATACAGAAAGTAAGAGACTGGCTTCGTTTAATTCTTCATGTGATAATACCCTTGCAAAAAGCAGCTTGGCGGGAGAAAGGGCTTATGGTACAGTCCATTGTAACAGAGTAGTCAAGGCAGCAGGAACCTAAAACAGCTAGTTACTCTGAGTGCTTTCTACTCAGCTTGCAGTCCTGTGAACTCAGAACTCAAACCCATCAGCTAACACAGCCAAGGCACTCCCTCGCAGTCTAACCTCATCTATGCTCCTGTGACTCTGCTTCATGTCTTGTTGGTTGTTAGCACAACCATCACAGATGCCAATTCACTTTTCAGAGCTGATCTGCAGTGCAGTACTGAGTGAGGGTTTGAAAGACAGGTTTGAAAGAAAAGTCCCAGTGTTACTTGCTTAGGGTAATTACCTTATAGATGTAATCTTAAGGAGTTCAGAAATGGTTTCTTTAAGATAAAGATTTACAGTAGTAAATTTGGTGATACATGTGTGTAATGCCCAGGGTAATTCAATTTTTAAGAGATCTCATTTATTGTCAGAATCCAAAATCAGCTTAGCATGTCTATTGATGTTAGAAGTGGTGACATCATACAAACCTGTAGTGATGATTTACTTTTGGAGTTAATATTTTTCTTTTTACTGACTGGTAAATATTGTTTTTTAACTGAAAATAATGTTGAAAACTATTTCTTCCTGATTGTTTCTGAATACTGAGAAAGACTGTTACGCAACTTATAGCACAGCGCTCAGAACCAGTTACAATCTAAGTTCCTTACTTTATTTTTTAAAAAAACCACTTTGCCATTTAAACAATATTTTAGGGATGTGTTTGATGTGTAAAATGCTGTTGCAGGTGCTTAGACGTCATCCAGACAGGATACAATACAACAGTGTTGTGTTTGATGACAGTTGGACAATGATGTGTGAACTGCACGTGATAATCTTTGTTCTGTTTTATTTTTCCCTTTTTAGAGTTATAGATAGTAGTATGAAAAACTTCAAGGCATTTTTTCGGTGGCTGTATGTAGGTAAGTTGAGTACAAATATAAATCAGATTTAAATTCTTTATAGTTTATTTTTTTTTTGTGAGAAATATGCTTCCTTAGTGAAAAGAAGCTCTTTAAAATAAGAGGTTACGTGCAGTAGAGCACATAGCCTTGGATGTACCTGTAGTTAAACTGTGTTTCTGGTGACTGTTACAGATCATCTTTCAAACCTTTTTCTTTCTAGCAATGCTGCGAATGACAGAAGATCATGTGCTTCCTGAGCTGAACAAGGTAGTGGATAGGGCTGCGTGTCCACATCAGCAAGTGTGTTTACACAGCATTTGCAGCAGGGTCCCTGTGTAGCCCTGGCTGTCAGGCTGGCCTCTAACTCAGAGATCCACCTGTCTCTACCCCTGAGCACTGGGACTAAAAGTGTACGCCACCACCACCCAGCTTTTTTTTAAATCTCACATCACATTATTATGGCCACCTACCACTATGATACCAATGTTTTCGTAAAGTTCTGTGACCTGTGAGAAAGCATTCTTAAAATCCCTACATTAACTTCCTTAAACCTTAAATGCTTGTTCATTTTCCTTTAAAAGACTATAGCACCCAAGTCAGTGCTTGGCATGAAATAGTTTCTAGTTATCAAGATTGTGGCAGGTACCCGTGGTCTCTCCTGTGGTGTGTGTGGGTGTATGGAGTAGGAATAAGCCTGTGTGAGGCTTGCACGCCCACCTGGTCAGAACTCTATGTTCTGTGGAGTCTTTGATTGGGATGCTTTCTTGGTCTTGATTTGCTTTGTCTCATTTTGTTATAGATGACTCAGAAGGATATAACGTTTGTTGCAGAATTTCTCACTGAGCATTTCAATGAGGTAAGAAATTTATATTTCTGTGGGTTTTTTTTTAAAGATTTATTTATTTATTTATACAGTATCCTGCCTGTAGGCCAGAAGAGGGCAGCAGATCTCATTATAGGTGGTTTTGAGCCACCATGTGGTTGCTGGGAATTGAACTCAGGACCTCTGGAAGAACAGTCAGTGCTCTTAACCGCTGAGCCATCTCTCCAGCCCTATTTCTGTGGTTTTTGAGAATAATTTTGCTAACCCTCAGCAGTGATAAGAAGTAATTGCATTTAGTCCAATTTAGTTAAAGACCTTAGCGATTACTTTTTAAAAACTATTGAGCTAATCATTGACCGTACTTACTTATTAGCACACTTAATCTGCTTCTTTTTGTGTGTGTCTCACTGTCTTTAAAAGAGTAACTGTAACTGCAGCTTTCCTGTAAAATATGTGTCTTTGCTTCAATTTAAGATTGCTTTCTTTTTGTTTATTTATCCTCCAGGCCCCAGACCTTTATAATCGGAAAGGAAAATACTTCAATGTTGAAAGAGTTGGTCAGGTATGGACACTGGCTTAAACTTGTTTGATTTTAAGAACTAACTTTAGGGCTGGAGAGATGGCTCAGAGGTTAAGAGCATTGCCTGTTCTTCCAAAGGTCCTGAGTTCAATTCCCAGCAACCACATGGTGGCTCACAACCATCTGTAATGAGGTCTGGTGCCCTCTTCTGGCCTGCAGGCATACACACAGACAGAACATTGTATACATAAAAAAAAAAAAAAAACCTAACTTTAAACTGAATAGTGTTAATTTGAGATAGAGTCGCTGGCATAGGAAGGGCTGAAGGGAGGGGACTTAGGATGGTTTGGAGGGAGAAAAGGAAAGGAATGAAATGATATTATATTTTAATTAAAATAAAAATTAAAAAACTTAGTGTTACTCTCTGTATTATCCAAAGTTTATGGTAATTATATATATATATATATACATATATGTATGTATATGTGTGTGTATATATAATATAATATATATATTATATATATATATTTTTTTACAGGTCTGCCTTTTTTTTTTTTCTTTTCGAGACAGGGTTTCTCTGTGTAACAGTTCTAGCTGTCCTGGAACTAGCTCTTGTAGACCAGGCTGGCCTCGAACTCACAGAGATTCACCTGCCTCTGTCTCTCGAGTGCTGGGATTAAAGGCATGCGCCACTACTGCCCGCAGGTCTGCCTTTTTAGTAAAATGACCAAAGATAAATATTACTAAAATATTTGACTCAGAACCCTTTTATATTCTGAACAATTATTGAGGACCCCAAGCACTTTTAAGTCAAGTGTTAACTGCCACATGTGGATGCTATTGTTAGTATAGAAATTATTTATTCATTTATTAATTAAAAATAATCCACGTGTCATTAATATTTTAATGGAAACTTTTAGTGGCCTGACATTGCTTTATGTATTAGCAATTCTCATCTCTGCCTAGCCAGTAGCAAACAGTTTAGGTGCCCTGTTCACTTCTGTGTCCAGTCTCTGCTGGATGTGCTGATTTGGTTAATGGTTCAAGGATCTCTGGACTTCTGCCCGCCTGTTCTCGGGAGGGACAGCAGTGTAACAGCTTTGTCTGTGTCTTTTGATACAATAACACCAAACACAATAAATGGTGGCTTCTCAGAGGTTAGTTTTCGTGTGGAATCTGAGATTCTGTCTGAACTGTCCATTGCTTGATCACTGAATCTGTTCATCTTCTTTAACGGGGAATACTCTTTTATCCATGCGTGGCTTTGTAAAATCATGTCTTAGTATTTTTGCAAATCTTGGTTCTGTGAGGTCATGGATCTCAGAGGTGCTGACATCATCTTACGGTTAGTAAGTCTCCAGAAGTGGCATCATCGGTCACAGCCTGGGCAGAGAACTCTTTAATACTGTGAAACTGTAGCAGTGTAGCAGTGGCAGGTGCATGTTCTTAACTTTTAATTCTTGCTTAGAAGTTTGCTTCTTTATTGAGACAAGATCTTATGAAGAATCTTCGTCTTGCTGTGAGCCTACAGTTTTCCTGCTGGGCTTATGTCTGTGTCATCGCACCCAGCTGGGAGTTTAAATGTTACATTGGCATGGAATGCCTTCTGGTTGTTTGGCTCAGAGAGATCAGCTTACTTTATTTTCCAGAAGGTATCTTCCTCATACCCAAGATAAATAGTTTTTCCTCCAGCCACTTTCTTAAGTAAAGATGCAATTCTGTGTCTTAAAAAGTGTTTTGTCTAACTTAAAACCAAAAGAGTTCCACAAGTGCCTCTCGGTAGGGTAACTTTCATGTGTAGCAGAAGTGTTGTGTGCCTTCTTCCCAGATCTGTCACACAGAATATTAAAGATCTGTACTCAGGGGTTGAGATTTAATAAAATCAATACTTTTAAAAGTACAAATATGTGAGGCTGGGGATGGGGGAGGGCTGTAGTGAGTGCCTTTCTGAGCGGGCAACTGTCCTGATTCTTGGTGTAGATACCAGCCACGTCCCCACCACAGTAAGAAACGCTGGGACAGTGAAAAGGGCGTGTGATCTTGGGGTTGTTACCAAGCTGCTGTCGATCTGTTGGATCCCTTGTGTCTTGAGAACTCCCAGGGGTCTGTGGCTACACTCTAGAGTACACTGATTGTTGGTACCTAATTCATAACAGCTTAAAATATGCTTGTGGAAATGAAGCACACACTTGACTCACTTGTGATCTCTACGCTGACTTCATTCTGACCTTTCTAATCATTTACAGTTTGTTTACTTGGCATTTAGCAGACTTTTCTCTTCTTACTCCCCCTCCCCCAAGATAGGGCTTTTCTGTATAGCTCTGACTGTCCTGAAACTCCATCAGTAAACCAGGCTGGCCCTCCAACTCACAGAGATCCACCTGCCCTTGCCTCCCTAGTGCTGGGCTTAAAGGCATGTGCCACCACCTCCTGGCTTCCCCTTGCTTTTTAACAATAGACTTGCAGAGGATTTGGTAGTCAAGCACAGCATTGTACTAAATAGGAAACAAGCAATTTGGGTGGCTTCGTTCTTTACTGAAAGTCAGTGGTCAACTTTACTTACAGTACTTGAAGGATGAAGACGACGACCTCGTGTCACCCCCTAACACGGAAGGAAACCAGTGGTACGACTTCCTCCAAGGCAGCAGCCACCTGAAAGGTACCTCACAAGCTTGCTGACAGTCACCCAAGGCCAGGTCCTTAGGGCACCAGTTGATAATGGAGTGGAGACCTGATGAATGTTCCTGACTTCCTAGGGCTAGTTTTTTATGCCCGTCATGTTTGTTTGGAGAGAGAGCAAAACAACAAATAGGTTGTTATACTTTCATGATGGGTAGAAAACTCTTTGACACCACTGACGTGTTTTCTCTTTACATGATATCAGCCAGTCCCAATTCCAATTGAGGGTTCTGATGCTCACTTCAGTATGACACTACAAACCTCGAGTGAGTGTCAAAGTCTGTAGGATTCAGAGCTTAGTATTCTTACCAGGCTGCTCCAAAAAGGTCAGTTCCCAGGTTGCCTGTGTCTCTGCCTAACAGGCTACAGGGAGTGTTCATGCCTTCCTCTCTTCAGGGTGGAAATGCTCAGGTTTCCTAGCTTGCTTACTTAAAAAAAAAAAAAAAATGCAGCTCAGGAGTAGCTAAGCAAGACGTGTATGGAGTAGGTGTGGAGGAGAGGCCAGAGTCTACATCCTCCCAGCATTCAGTGTTCATCAGCCCGGAGTCTCTGCAAAGCCCTAGCATATGGATTTCTTTAACAGAGATTTCATTACATAGATGTGATTGATGATGTCATTGGCCACTGGTGATTAAACTCAACCTCCACCCCATTTCCCTCCACTGGGGTTGGCAGATAGAGTTGAAAGTATAGCTTCTGACCAAGGTGCCCTATTCTGAGGCAGTTGAGGAACCTTCCGTAGTGGCCTCAGTAAGGCAGAAACCTTTGGTGGAATTGTTCTAGGGGTGGGAGACAATGATCGCAGCCTTTTTCTCATATCATTTTCTGTTGAGAGCTTAACAGACTAATGTTTAAAATACATTTACCAGCATAGTAAGAGTGTAAGGTGCTGTGTAGGGGACACCTGCAGAGCCGCAGAAGAACGGGTCTTCAGAGCCAGGCTCCGTTTAGAGCCCCAGGAAGTCTGCTAACTGTTTTGTTTAATCTGTAAATTACTTCATACAGTTATTGTAAGCAACATTAACACCAGAAAAAGAATCTCACAGGGCTGAGCTCAGCAGTTAAGAACCACTATCCTCTTGCAGAGGCCCCCAGTTTGGCTCCCAGCACCCACACCAGGCGCTCACAATGGCCTATAACTCAAGCTCTAGGGGAATCTGATGATGCAGACACTGGCACTCACATGTACAGACCCATACATGTGGATATAATTAAAAATAAATAACAAAGCCAAACAATTTTGCAGAGCAGGAAGGAGAAAATGCTATAGCACAGCACTTTGGTTTTGTTTTGTTTGTTGAGACACAGTGTTCTGTGTATCAGTCCTGGCTGTTCTGGAGCTCTCTTTGTAGACCAGGCTGGACTCAAACTCAGAGATCTGCCTGACTCTGCCTCCTGAGTGCTGGGATTAAAGGTGTGCACCACCACCACTGAGCCATATATCACTTTCTACTGATAAAGTAGTCTTAAAAAAAGTTTAAAAAAAAAGGTATTTGTGCAGAGTAGTTTCTTATTTCATGTTTCTGTTTTAATATCATTCTTTCCAAGATAACACCAGCTGCCCCTTGTCACCACAGAGCAGAGTGAGCTGTGCTCCTTCCTTATTAAACCAGCAGAAATGCAGGTGGACGTGGTGAGAAGAGAAGTGGCTGGTTTAGCAGTCAGGGGTGCTGGGATGCAGGTGCTGGGATGTTCTTAACGAGGTGTATACATTAACGATAATAAGTCCACCATGAGATACATTGGGCTGGTTCTGTTTTCTCCTAATTAGTGCTTTACTATAGCTTGTTTTGGGTTTTGTTTCTGTTTTTGTTTGAAACCAGAAAGTCCTTTGCTGTTTCCTTATTATCCTCGAAAATCATTGCATTTTGTGAAAAGGCGGATGGAGAACATTATTGATCAGTGTTTGCAAAAGCCAGCAGTAAGTCTGAAAGAATTGTATGTCTTTGTGTGGGAGTGAGAAAAGCTGCAGTGTCTGGCCCGCTTATGGAAATGACCATAACATATAACTGCTTTTCATTGTTAAAATGGGCAGGTTCTTACGGTCCATCTTGCTAACTCCTTACATGAATTTTAAAATTGGACTAGTGAAAGTGTTGGCATCTTTAGGAATTTGTTCCCAGAAAGCGGCTTAGTATTTTTTTTGAAGTTTTAGTTTCAGAGCTCGCATGATGTTTTCACTGCTGAGTGGTGGACGTTGGGAAACTAGAGAGGTGGGGCTTTCATTCGCCTGTGCGCCATTGCCGGCTCCTTTTTAAACTCTTCCTTCCCACCTGTCATTGAGCTTTCTCACACCAAGGTTTGATGATAGGGATTTTTAAAAACCAAACTTTAATAGTGATGTTCCCATTTTCTGTAGAGTGTCTCCGAATGTAATTGCACTAATTATGTCTTTTTCCTTTTCCCTTTTTGTTTTATATTGGGAGTGGGGTGGGGGTCAAACCCAGCATTTGAGCATTCTGGCTAGACATCTTTACCAATAACTGCATCCCCACCCTTGATAATTTGTTTTTAAATCTTACTCTATATAGGATGTAATTGGAAGATCGATGAATCAAGCAATTTGCATTCCATTATATAGAGATGCTAGGAGGTAATTCTCTTTACCTATTGTGTGCTGTACTTTTAGCAATGAGTCTACGTTTTTCTCATTTTGTTTTCTTGTTGTTTTAGTATGGACTCTGCCCGTAGATTGCTAAAATTCCCATTTCTGTAAGTCTCTTCCCATCCTGTCTGAGAAATATAATTGTGTTTTAACCTTAGGCAGCTTGATACCATATCCTGACATTAAATTTTGTTCCGTAGGTGGAATAATAAAAATTCAAGTCTACATTATCTTCTTTTTACTATTTTAGAAGATTCGGTTTATAAAATGTGCATCTTAAGGAGACATACTGATATTGCCCAGTAAGTATGGATCTGAAGTTTGAAATTGCAGAGATAAGATTTTATCATCATTATTACTATTTGTTGTTGTTTTGCTTGGTTTTTTTTTTTTTTTTTTTTGAGACAGGGTTTCTCTGTGCAGCTTTGGAGCCTGTCCTGGAACTCGCTCTGTAGACCAGGCTGCCTTCAAATTCACAGAGATCCACCTGCCTCTGCCTCCCTAGTGCTGAGGTTAAAGGCGAGCGCCACCACCGCCCGGCAAGATTTTATTATATTTTAACAGTTAACACACAGCTTTTCTGCCATTGTTTTTGATTCTAAAAATATTTATTTATTAGCCCCCCCCTCCTTGTGTGTGTGTGTGTGTTTATGTACATGTGTATGCAGAAGCCAGAAGAGGGCTTTGGATCTCCCGAAACTGGAGTTACAGGCAGTTTTAAACTGACCCTTGTGGGTGTTGGCTCCTCTGGAAGAGCAGTAAGCTCTCTTAACTGCCGAGCCATCTCTTCAGCCTCTCATGTTCTAGTGAAGTTACCTTATGACTTTCCATTTGTGTCTTAACTGTTCTCAGTTGTGTTTTTCACATCCTTAAGGTTGTGTGATCCCTTCTAGATTATAATGATACATAGGTATTGTATGGTGACTCTTTTTTAGGATCAGAAGAACAACCTGACAATTAAATCAGGTTTCTATCAGAAGAACTTTCTGACATTTGCAGCCATATTTCTGGGTACATTATGGAAGGCCTTTCATCTGGGGCCAGTGATGTCTGTCAGTAAATGGGAGGCTGTGTCCACAGAAACGCACTTAGTTCTGAAGAGAGATCAAGTTCACAGCTCCACTAGCACCACTTAAGGGTTTTAAAGGGAAGTTTTCAGGCTGAGATAGCCGTAGAGAAACAGTTTATCCTCTCCAGACACCCTTAGTAAAGCATCTAACTACTTTTTGTTGGTGGTGTTTGTTTTGAGACAGAGTCTTACTGTGTAGCTCTGGCTATCCTGTAACACACTTATGTTGACCAAATTGGTCTAGAAATCAAGAGATCCACCTGCCTCTGCTTCCCCAGTGCTGGGATTAAAGGTATGTGCCAACTTGCCCAACTAATGTCTTAAATACTTTGGTGACTATAAGATTGTTAAACCAAGGTGATTTGTCCCAGGATGTTTAGCTCAATAGCAGCATTCTGTAGCAAAAGTGTAGAATTTTCCGTCTGCCAACTGCATTCTTTCAAGTGTTTAGGTTGCTGACTATCCAGTTTATTCCATAAATTCTTCTTTATTCCCTTTCTTTCCTCAAGATCTGTAAGTAATGGACTAATTGGTATTAACTTTGGGAGCTTCACATATTCCACAACTGAAAAAGTCAGAAGAAGGTAAGTTTTGACACTGGTTTAGATGACAAGCACAGGTCCTGGGGTGGGGGTTTCTGTGTACTCTAGTTATTGGGTAGGAGGGCGTCAGACTCAGCAGTGGTAAGGGCAAGTGTTCTCCTGCAGAGGAGTAGGGCTCCTTATAATATATGCATAAGGCTAATTTACTTAGACCTGATGAGAACTTACAACCCCACAGGAATTTGTGTGCTCTTTGTGCTGTGCTTCCCTGCAGTTCTTCTAAGCCAAGAAGTGATGTGGTTCAGGAAGCAGATGTTCAGTGAGACTAAAGCACAACAGAATGAATGTCCATCTCTTGAGTTTTCTCGGGGTTCAGAAGCACAGTAACAACCAAGCCAGCCCTGATGCTTTGTGGGGGAAGACCACTCTGACCACTGGCTGGTCTTTTTACTCGATTTTCCTTTCCCAGAATTTTTAGTGATTCTTTGGAGATAGGTCTGTTTTTCAAGTGTGAAGTCTTATTTTTACATTCAGAATATAACATGAGTGCCACTCACAAAATCTTGGTAGACATAAGGCCTGGCCATTGATGTCAGGTGTAACTGTGAGCTAACTTAACAGATTTTTTTTTTCTCATGATTAACTATTTTTAAGACTTAGTTATATTGGGAAAAATAGTACAGAAGGTAATTTTGAAATTTTTAATAGAAACGAATGGGATAATGTAATTGTCTTATAGAGAATGTCAATGTCTTAAGTTTTTGACCTCAGTGTGAGCAAGAAGTGACCCATGCAACGTTTTCTTAGCAGCTGTGATCATTTTGCTTTAACAGAGCGTTCTCTCCTAGCACTTACAGTTGTCTAGACGCCCAGTTTTATGATGACGACACTGTAACGCTCATCCTTAAAGACTCCATGGGACGCGAAGGAAGAGACAGGATCTTGGTTCAGTTGCCGTTGTCCTTAGTGTATAACAGTGAAGATTCTGAAGAGTATCAGTTCACTGGGACTTATTCAACAAGGTAACTAACTGACTCGTAGGAGAGCGTCAGCCTCATAGGACAAGAAACTTTTCTCTTGTGCTGCCCCACTCCTCCCTTGCCTTCTTCCAGACAGCCTTACCTTAGCTGACCTCCCAGTGCTAGAACTAATGGTGTCTGTCACCCTTCTAGCTAGCAACTAACTGGTGTTTTGTGTTTTTATTGTTTGCTTAGGTTTTTCATTTTGTTTTGAGACAAAGTCTTGATATGTAGACCAGGCTGGTCTTGAACTCATAAACTCGAGGTTTAAAGGTGTGCACTACCATGCTTAGCAATTACACACACACACACACACACACACACACACAAGATTCTTCTTCTTTAGGCATGCCAAATAATAGATTTTTAGTTGGTAGGGATAACTATTGAGGCAGCTGAATGGAAATACTACCTTATATTTTTTGTCTGTGATTTTCTGTGTTGTTGTACTGGAAATTGAGCCCTAGGTTTTCCATATGCCAAGAAAGTTCTCTACCACGCTACTATATTCCATATTCCAACCTTTTTTTAAAAAACTTTTTGAGAGCTGACAAAAGTCTCAATGTGTACTTTTGGCTAGCCTGGAACTCACTATGTAGCCCAGGCTGGTCTTGAACTCACTCTGTTTCTCAGTAACTTGTGATCCTCTTGTCTCGGATTTCCAACTTGCTGGGATTATAGACCTGCATGCTAAGCTCAGCTCATGTTTTGTGCATGTGTGCGCGCATGTGTGTGTGCACAAACTTTACTAACTTTCCTGTTCTTTTGGTTTAACAGTTAATGAAGAGGAATTCCTGAGAATGGGGTGGCTTTGTTCCATTTCCAAGGGCACTGTTAGCCATAATTTGTAGTGAAACTGTTTAGATTTATACTTAGTGTTTTCCAGAATTAGGACTTTGTTATTCATTTTAAGAGTATATGATCTGTTCTAAGAGGTGAGTTTAGTTGAGTCTGACTGTTAAGTAACTAGATTCTCTCAAATTTTGAAGTGCATTTATTTTCTCTCTCTGAAAGAAAATCAAACCTTAACTGGCGTGCTATTCTGTATGTTTGGCATTGCAGTGTTTTTACAGCCTACCTTATCACGACTGTTTTGTGGTGGCTGCTAGAATTCCATTGAGGATGGGGGTGGAAGAGCTTCCCCTGACAGTCCCTTTGACTTGTTGTTTTCTGTAGGCTGGATGAGCAGGGCAGCATTATCCCCACACGCACCCTGCACTTGGAGAAGCACTGGAGGCTGCTGGAAAGCATGAAAGCACAGTATGTTGCTGGGAATGGCCTCCGGAAAGTATCCTGTGTGGTGAGTACTCCAGGCAACTTGGGGTCTGACCTTGTCTCTGCGGATCCTTCATTAGATGAATGGTATACAAGGCCCTTTCTCTGTCATTTTATGAGTCATAGTTTCTATTAACTATACACATGTAGTAGCCTTGACTGTTCATTTCTTGTTCTAAGAAAGCTTTCTAAATAGGTAAAAATCTCTGGATTTTGCTAATCTTATGAATTGTTTTATGTAGAGGCTGTTTTACATAAGGTGAAAGCTGAGTTGAGTGACATTATAGAAAATGATTAGGAATATAACTCGCATAAAGCTGTCCTTTGATTTAAGTTTCTGATTTTAATTCCTACACATAATGTATTTGTCAAGCTGTTCATTTAAGCAGTGTTTATCTGGCCTTGTTTGCATTAGTTAAGCTCAAACCTCCGACATGTGCGGGTGTTTGAGATGGACATTGATGACGAGTGGGAGCTCGACGATTCTTCAGACGAAGACGATGAGGCCGGGGGGAAGCCCGTGAAGATCAAGGAGGAAGTGCTGTCGGAGTCGGACACAGAGGAGCACCAGGATGCTGCTGCCCTAGACCCAGACATAGTCATCAAAGTGGAGAAACTCGACCCTGAGCTGAACTCATGACCCAGTTTAACAGCATGTGTTACTGTGGCAAAAAAACATAGGGGGTGGACTAAGATGGTGTGGGTCACATTGAATTATCTGTGTAACAAAAATAAATGGCAAATTTTATTTTTTCATACTGTTTTATCCTTTTGGAGGTGAGTCACTGTAGTATATTTCTTTCTTGCTGAGATTTCTCTTTCATACTGTGCAGAAATAGTGTTTAAAGAAAACACTGATTTGAAATGAAGAAAAGGCAAGTCATTTCTGTCAAAAGGTAGCCTGATTATTCCTGTGTGAGGGAGCCTTACATTCGAATAGTCAGGGCACATATTCCTGTAACCTCAGCACTTAGGCTGAGGCGGGAGGCTGAACTAAATGTAAATAGCCATTTATCCCTATATTTTGGTGCATTTCGTGTATGTTATTTAAACATTTCTTTTTATTATTTTTGCTTGTGTGTGTGTGTGTGTGTGTGTGGTTATACAGACGTGTGTGTGGGAGTCCTCAGAAGCCAGAGGTGTTGGATCCCCTGGAGCTGGAATTAAGGGCAGTTGTAAGCCTCCCAGCATGGCTGCTAAGAACTGAACCCAGGTCCTCTGGAAGAGTAGAGGGCACTTTTAATTGCTGAGTCACCTCTTCTGCACCTACATTTTATATTTTCAAATCAGGCCTAATCTTTATTTTCCCTTGCTATTTAGGTTTCTAGGATACTTGGAAAAATTTAAAGTAGATTATGTTGATTTACTCTAATGCTAAGCCAGAAGATATATCCTGTCTTATGATTTAAATAACAGCACTCTGCTTCATGGCCATGTGATTATCTTTCTTGGCTCTGTTCCTGTTTATGTATGCTTTGGTGTTTAGACGGGTCCTTCTCTCTGTGTAGAGCCGGCTAGGGACACACAAGCTAACTGTTGGCCACTGGAACTTGAGCTGTGCAGACCAACTACACATAACCTGGCTTTGGAAAAGATGCGGGCAGTGTGAACTTCCCAATGCTCATGCCACCAATAGAGAGATTTCGTGCATATGTGAATGGTAGTATATAGGTCACTGATAAACAAAGGGCTGCTTTTGAAAGCTTTAAATATCTGTAGACAAGAAGGCATATTAATAACTGAGTGAGTGGGTAACTGTAGGGTTGCTATGTGGTTTAATAGGTAGATGGCTCACCATTGAGTGTAGAGTACTAAATAGAACAGCAGCTCTTTGTTTTCAGGCTTCTGTATTGGATGCCCCCTGAACAAAGGAGTTAACCTGTGCTGAAGTCAGTGTCATCCGAAAGAAGCCAAGTCCTTCAGTCTAACCTTGAGAGAAATTAGAACAGAGGTCGTTCCCCAAACAGTCCCTTCTCAGTCAGTATGACAGTGAAGTTCCTTCCCTCTGCCTTAATCCTCACAGAAGGGATGGGTGTCAACCCCTTTTTTCCTGTGTTCTGTCTCCCACTTACAAGTTTAACTATTAACAAGATTAACTATTTGTTGTTTGTCTCTGTTGTCATCAACCTCCTCGTCTGAGTTCATCAGAACACTTACTCTTTTATGGGGTTAGGTTTTGTCCAGTTCTGGAATCACAAAGTAGAGACAGTTACAATCTTTATTTGTTATGTCTGCCTGGGTGCCTTCATGCACCTGATCTGTGGGCTTTGGAAGGAAAACTGAGTGAAAGCCCCTCTTCTGCGCAGCTCAGGGCGTTCTGGTTTCAGGAGATGCCCTGCTGTGGCACACAAGATAGTCTTGAAACTGGCCGGCCTCTACATAAATGTCCTGAGAGTTGGCCAGGGTTTCTAGTATGGTGTCAAATGTTTTACAGTAGATTTTATTAGCAGTGAAGGTACCTGTCAGACAGTGTGGAGACACAGCAGGCTGCAGGTATGCGAGGCATTTTGGAATGACTGCATTGCATACATTTACCTAACTTGGAAGGATCAAGGGGGCAGATAAGCAGATTATTTTTAGAATGAATAAGCAGTTGGTCCCTTATTAGCCAGGAATCTTTCCAGGTGACTTCAATGTTAGGTTCATAAAGGCTTTTTGGGACATGCACGGTGACTTCCTGTGATTCCATTAAGTTGAAGTTGAAATTCCCAGACTTGACTAGAGCTAGGATCAGTGCATGTCTGTGAGTATACCAGGTACCCTTTGAAGCTGACTTCCTAATTTGGGGAAAATAGTTTGTGGTTAATGCTTTTCCTATGTATAACAAATATTAACTGGATTCCTAGTGTATCCAAATAAAAATTTTAAACTGATAACCAAACTTTAATGAGATGTACAGTACTTGTATTATTGAATTATATTGTATTGAATTATATTATTGTATTATATTGTATCTATTGGAAGACCCCCAGAGTTGGGAGACTCTCACTCAAGTCTCGGGATAACACAACCCCCCAAGTACGCACAAAGAACTGTCCTTGCTGTAATCACACGAGGTTTATTGACAGGAACCAGCACGCTGGGGCCATAACTCATATCCCACGCAGGGGTAGAGGAGTTTGATCCCAAGTAGCTGGGAGAAGGGGTATTTAAGGGAAGAAACCACAACCCAAAGGGGGTAGGGAGGATGTCATTGGAAGATTCTGAAAATACCAGCGATAATCACGGGGGGGGGGGTAACTCCCCATTTCTCAAGATTATAATCTAACTTTGTGGTCAGCCAGTTCCTGGAACAAAGTCACTGAACCGGCTAACCTAGATTTTTGACTCTACTCTTCCTGCTAGGGGGTCTGGATTTATCCTGGTCTTTCACTATGTATACTTTGATTGTTTTTACCATTAATTTGCTTTTTAAATTTTTATTGGTACTGAAGATCAGAACTGGAGCAAATACTTGACCACTGGGCTACATCACCAGTCCAAGTATTTTGGCTTTTAATGTCTATAATAACTTAATCACTTCAGACAGATGCTTCTTTAGTATATAGAGCTACAATGCTGAATTTACATATAGCACTTAATGAATGAAAGTAGTGTGAGAGGTAGGGTAGGGCCTGGCAGTACAGTACTGCCGTTCCTGGCTGTGTTGAAGGAACATTAGGGAAAGCTCCCTGTCAGTGGGGCTTTGGAGGAGGAAATGAGGGGCTCATGGAATGTTGCTGGTAGTACATGTGTGATATCTGACAAGATTGACATTAGGGGTGGCGGTGGTAAAACAGAATCTACATAGCTCTGGCTGTCCTTGAACTCGGTATGTAAACCAGGTTGGCCTACCAGATGCTAGATGCTGAGAATAAGTAGAGTACCCCATGCCCAGCTCAGATTAACACTTTAAATTTCGTTTCTTTTCTTTTTGAGACAGGGTCTCTATATAGTCCTGGAAGGTCTCAAATGCAGAGACCGGTTTGCTTCTGCTTCCAGAGTGCTGGGATTAAAGGTGTGTACCCCCATGCCTGGCTAGATTAACACTTCTCATCTAAGGTGTTCTGTGCTGCCCCTTTCCAGGGCGAATCATGTGGAAGCTTTAGAAATTTAAATAGCATAATACCCTTGTCTCTCCTCCCAATATTTAGCTATTTGGTTACTTTATACCAGACTTAATATTAACTGTGGCAAATCCTTTCTAATTCTCTGACTTTGCAGTTTTTGTTTCCTTCCCATTACATTCTTGGTTTGTTTGGTTTTTCCACAATGGGAATCTTACACTCATCAAATGCTAAAGCACCCCGTCTTTTAAAATCAAAATAGTTGGGTCTAAATACAAAGGGAAGCCAAGCAGTATCACCTTGGGCTTATGGCAACATATAAGTAGTTAATAAGTGAGTTAATAGTTTTGTACCTTGGGGGACATTCAGCTAGTCAACATATTGCTAAATGGTGGCTGTAACTGAAATTAGATTTTTTGATTTCACTAGGAGCTAGTCAGTGTTGATGGCATATGTCGAAGTTATGATAGACAACTATAGCATTGACAACAAACCTCCTGACTGTCTGCCCTGTCATTTTTTTTTTTAGTTCTAGTAGAGAATCAAGACCTAATACAACTACACTTCCAAGGTCATGAAAATCTTACACTGTGATAGCAAAGAATATTAAACACAGACATAAGTAGTACAGGACTGTCTTTTTGGTTTTTTTGAGATAAGGTCTCACTGTATAGCCAGTCAGACCTTAAAGTTCACTGTGTTCCAGCTATAGCCTCACCAATGTATGTATACACCAGCATCAGGACCAGAGATAGCTCAGCAGTTAAGAGCACTGGCTGTTCTTGCAGAGGGTCCAGGCTCAGTTTCAGAAGATCTGATGCCCTCTTCTGGCTTCTGCAGGCACTAGGCTTGCATGTGGTGCACATAAATACATACAGGCAAAACACTCATACACATAAAATACCCATTTAAAACAATATGGCACATATCACCATACCCAGTATTGGTTGCTTCCTGGTCCTTGTGACATCATACCCAAAAGAAACACCTTGCTGAAGGACAGGTTTATTTTGACTCACAGTTCGTAAAATAGTTCATGTCATGGTAGGGGAGGCGTGGTAACGGGACCCATTCCTGATGACAGTGGCAAGCAGTGTGCAGACAGTTGACCCTCAGTGAGCCAGACTAAAAGCCCTAGAGACCCATCTCCAGTGGCCCACCTCTTGACATTTTCCTGCCGTAAGGGTTCCACAACCTCACTCAACAGCATCATTAGCTGGGGACTAAGGGCTGAAACACCCATGTTGTCAGGAAGGATGCTTCACATCAGACTCTAACACCTGTCTAGAAGTTTGTCAAGTAGTTAATTCTAGGAGATGCATTGCTAATACGGTAGGGATATCATAGATGTTTACATTGCAGTTTAAAATTTCTTTCTAGACCAAGATTTCCCAAGCACGTACTTCTCACATCAGAATTGCCCCAGTTCGTGAATACAGCTGCAAATTCAGGGTTTCTCCTCTGATTCCATGCACTGAGCATATGAGGGTAGAGCCCAGGGCTGCATCCATGGTAAAGTCTGTCTTTTAAGGTTGAGAACTACTTTCTTTGAAAGTTGTTTTTTAGAAATTAAATTTTGTAGTTATAGGAGCATAAACGGTTCACTTATAGACTTTGGAAGTTATTTTTTGTTCTTAAATGATCCTAACTGGAAGTTAATTACACATGCAAGATGCTCACACATCTATAAATCTGTTTAAATGACGGAGGCATAATTGTACCTCAACTCTCTTTATGCATTGCAGCATGTAGAAATGAACCCCTTAGGGCCCCATTTCAGTCCTAATAAGATTATGTCCGCTGAGCAGTGGATGCCGAGTTGGATATGTATGGTCTTGCTGGTAATAAGCCATTACAGTTCATAAATGTCACCTTTCCTCTGGTGTGTGCAGTCAGACTGAACTTGGTGCCTCAAGACGCAAAGTGTAATGTGTACTTATTGTCGTATGGATGATAAATCTGCCCCATGACAAGACTTGAGATGAGACGAGTGTTTACTGGCTTGTTATGTTTTCAACGCTAAAACAAGGAAGCGGGCCTATTGTTTGCCATCAAATTTACAAGGTTCACCTATTGTCCAAGACTAAAAACTTTAGGGACAATTTTTCTTCATTTCTGCATTCCTGACTCCTGCTAGTGAATAAACATTACTGTTACATTAAGTTGTATTTCTTTCCACAGTTTAGATGGTAAAGCTGGGTACTTGGGAGTGAAAGGAGATGAATGGGAAGTGGCTATAAACCATAGTCCTCCCTGCACACATTTCATGGAGTCTGTAAAACTTGTAACAACTCAGGTGCCTCCTCCCTTTCTCTGCTTGCTTTTCTTGTGACAGGAAGGGGGCGAGGGGTCAGGTGTGTATCTGCAGCAGCCTCTTCTAATGGGGTTAAGGTCAGCACCTCCACACGTCTATGGGTAGCCAAGGGCTGAGACTGCTGCTCTGTGGCCCTATACCATGCAGGATCATTTTCTCCTCTGCAAGAATTGAAGGTGCCATCAGAGCTGGGATGGGACCCAAGTGACTGCTTGATAGATTCTGTCAGGCTAGGGGAGTCAGGCATGCTAAATGCTGCTGGGATGTGGAGAAAGGAAAGATCAGTGCCTGTTGCCTGATATTTCTGTCCCGCCCAGGCCTGCAGCCATTCAGTCCCAAAGAAATACACAGAGGTCGACATTAATTATAAACTGGTTGGCCTATTAGCTCAGGCTACTTATTAACTCTTACAACCTACATTAACCCATAATTCTTGTACCTTTTATCAGCAATGCATTCACATTTGCGTCTTCTGTGTCTAGGTGACAACTGCACACTGTATCTTTCCTCTTCCCAGAATTCTGTTCTCATTGCTCAGCCTCTACTTCCTACCTGGTCACCTTGCCTATACTTCCTGCCTGGCTACTGGCCAATCAGCATTTTATTAACACAATACAAGTGACAGTGTACAAGAGTATTGTCCCACAGCACTCCCCTCCCTGTTTTTTTCAAAACAAGAACTCTGAATCAAAACTCCTTTGTTTAGCTTTTTTCCTGACCTTTATTCATAACAACTGTAACCAACACTCTAAACAAAGGCAAACATTTGTAATCCATTTTTTGGGTGGATGTGGTTTTCTAGGCTACTTTCTGCTGATTGGGGGCACTGATAATCTTATGGGGACCTAAAGAAAATTTAGAATTATGATCAAGTCCTGACTGGAGTATTCTGTGAGGCTTGATCATCTCAGCCCACAGCCTTGAAACTGTTCTGGATGTAGAACTCAGAGGAAACTCCAACAGAGGTCCTCTGAAATGTTGGATCATCTGGACCATCGCTCTTATCAGAGGTTCTTCAGGGGGTCTTCCTTGATAAAACCTGATTTTTTTCTTAGCTCAGAATGAATCTACAGCCCCTCATTTCCTGTGGGAACAAAAGCAAAACCTTTTCTCCAAAGTAACATATCTTTTGAGTTAAATTTTGAAGTCAAGGCATTTTCAAAATATGTATGTTGGGTTAATCCAGGAGCATTTATAATTAAATGCCTTTTAGCACCTGTTGTTCCTTCCTCAGCCATCAAACAATTCAAAGACAACACAGTAACATACACTATCCAGATTCTCTGTGTAGTTTCCATCTTTATGTGGCTTTATTTTAAATTTATTTCTTTTTTATTTTTGATTCTTGAGTTTTTGAGAACAGGGTTTCTCTGTGTATCTTTGGCTGTCCTGGAACTTACTCTGTAGTAGACCAGGCTGTCCTTGAACTCAGAGATCTGCCTGCCTCTGCCTCCCAAGTGCTGGGATTAAAGATGTGTGCCACCACACCCAACTTCTCTCTCTCTCTCTCTCTCTCTCTCTCTCTCTCTCTCTCTCCCCCCTCTCTCTCTCATATAATAAAGGATAATTTATATAGGGGTAGACTCACAGATCACAGTCCTCTGCACAAATGGGGACAGGAACAAATCTAGCAGCCAGAAGTGAGAGCTGAAAGTGAGAGAGGAACGCGGTTTACAGCTGTATTTATAATATAAGAGACCACGCCCAAGTGGGTGGGTATCTTAAAGGCGATTGGCTGAAGGAGCTCCCCCAGCAAGTGAACCTTTACCTTGGGAACATTGCACATAAGTGGAGACATGGATAACACGTCTGCAGGAGTGTTGGGCTATGGATAGATGCGAGATTAGGGAGTGGGACCATGGGTAGGCAGAGAAGCACAATGGTGGCCAGACATGACTGTGGCCTTAGGGAGCTTTTTTCTTAAAAGATGGATGATGTTAATGCATGTTTGTCCATCAGTAGAAGAGACTCTCCAAATGTAGAGAGTGGCCACTCTTGAGAACGGGAAATCCTTGTTTCTAGGAAGGATTAAAAAACAGTGAGTTCAGCCTCATGGCAAACCATGAGGTCTCTTCTTGGCAGGAAGGACTCAGGATGGGGCTGGCAGGTGGTTCTGGAGTGGTAAGTGCAGTTTCTCTATGAAATACAAACTGTGGTCTCGTTAGGAGGCTGCTGTATAGCACTGTCCTTAGAGCCAAACAGCTGCCACATTCTGAAAGGTGAGCTGTGTGTCTTTGCAAAGGAATCCCAGCTTGTTGACGTTCCTGCATAGAAGGCAGTGGTGAGGGTCATGAGACCTTCACCTGAGAATCCAGCCATGCCTCTACAAGTTGTACAAATGTCTGCTGTAATAGCATATATGTGGTTTTGAGGAGGGGCTAGAGAATGCAGGCTAGGAAGAGGTGAGGAGGGTTCCCTGTCTGCGGCTATGGGGAAGTCGTCAATGCTGGGCAACATTTTCCAGTGGCTGTTTTGATGGTCACCCACACCCTTATCATCTCTGTAATTAAGCTAAAGAAACTCATCAGCTTCCCCAGAGGAAATTTGGGCAGAATCAAATTTCCTCCTTGGAAGGAGGAAAGATAGATGGCCCATAGTCTACCCCCTCCAGAGCAAAAGATCTCACAGCCACAGTGGAGAGGACAGGTTTGAAAGTCATTTTAGACATTTTTCTTAGAGGTTGGGGACTCAAGATGGCAGAATGAGAGACCCTCCGCTGCGCCAGCTCTGTCACTGTGGACCAAATGGCCATCTCCAGAGAAAGCGCCCAGTATAGGCAGCACTAGCTTTTCTGTTCAGTTCTGGTTTCTGAGCCCTAGGAGATCATGCAGGCTTCAACTGACTGCTTAGAAGACTCAGAAAGTGCCCCAATCCTGCCAAACCTGGGAACCGCTGCATCTGCCAAATTGCACCAAAAGTCCTGGGCTCTTGGGGCCAATCCAGCCCTCAGGCACATGGTGCTGCTAAGGATCCCCACCTGCACCTGTCACCTTCCTGCTCCTTGTGTTGAGTTGGTTTACTAAGGTTCTCTGTAGGAGTCTGTTATAGAAGAGGAGGAGCATGGGAAAGCCTTCCAGGTGTCCTGCAGAACTAGCTCATGTTCTCGTGTCTTCTCCACAGCAAAGGGATACTGTTCACAGTTCAGCGACAACGTGGTGGAGTTCAGAGAGGTTTGGATTGACTGGCCCCGAGCTGCACAGCTAGTAGGGACAGAGAGCAAACCAAGAAGATAGTCCTGGCCTCAGCTGACAAGTATTGCTGTCTCGAACCGAACCTTTAGTAAGAGCCCTTTCATGGATAGCGGTGATAACTCATTCAATCCTAGTCGCCTGCCTGCATCTCACAAGATGAGTGCTATTGTTAGCCTCATTCACAGATGAAGAAACGAGATGCAGGGACACTGAGTAACTTGCCCTTGGGCACTCTGTGGCCCTGGGGCAGGATGCTCAGCCAGGCAGTCCAGCTGTAGAGTCTGCTGATCCAGCTGGCTTTGGCAGGCACCTGTTGTCCCCAGGCTCAGGGTTCCTCCCTTCACTGTGCTCTACAGCCTGTGCTAACTGCAGGACCCTGGCCACCATCCTCCCTGAACACAGCTGTGATGGGACCAGTAGCAGCTAAGGCCGATCTTGATTGTCTGCAATGCACAGTGCTTCTACCCTCAGCCCTGCTGGAAAGCAGCCCATGAAGGACTTTTGCTTTAGTTCCCTGCAGACTGGAAATAGAATTTGCAGAGCTGGGAACAGAAGTCCCACTTTTGACTTCAGTTGAATGTAAATTCCTTCCATGACACCACTGTGCCTGTCCCCTGGATCACCTTTGTCCCCTGTGGAGATCTATTCTGTTCTGTCAGGTCTCACAGAGACAGGCTCCGTCCCTAGACAGGCAACTAGCTCATGATCTCAAAAGAAGGGCAATGGACCATGTCTTCTCTCCAGTCCATTTCCTGTTTGCCAAGAAAATTTTGCATTTGGCTGGTGTGCATACTTGTGTAGTGGGAGGCTGCTTGTTAGTTCCCAGCTGCTCTGCCCCCAAATAATCACACAGAAACTATATTATTTAAATCACTGCTTGGCCCATTAGTTTCTTACTGATTAACTCTTACATATTAATTTAGCCCATTTCTACTGATCTGTGTATCATCACATGACAATGGCTTACCGGCAAAGTTTAGGCATGTCTGACTCTGGTGGCGGCGCCATGGCATCTCCCTGACTCCGCCCTTCTTTCCCCCAGCATTCAGTTTACCTTTCCCTGCCTAGTTCTGTTCTTCCCTGCCATAGGCTCAAAGTAGTTCTTTATTCACTAACCAATAGAAGCAACACATAAACAGAAGGACCTCCCACACCAGACTCGAGCGTATCAAGTCCCCAGGGAAGGCAGGGACCTTAGGGAGAGGAAAGGGCATGCTATATAATGAATAAGTAAGTGAAGCCGAAGGCAGACTTGGTGTTTGCAGCAGGAACTTAAACTGTGTGACTTGGTGAAATGCAGACCAGACAGGCTCATATTTTATTTTTTTGACCCATTAGATGGAAACTTCAAAGTATGATAATGCAGTACCTGGGAAATAATTGGGTTTTGGTTTGGTTTGTACGTGTATGGGTGGTGCATGGGTGGGCTTCCATATCTGTGAGTGCTTTCTACCTCAGATGTTGAGGAAGAGCCTCTCTCTGGAACCTAGAGCTCCTTGATTTGGCTAGTCCAGCTAACTGGTTTGCTCCACAGATCCCCTGCATCCACTCCCTGGGCACTAGGACCCCAGATGGGCAGCCTGCTATCCTGGCGTTAATGTAGGTGCAGGGGATCCACACTCTGGCCCTTATGTTTTCAAGGCAAGTACCTGCTGACCCATTTCACCAGCCCTAAACTGTTTTATATAATGAATTTCTCCACCAAATAAAACATCACAGGTCAATTATCATTTGAATTTATCCATTCAATGTACAAAGAGACTTGTGGGGAAAGACTGTCTTGGGAGTCAGAAATGGAATGCTGTCTGTGCCTCTTTAGAAATGGATACCCCATGAGTGAATCTTTTCCTAAAGGTTTAACTGAGTAGAAAAAAACTCACTTTGCATGGAGCAACACTGTCTCGTGGGCTGTGAGTGGCACTGTCCATGGGCTGGTAGTGGCACTATCCCATAGGCTGTGAGTGGCACTGTCCGTGGGCTGGTAGTGGCACTGTCCCATGGGCTGAGAGTGGCACTGTGCTGTGGGCTGGTAGTGGCACTGTCCGTGGGCTGGTAGTGGCACTGTCTGTGGGCTGGTAGTGGCACTGTCCGTGGGCTAGTAGTGGCACTGTGCGGTGGGCTGAGAGCGGTAATGTCCCATGGGCTTGGAGTGGCACTGTCCCGTGTCAGTTGTGAAGGTGCTGGAGCACAAAGCAAAGCTTTCCCCTTAGGATTCCTGTTATCCAGCCTGCCGCCCAAAGGTACCACCCAAATTTGAGGTTGTCTTCCCACTGAAAATAATCTGATCATGGAAACCCCTGCCAAGTGAACCCAGGAACTTGTCTCTGAGTTGGTTCTAGATCCAGTCAAATTGGCAAACAAGGTTAATGTCAGAATCTTGGTGTGAAATATGTGTCCAGGGATTTGTCCATCTCTTCTAGGTTATCAAATTTATTGACTGCAATTCAAAAAAACCTTAAATGCTCCTTTGTGTTTCTCTAAAGCCCATTGTCATCTTGCTTCCTCATATCTGATTTAGATGATTTTTTTTCTTTTAGACTGGCTAAAGGTGTGCCAATTTGATCCCTTTGAAGAATTAATTCTTTGTTTTAAAAATCTTTAATTTTTTTCAGCCTCTCGGTTACTTCTGCTTTTGTTTTGTTTAATGAGATGGTGTGGTGGTTTGAATAGGAATGGCCCCCATAGGCTCATATTTTTGAAGGCTTGTTCATTAGGGAGTGTTGCTACTCCACAGGAATTGGCCTTGCTGGAGTAGGTGTGGCCTTGCTGGAGGAAGAGTGTCACTAGGGGTGGGCTTTGGAATTTCAAATGCTCAAGCCAAGCCCAGTGTCTCACTTTCTTCCTGCTGCCTGCCGGTCTGGTTGCAGAGCTTTCAGCCACCTCCTAGCACCATGTCTGCCTGTGTTCTGCCATGCTTCCCGCCATGACAACCATGGACTAAACCTCTGAATGCAAACAGTCCCAGTTAAATGTTTTCTTTTATAAGAGCTGCTGTGGTCATGGCGTTTCCTCACAGCAACAGAGCATTGACTAAGATTACCCTATGGATCTGCCCACAGCCAGGCCGAGGGAGACTCAGCTGAAGTTCCTCCCAAGTAACTCTTAACTTGGGTCAAGTTGGCAAAAAACCAAAACTAGCCAGGGACAACCTAGTTATTTGTTCATTTGTTTGTTTGTTTGTCTATCTCATTGCTTTTGCTCTATTCTCTGAAATGCTTACTCTCAACTTTATCTTCCACCTTACTGTTGGGCATTGGGTTGATTCCAGATTGGGGCTGTGAGGAATAAAACAGCCATGGCATTCTTAGTAGATGTATTTTGGTTAATATCTTTGACCATTTCTCTTGGGTACCTACCTAGGGGTGGGTCACGAGACAGACATCAATAGTTTTTTAAAGTGGTTGTATAAATTTATACTTCCTCTGGCAGTGTTTCTAAAACCAAAGACAGGAACTTTAGGGGCCACCACGATATTAAAAATGTAGTTCTCAAAGATCAGCTCTGGGGTCACTGGGCTGTTCATAACTAAGAAATTCCTCTGTCATTTTGTCTGCCAGAGGCTGTTGGCCTCTCTAGTGTGTTGGAGAATGTAAAAGACTCCTTAGGGGCTGGGTCCGAGCCTGGTTTCTAGCAAGGCGCCTTCTCTCCAGCCTCCAGTGGTGGCACAGCCTCCGTTGACAGTTTTCTGTAAAGCACTCGCTAGGGCGCTGCGGACCCCGGACCCCGTGTGACTCAGCCCTCACCAAGTCATCCAGCTAGATGGAGGCCGCACGACCTTCTCCACTTAACTGCCTGCCACTCAAGCTCAACTCACTCGTGGGACATTTGGGACGACGGCAAAGTTTGACCCCTCTCTTACACCTGTCTGTATTTCAGAGTCACCAACCATGCCCTTCCTTCAGCGGCGGCAGCCATGCCAATGGAAAGGAGTGTGACTCGGAGTAAGGGTATCAAAGTCTAAGTCCAGGAAAACATTCAACTGTTGTGTCTTGGATCAGTCACTTTACCTCTCTGAGATCCATTATGCCCGACTCGGGTAGAGCTGCCTTCCAACGATAGGCTCAGGTAACTGGCACAGAACCAAACTGCAAACTCGAGATTATTGAACACGTGACTATGTTAAAATTTAGATTTGATACAGCTGGTCATCAAAATCTAACGGAGAAGATCTTGCTAAGGTGTAGGCTGAGGATTAGAGGCCAAGGGAAAAGGGGGAGAAAAAGTCAAAGCAGCAATTCCTGGGAGGCCTGTGGCAAACGGAGCCCTTGTGCCTAACCAAGGGGCGGGTGCAGAAATGGATCTGGCCACTAGAGGGCGACATAAGTTCAGCTGCGTAGCGGACTCTGGCCTGTGCAGCCTGTCCCTCAGGATGCTTGTGGATGCGGATGTGACTGAACACTTGCAGGCCTGACGTGACTTCTCCTTTCTTCTTTTCACTTCTATTACTTAAACAAAAATCCTCTTTTAACATCACCATCATCCTTTGTCTTGATTTTTGTCAACTACTTGTTAGTTTTGTTATTTCATTTGCCATCTGTCATTAGTAAGGAAAAGTCTTTAAAATGAAAGTGCCTAACATGGATGGGTCCTGCTTAAATCCCCAGCACTACTAGCTAGGTAGGTAAATGGATAAATAGATAAGTCACAGTTTTCAAGGAGAATTCCCCACATTTTGAAGCCTGTGTCTGCTGACCAAGTCCTTTTCCCTGAGAGTGAAGCTCCCTGAGATCCCAGTTCTGAGACCAGCATGGACCGACTCACCCGCAGTAAAGCAACTGCTGCTGCCACCTCTGTGTCTTCAGGAGGGAAGACCCAGGCCACAGGGAGGGCCCGCTGCAGGAAGAGTCTGTTTGTTTTGGCCTTTATGAGGAGCTCAATACACAAATAATAAACCAAAAACTCCAAGGCTGAGCAGTCAACAAATTCACTATGCTGAGATTAATGTCAACTTGGAAATGCTAGTGAAGGAGCCTCTCAGACCACCTCCCTACAGTCCTGGGGTCACAGTGTGGCTCCTCACTTAGAAGCAAGGAGAATTTGCCCCACAAGCCTGATGCCTGAGTTTCGATCTCTGGAATCCATGGTTGAAGATGAGAATCTATTGCTCATAGCTACCTTCTGATCTGAAATGCATGCCATAGCATGCCAGCATTCACAACGCAACAACAACAACAACAACAACAACAACAATAATAATGAAACATATAGCTCAGCCTCATTCCCAAACCTAATAGGGAACCCCAACAATCATTCCAAACCCATAACACATTGCAAATCCTGAGAGCATCTCGGCTTAGGCCCCTAACGATTCCTCTTTTCATCTGTAATAAATGGCAGAGTCCTCAAAAGGCCTTTCCTCCCTGAAGTGATCTGCTGCCTTTCCACCTCCCTCTGCCCATAAAGCCCCTTTCTGCTCTTTCTGTATTCAGCTCCAACCATGGCCAGCACAGTCCCCGCTGCAGCTCTGCCCGCTGCAGCTCTGCCCCCCGGCTCTGTTCTCTTCCAGGGACACTCTCCCTCCCACGACCAAGGCTCCCTCCTCCTTCCTGCTGCAACCCTTCGGGGCAGCTTCCTTTGATGCCTTCGCCAGGCTCCCTGTCTTCTTCATTTCACACAGCCTTCTGCTCAAGGCGTCTCTCTGTGCGAGGAGGCTTTGGATTTGAGCTCCCATCCCGTCCTGTGCCAGAACAAGTTCTTGTTGTTTTCTTGACTGAGGATCCCAAACCCCCGGCCACACAGTGCTCGCACTGTGACCTCTTGGGGAGGCTGAGGACACAGCCTCGCAGTAAAACTCTTTAAAAAACAAACAAAAAATCAAACAACAACAAAACGCTTTTTTTTTTTTTTTAGATTTTCTTATTTATTTTCTATGTGTGAGTGCTTTGGTTGCATGTGTATGTGCAGGTACATATGCATGTGTGTGTGTGTGCATGTGGAGGTCAAAGGTCAGCCTCAGGTGCTGTCCCTTAGGAGCTGTCCACCTTGTCCTCTGAGGTTCCCTAGTCCTGCCATGCTGTCTGGGTAACGAGCTACAGACCTGCCTGTCTCGTCTCTGCCTCCTCAGCGGGTACCAGGCTATAAAGTCAAGACTTCATGCTTACGCAGCAGACTCTTTCTCGACTGAACTATCTCCCCAGCCCCATTCCACAGGCTGTCTACCTAGCCAGTGGCCTCCCTTGTGTGTTTTCTAACTGGGCCATGGATCCTGACTCTCAAGTCCTATTGTTTCCTTGCCCCAGGGCACTGCAGCTCACACTCCCCATAGCTGGAAGGGTGTACCAGTGTGGTCCAGCCCCTAAGCTGTTCTTGGCGTAGGCTGAATAGTGCCAGGATGCAAATCTGTGTATGGGGTGTGTGTGTGTGTGTGTGTGTGTGTGTGTGTTGCTTCCTTTAAGACCCTCTGCTTCCAGAATCTCTATGCCATGTGTCCTCAAAGCCTTTAGAGGGACTATAGAAGTCTCTGAACTCTGAGAGTTAACTGGCAGTTGCCATTTAAATGTGATGTTAAAATGTGAGCCTGGGTCCTTTGCGAGAGTAGCAAATGCTCTTAACCACTGAGCCATCTCTGCAGACCCTGGATTTAGATGATCCACAGTGCAGCAGTGACTTCCTGAAGGGCGGTAGGTTTCAGTGCAGAAATATTAATATGCCTGATTGAGACATCTATCCCAGGTCCCCCAGGCATTCCAGGGATGGTCACCTGCACACTGTGAGTTATTAAAGTAAGGATTAGGGTACCTGTGAGATCACGCTCCTGCCGTCAGACCTGGCTTCCGGTACCACATACTAAGCTGTGCGATTGCAGTGAGCCCCGTCAGCTCTTCTGTTTCTCCTTCTGTGAAAAGGTTGCTATGGCATTGTCTCCCAGTGCCAGGACACGGTTTGTCCCTTGCTGTCTGTATCGCCCCTCACCTCTTCATATGTCCTTACAGACCATGTCTCCCTCACACGCCTCCAGGCCCACCTCTCTTCCTGTGTGTAGGGGCCAAACAGCCCCATGACCTCTCCCAGCCTCCTCTGTCGCAGGCCACCTCTCTCCCACACTCTTGCTTTGCTTGTCTGACACAGACTCTCTTTAAGAGAGGCGACGGGGTAACCTGTTCGTGTGGAAGTTACCTGTGCCTGCCGGTGTAAGATCTGGGAGACCAGGGCTTTCTTGCCTGGCTCCCTGTGGAACAGTCCCGGTTGGTGGGCAGTGTGGAGCCCAGCTGGTGGTGTCCTTGTGGATGGGGAAGAGCATTCAATGCTGATGGGCAGGGAGACCAGGCAGACCACCTGTCCATTCTCCGTCTTCCTGGTCAGTCTTCCCTGTATCCCGTACAGACTGGTCCATGGCTCTCACTTTCAGAAGAGACTGAGGAGGCAGGTGTGAGCTGCCTAGGGGGAGGCTCTGATGGAGAAAAACAAGAGCTAGTTTGGGTTTTTCTTGAGATCCCCAGGCTAAACTGATGGAGTGTTTTTTATTGTTTTTTAAAGTATAATTTGGACAATCCCTTCAGGGCCACTATTTGTGGCCTCCTGACACCCCAAAACTCCAGGGGTAGCTTTTGTTGTGGCAAAGGTAGTTTGGGGCAGGTGGTCCTGACTGGAAGTAGGAGTGGGCATTTTCCCAGGCTCTCTGGCTGAGGCTTGGTGACAGCCCCCAGGGAAGCTTTGATTCTGCATAAGTGTCCTCAGGCTTCCTGGTACCTGTCATTGAGAACAGTCACCTGGTGAGAAAAACAGTGTTAGCCCTGGTCCTTGAAACCTCTTGAACCCTTTCCAGGGAGTCAGGAGGAGACTGTCAAGGGCTCTTGATGATCAGCAGGAAGGAAGAACTCAGAATAGCCCCGGGTGGGCACAGCAGGGCACTCAGAGTAGCTATGGGTGGGCACTGCGGGACGCTCAGAGTAACCACAGGTAGGCACTGCGGGACGCTCAGAGTAGCCATGGGTGGGCACTGCAGGGCGCCAGGCTAGTGAACTCATCACCTAGGGTGTCTCTCTCACCGAGCTGGCAGAGCAGGGCTGGAGGAATGAAAGTCTATGGCCATTAGGACAAGCGAGCTAGGATGGTTAAGTAAACTGTGATTGAAAACATTAAACCCGAGGGTCTCCAGGACGAAGTTCATGAAATACCAGAGACCTTAAAATTTTATGTGTGGTTCCAGCTAACGAAAGAGTAGAGTAAGCACCCTTGTGAGCTACTGCACGCCTGCTCCATGGTGATACTGGGTTTGAACCGGGGCTGTATCTTCTGATGTAACAAAGGCCAGTGATGGCTCAGAGAGTGAAGGTGCTTGTAACCCAGCCTGACGACCCGAGTTCAAACCCAGGGCCCACGTGCTAGAAGGAAAGAACCAGCTCCCAAAAGTTGTCACCTGATTTCTACAAGCACGTGCCATGGAAAGTGTGTGTTCATGCAAATGCTTATACACATGTGTAAAAAAAAAAGACGATTGCAGGCATGTTGAAGTTCCTTTGGTAACCGCTCCAAGTCCTTTCCTTTTATCTTTCTCTCTGAACGTGATTGTTAGCTGCTCCCAGGCATGTTTTCACACTGTGAAAGTGTGTATTGTCTCTGTAGCATGTATAAGATGTATGTGTGTTTTAAAGCCATAGATGAATACAGCACTGATTACATTATAGAATGCACACTCGTCAACTTTTATGTCACTCCAACTATCTAGCCTTCTGAAGCTTATCGTGTGTGCATGTGTGTGCACGTGTGTGTGTGTGTGTGTGTGTGTGTGTGTGTATGTATGTGAGTCAGTGTTTGCTTTGGGAGCTTTACTCATGGTGATACAGGGAGCAAGCACAGTCCCTGCGACCTGCATTGGTAGGTTCCTCCAGTGAGCTTATACAAGTTCCTGGTCCAGACTTCTGCCAGTGGGAATGTAGGGATTGCAAGTTTGTGACACTACAAATAATGTTTCAGTTAACATTTTCTGTGCCCATCCCTTGTGTTGGGAGCTGCGAACCCCCCAGATCCTGAATTTCTTGTAATGCTTGCAGCTGCTCTGAGCACAAGACCCTCAGACGTTTCTGATGGCAGGAGAGTGGTTTCTGGTGGGTTTGGCTGGGGCGTGGCTATCAGTTAAGGATCTCTATATAAGCGGTTCTGGTACACAATAAAGGGGGCATTTTGGCATCAAGGATGACCTGTGTCTTTGTGTGTTTCAATCTCCAGCCCCTTGCCTGGTTCACGAACTGTATGGTAGCACATGGCACACAGATAGGCGTTGTGTGCCGCATGCTTGTGAGAGTTTCCCTAGAGTATTGGCCGAGTTGACACACCCTAACCAAATAAACAAACCAGGAGGTCACTGTTGGTCAGTTTTCATTGTCAACTTGTCTGGATTTAGAATTGCCCAGGAGACCAAGGGTGCATTTCTGTAGGTGTCTTAAAGGAGCCAACTGAAGGTAGTGGCATGATCCTATTGTTTGGATGCCCAGACAGAATAAAAAGGGGAGAGAAGAGAAGAAGCCATCATAATGTGGCACCCCTGCCTCCCCACCCCTGATACCAGGCCCACTAGGAGGAGCCTCCTTCATCTTTTCTGCTACCACGAATTTCCTCAGACTGCCCCTGCCACAGACAGACGACTGTGCCTTCCCCTTCCAGAGCTGAGAGTCTGCAGCCATGACCCCAAATAGGATTCCTCTGTTGAGTTGCCCGGCCAGGTGTTCTGTCTCGCGCACATGAACCTGCTGACGGAACTACCCACAGGACTGTGCTAAGTGGTCCCAAGGCCACTGCAGACTATGCAGGAAGATGGCGGCCGAGATGAACCGAGTGCCTCCCTCATGTGGCCTCCCACTCAGCTCCTATTAACCATGGACTCCCTACAAATACCCCGAATGGTGAGTGCTGTCCCATTTTAGAGGCTGGAACACTGACCCTCAGGCAGGTTAGGACACTCCTCAAAATCGTACAGTAGTAGAGAAGTTTCTGGACCAAAGCCGTTCACTCCAGAGCCTTGGTGTCCCAGTAGTGAGGACAGGTCTCTTTCTTTCTTGTCCTGGCTCCTCTGAGAGGCTCTTTGTCCTGCAGAACATGCCGAGCAGTGAGAGCAGAGCCTTGTTTAAGCACTGGATGCAGGCTACCATCATCAGATGCCCACAATACTAGTTCTTCCCTCCAAAGTCCCCAGGAGATCGCCACCCGGGCGAACACCCTCCCTTTGCTCTCTCACAAGCTCACCAGCTCACCACGCAACGGTTAAACAGACACCAGGGCTTTGCTGATAAAACCAGGAACTTGGTGCTTTTCCTGCAGGTGTCTTTCTCTTGGGGGTGTTTCTGGGTTTTCTTTGGCAGGGCCTGGCCAGAGAAAGGCTGCAAATATTTGACAATGAAAACCCTCAGCTGTAAGGTGTGGCAGAGGGAGGCACTGGGCATTGAAAACCTAAGAAGTAGATGGAGCCATGTCCCTTCCTGATGCAGGACAGAACTGGGTAAGTGGCACTAGTTGGTGCGGCTCATCCTCAGTTCTGGCAGCTCTCTGGTCACCTGGGCTAGAAGGTCCCAGCCTGAGGGAGAGACTCTCTGGCATGTGTCTGGCTGAGATGTTTCTGTGCAGAGAGTGTTGTTGCTCTGTGTGCATGGAGGTGGAGGCGAGGAGCCTTCTCCTTGGTGGCATTCTGCCTTTCAGAAGAATGCAGAAGCCATGTCTTGATGTTCCTGAGGAGGGAGAGAGCAGAGGTCATAAGGGCCAGTGAGGTGGTTTGGTGGGCAAAGGCTCTTGCTGCCAAGCCCGACACCCAAGCCACCCCCAGGGATCCTCAGAACACACACATACATGCAACCATGCACTCACACAAACACCAAAGCCATAAATGGGTGTTGTGGTTTACTTGGGGATAAGGTCTTAATTAATCATGGTTAGGTTGAGAAAGCGAAATAGCACTCTATGACACAGGAAAAGCCAGCTCCACCCCTTCAGTGATTGCATCGCTCGCTCCTGCAGTCAGACGATCCACTCAGCAAGTCTGTTGGCTTTGGATGCAAGGCTGGGAAGGAGAGCATACTCTCCATGAATCAGGATGGAAGTTTCTAGTAACTTTCTCATGACTGCTGAGTTTCTTCCTGACACTTCCCGGGGAACCCCACGTCACTGATGCCCTCCCTCATTCCTGACCTCCTCCCTCAAGTGGAAACCAGGTCCCTACTTTCCCTGAAGTTTTTGACAGGAAGAGGCTGGCTTCTCTGCACCTCGCTGCCAGCTCGGAATGAGGGTATTCCCCAGGCGTGTGCTGGAATTTTCAGCCCCGTCGCGAGTCTTTCCACCTCCTCGATGCCCCACTTTGCCCTGTCTTTGTCACTGTGGCTTGCTGACCTCCTGGTCACTCCAGTCTGCGCTCATGGACACTTCAAGTGCCCGGCTCACCATTTTCTTCTCTGCTCTGGGCCCCATCGCCTCACCTGCTGGACAGCGAGCTGTCCCTGCTTCTCCGCCATCCTTAAGCCCCCAGCATTCACTTCCCAATCCTCACTCTGACCACGATGCAGCTTATGTCACGGAGGAGACAGCTGCCAACAGGAGACACACTCTTGCCCTTGTGACCATGCTCCCTTGTGACGCTCCTCCAGGTAGCTCTAGTCTTTTTACCCTGCTTGCCCCTGCTCAGCCTTCACCTCTTCCTCCTGCACCTCTAGGTGCCCCCTTCCCTTGGCTTATTCCCATCAGCATACAGAATGGGTAGATCTCTCCCACTTTAGACCCAAGACTTCCCTCCCCCAGCTGGGTTTCCAGTAGCCTCCAGCTAAACTCTGCCTCTCTTTCCCTCCCTGTGCTGTAACTCTCTGCGAAACTCGCCCCTTTGTTTCTGTCACTACCTAGAGACGCATCTTTCCGAGCTCACGGGGTCAGGTTCAGGGCCACTTCTCAGTCCAGGCCATAGCTGCTCCCATGTACAATGAGCCACCGAATCCTGTCCTTTCTGCCCCTTCATTCTTTCTCTCTCATCTGTCCCCTCTTCTCCATCACCATTGCCTGACACTGGCTGGTGTTTCAGGCCCTCTTTCCTTCTGTCTCTGTCCCCCTGTGGTAGCCTTTCCCCTTCCCAAGAGCTTCTTCCTTCTCCGTGGCCTCTACTTTATAAATGTGATATGCAGGGATTTTTAAGCCTTTTCTTTATTTCACTTGAACCATCGGGTCTGGCTTTCATTCCAGTCTTTCTGTCTTTTTTGCCATGCTGGACATGACAACTAGCTTCTCAGGAAAACCAAGCAAGGGCTCTACCACCAATCTATGGCCTGTTTTTGTTTTGTTTTGTTTTGTTTTTTGAGACTGGGTTTCACTTTGTAGACTGTCTGCCCTGGAGCTCACTATGCAACTCAGGGTGACCTCGAACTTGTAGCAATCCTCCTGCTTCAGCTTCCTGAGTGCTGGGATTGCAAACACATGCCCACACACCTGGCTTCATTTCCGTGTTTTGGCCATTCTGACTCAAGGTTCTTCCTCTGAGGCAGTCTCCCCAGCTTGGCCGACTCACTCCCTTACCTCAAGTTCTTTAGTGATTTCAGCACCTGCGGATACAGTGCTGTGTACCAGGCTTGGGAGAGCCCGTTCTGGACTCCCGTGAGGTACCTCACCTCCACTCACTGCCAAAGCATCCTTTCCTCTCCAGTGGCTCTCGGGCCCCTCCCTCCTGCTTTGCATACCTGCTCCTAGCTGCCTCTGTGGGCTTTTTCTTCCCTTCTTCCTTCCTAGACACTTACTCACACTTCTCCGTGGCTGTTTACTGTTGCCCTCCGTGCCAGCCCCTGAGGGCTTTGCACCCCTCTATTAGAGTCCAACGTCTGCGCCTGCCCGTGGGATTTCCAGATTGCGTGTTTGCTTTCATTTTACTCTTCCCACTGACCACAGCTTTTCGTGGGTGGGCCCCCAAGCCAGGCCCGTTCTGGCCCATGGTAAACAGCTAATTGTCAAAAAGGACGAGTGGGTAAGCCTGCAGGTGAGTCCCTCTAAGAATCATGGTTAGGGTGTCTGAGCAAGCTACCTGGCGGCTTTCCCACAAGGCAATTACCATGCGCATCATCGAAGATCTTAACTGATTCCTCAAAGCAAGCAAGGACACACAGAGAGCCTTTTCTACAAGAACGCCCAATTTCTGGTGCTGAAGTGTTGTCTCTGTGGTTAATAGTCCTTGCTGCTTTTCCAGAGGACCCGAGTTTGGTTCCCGGCACACACCTACATCTGGCAGCTCAGACTCACTTGTGGTTCTAACTCTAGGGTATATGACACCCTCTTCTGGCACCTGCACACAGATATATTAAAATAACTTAACAATTTTATCTTCTCTTTATTTTTGAATTTTTATTTTGTTTTAAATAGCCTGCATGTATGACTGTGCACCATATACATGCAATGCCTGTGAGAGCCAGAAGAGGACGTTGGATCCCCGGGGCTGGGGTTACAGACATTTATGAGCCATCCTGTAGGTGCTGGGGCTCAATCTCAGGTCCTCTAGAAGGTCAATGAGTGCTCTAAACAGAGAATCATCTCTCCAGATAAAAACAAATTTTAAAAAAATCTAAAATAATAAAAAGGACGCTAGGTTTCCTCTCTTATCCTGATGGTTGTCATTGAAGGTTAGGGCCCACCCTGCAGTATGGTGAGGGTAGTGGGTAGGCTCAGATTAGAATCTGTTCAATCAGGCCTTTTCTTTCTTTCTTTCTTTCTTTCTTCCTTTCTTCCTTTCTTTCTTTCTTTCTTCCTTCCTTCCTTCCTTTCTTTCTTTCTTCCTTTCTTTCTTCTTCCTCCTCCTCCTCTTTCTCCTCCTCCTCCTCCTCCTCTTCTTTCTCCTCCTTCTCCTCCTCCTCCTTCTTTTTTGACAGGGTCTCATGTAGCCCAGGCTGGCCATCACCAGGAATGATTTGAGATAGTTAATATTTTCGACTTGACAAGATCTAGACTTATTCAGGAGATAGCCTCTTGGTGTGCGTGTGAGGGGGTTTCTAGACTAGATTCGCCTCTGAGCATGCCCGTAAGGGATGGTCTAGTGAGAAGATACTTTATGAAGTAGGAAGGCACATGGGTGTCCCTTTCCACAGGATCAGGCCTGGACTGACTGGAAATGGGAGGGCAAGCTGAGGAGGAGCTGAGGAGGAGCTGAGGAGGAGTTGAGGCTCATCAGTCACTCTCTGTTGTCTGGGTGTGAATTCACATGATCACCACCTCCTGTTCCTGCCACCATATCTTCCTGCCAGGATGGACTGATGCCTGGAACTGTTAGGGGAAAATCCCTTCCATTCTTAAACTGTTTTTATCAAATATTTCGTTGCAGCAACATGGCAAGTCTTCCTGTCTCTGCCTCTCTAGTGCGGGGACTGCAGGTGTCTGTCACCACACACTGCTCTGTGCAAGTCCTCTACCAACCCCATCCGATCAGTTTATCCTCAAAGACAGGAGGAATGGGGGTCTTTTCTCAGAGCCCATGCTCTGGTCTTCAAGCCCCAGGAGCTGAGTGAACTGGTGGCACTCAGTGGGTCCCCAGTATAGGTTTGGAGAATGGATGACGAAGCTCCTATCAGCAATCACAGCGCACTAATAGATAGGACGAGGGACCGAAATCACTAAGAAAAGCACCACTTTTGAAGATGCTACAGTCTACTGGAAAAAACACATTTGTTGGTTTAAACTAAAGAGAACAACTCTTTGAATAGAAAAACTCACTGAAGAGGGTTATCTCAGGCCTGGAGAGGTGGCTCAGCAGTTAAGAGCGCTGGCTGCTCTTGCAGAGGTTCTGAGTTCAGTTCTCAGTGCCCACGTTTGGTGGCTCACAGCTACCTGTAACTCTAGCTCCAGGGAATCTCACGAAAGCCTTCTTTCCACTTTCACAGGTGTCTGAATGCGCACACACTCTCACACACTTTTAAAATTAAACTGAAATACATACACATAAAAAGTTTTCTCCAATGTAATTTAGGACCTAACTGAGAACAAATGCAAATTCATTTTAAGATTGTTTTATTGCTTCCTCTTCCTCAGACAATAAAAAGGAGAGGCAATTGAGAAAACACCAAGCTCACTCACACAGTTCTAGGCTCTTGGCTCCAGCTGGACTTCGGGAATTCTCCTGAGATATGCCAGGCATGACTGGGTGGGTGGTGGGAAGCAAAGAGCCTTTATTTTCCTGCTTACGTGAGCAATAGCCTCTCATGGTGGACACGTCAAACACAGAGATGGATAAAAGAAAACACCACCACCACCAACAACAGAAAAATCAGCCAAAGTTACTCATTCAGAGATAAAATGACTTTATAGTCTAGGTAACTTAATTTCATATATATATATATATATATATATATAAATTTTTTTTGAGTCAGGGTCTCCATGTATCCCTGGCTGCCCTGGACTATGTATGTCACTATGTAGACTAGGCTGACCTCAAATGCACAGAGATCTGCCTGCTTCTGCCTCCCAAGTGCTGGGATTAAAGGTTTGAGCCACCATGACTGGCTCTTTTCCACTTATTTCAAACAAGAAAACCATTGCAGCATTTTGTTTTATATTTACGGAGTTTTGCTTAAAAACAAAGTGTGGAAAGAGGAAAAGACGTGAGAAGAAAAAGTCCCCCCCAGGCTCCCTGAGCGAACTCCCCGGTTTGAATGTGCCCTTCCTTCGGGTCTCACACTTCCCTCTTCTTCTCATTTCACAAAAAAAAAAAAAAAAAAAAAAAAAAAAAAAAAAACGATAAAGAAACAAGAACAGCCACAAAAAGCTGTGCTGCTTTCGCTCCCATCCCAGTCTGTACCAAACTGGGAACCAGACACATGAGTGGATGCAAATGGAAAGGAAAGCAAGGCCATGGCGGCCAAGTGTGGGAGCTCCTACTGCAGACGAAGGCCATCCAAGCTTGGGTTCTCTGAGCCACACTAGAGCAAGGCAAATTGTCTCGGGTCACATGTTAAAACCAAGGAGCACAACTTGCGATGTTTTAAGTAGCTCTCTGATTTTGTGTTAGATCTTACTCATGGCTGTCCTGGGCTGCATGTAGTTTGTAGGCCATGTATAGGACAAACTCTGAGTTTCACCCCTCCACCCCCATCTGTCTGGCTGGCTTTTGTTTGTTTTCTTTGTTCCTTTTCCTTTAAACAGAAACAGCACTGTCTGGTCAGCAGGGAGGAGGTCAATATAGCACATAGTCATCCTTACTATTTTGCTGCTTAATTTTCCTTGATGATGACCTGTAATTAGCTGGGCTAAGAGAGGCCAAGAGAGAGCATGGGACCAAGCTGTGACCTGTCGCTCCCTGTCGAGTGAGAACACATTCTGAAAAGAGCATCCGTCCCCTTCCTAAGATGCCCCGTGTGTCAAGGAAGCACAAGGTTTCCCAGGGGGTTTTGTATGGACAAAGACGGGGAGAGAAGCTCCCTACGGCATCCTAACCTTAAATACCTCACCTCCAGTTTCTGAAGCAGCCTGGAGCCCTCACACAGACAGAAGCTGAGAAGGATGTATGAATGGCAGACAGCCAAGTTTACGATGGTTCTAGATTTACTGCATGAAGAAGCTCCAGGTCATTTCAAGAGACTCAAGGGCTCCCAGGCGGGGTGCTATGGTCCTGTCCTGTTTTGCCAAGTCCTAGACCTCTGGTCCACCCGTGTCACCCATCCCTAAACCTAGCGTCTACTATGCCATAGGCTGAAACCACTCTGAACTCCAGGGTGTGAGGAAGAAAGATGCAGCTGATTCCAGAGTCAGACGTGTGGTTTGTTTATTGTCTTCATTCCCTCCTGCCTCCGTTGTGTAGGGCCAACTATTTTTATTTCAGTTTAATATATAATAAACTATCATGCTTTCTACAAGTTTAAAAATATATTAGTTTAATTAAAAACACTTTTCAAGGTACTATAAAGTTCATCGCTTGTGAAGCACAGGGCATATTATTTCTTCTCCTTTCCTATGGAATACGAAGGGAATTGTCCCAACAGCGATGGAAGGACTACAAGCCAGATGAAGCTGGCAAGCACGGGTGCTGCTCTGTCCAGAAGGAGCCAGTGGAGAGATGGTCTTCCTGGAGCCCAGAGTGGGGCTCAGACATATGCTCTGGATGCTGGACCCAAGGTAGGGAGATGCACATTAGTCCCCGTTCCCATGGGAACCTTCGGGAGATAGGCAGTGATCTACCTTATCCTCAGGTACCTTAGGGAACCATGCTGTGGTCCCCCTTATCTATGGGGACTTTATTAGGCTTACAGTGGATGCTCAAATACACAATACCAAATTCTATAGATGTTTTTTCTTAAATGTCCATACTTACGATTTAAAAACACAATTTATAAATTAGACGAGTGATTCATGACAGCAATTATAAATGAAATAAGACAATATAAAAATGTATTAAAATAAGAGTTATATGAGAGTAATTTATCTCAAATTATCTTGTACCTTCATCTTCTCATGTAAAATATTCGCAGCTTCTTGTCAGCATATTCCAACCACCTACGTCTTACGCTAGTACTCGGAGATCAATGTTAGAAGACCAGCGTTGCTTTGCTACGATCACAGTGGCGCTATGCCCATCAGTCTGACAACTGAGATGGCTAGTAAGACCAGCAAAAGGGCAGTGGGTACCGAGTGGATACTTTGAAGCAAAGGATAATTTACACCCTAAGTAGGACATTAAGAGATTTCATCTGGTGCTCAGAATTCAGCTTAGTTGAAAACTTACTACTATAGCTGGGCACAGAAGCATGCAGCTGTATGGGAGAGGCTGAAGTAGAAGGAGAGACAAGAGTTCAAGGCCATCCTGGTTTATGTAGTGAGTTTTGGGCCAGCCTTGCCTACATAGCAAGACTCTGTCTTAAGAAATCAAACCAGAGCTCGAGAGATAGCTTAGAGGTTAAGAGCACTGGCTGCTCTCTTCCAGAGGTCCTGAGTTCAATTCCCAGCGAGCACATGGTGTCTCACAACCATCTGTAGTAGATTTGATGTTCTCTTCTGGCATGTTGGCACACATGCAGACAGAACTCTATACATAATAAATAAATGAATCTTAAAAAGAAATAAAATCAAATTAAAATGCATAATTATTTACTTATGTACTTTTTCATTTAATATTTTGAACTGCAATCAATGGTGAGTAACTGAAACAGTGGACAAGGAATGATTGCTGTCTTACCTTGGACAAAGATGCTGTCAGGAAGTGACCATGTACTACCATGCTCAGCTCAGGCTGTGTGGGGGATCAAACCCAGGGCTTCCTGCCAACTGAGCTATCTCCTCAGCTCTGGAAGCTTCCTCTTGCAATACTCTCTCCCCTCAGTCCTCCACCAATGTCTTCCACTACCTAAGCCAACGTTTCAATAGTGGTTCATTATTGTCCCCTAAGGAACTCTTTCTGACCTCTTTTTCATATAATTGTCCTGACATAGATATGTACTATGTATTTGGTTGTATGTTCTATGTAACTGTGCTTTCTACATAGAGAGTTCATGATTCTTTTTGTCTTCCAAGGACCAATTTTCCTCCCGTTTGGAGGTGATCTGACTCAGTGAGGAATACATGGCAGGAAGCAATCAGGACATCGCTTGGATGAGCAGGCAAGTTTCTGGCCCTCTGTCAGTGGGGAGTGGGGACAGGGATGGATAATCATCTCGAATATCTAAAATTGCCTTCTGTGGGCTGGACGGGGGAGGGGTAGCTCAGTGGGTCAGAATGTTTGCTGCTCTTTGAGAAGACTGACTTTGGTTCCCAGCATCCATGTTGGGTGACTTACACTGCCTGTAATTTTAAAAATTGCCTTTCATCTTCCTTCCCACTTTTTGGGTTATCAGACTAGATAAAAGTTTCCAGGTTAAAACCAACTTCCCGTGAGAATGTTGAAGATGGCGCCTCACTGTGGTCAAGTTTCCAGTGTTCTGTGGGCACTGATGCTGTTCCCATTCTCAGTCTGGGTGCTTTGTGACAGGTCAGGTCCAAAAGAAACCGAGGACAAATGGTTAATAGTGGTTCCTATTAGCTTACCAAACAACACGCTGCCCTCCAAGTACCTGTTACAGAGCCTATGCTGGCATCCTGGCCCTTCTCATCCAGCCCTTACCCTGAACTTTTGCTTTACACATAACCCTAATGTTTTGACATTTCATGACCGTGAGAGTGTATGTGAGTTTGTTTTTGTTGTAGTTGTTTTTTTTTTTTTTTTTTTTTTTTTTTTTTTTTTTTTTTTTTTGGTTTGTTCTGCTTGTCATGTATTTGGAGAACTTTTAAAATCTGAAAAAGGTTCTTCGGTTTGGGAATCTTTTTTTTGTTTGTTTTTGTTTGTTTAGTTTTTGTATTTTTTGTTTTTGTTTTTCAAGACAAGGTTTCTCTGTGCAACAGCCCTGGCTCTCCTGGAACTTACTCTGTAAACCAGGCTGGCCTTGGACTCACAGAGATCCACCTGCCTCCGCCTCCTGTGTGCTGGGATTAAAGGTGTGTACCACCCTGCCAGCTCTTTATGTGTTTTCATGTATGGGTGCTCTGCATGTATACCTGCAGGCCAGTAGAGGGCACCAGATCATGTTGAAGATGGTTGTGAGCTACCATGTGGTTGCTGGGAATTGAACTCAGGACCTCTGGAGGAGCAGCCAGTGCTCCTAACCGCTGAGCCATCTCTCCAGCCCCTGGCAATTGTTTTCTCATATCATCACTTTTCTCCTCCTTGTTTTCTTTATGCTCTCTTTGCTGCTGTGCTGTTGTTCATTCCCATGACTGAGCGTGCTTGTAAGAGCTTTCCTTTGCACGCCGAGTGCTCCTTTTGCAGCTGTCCTGTCTTGCGTCAGGGGCAACCTCTATTCTTTCTTGTGTCTGAGATGCTGTGTGTGCACGTGCAAGGTTTTCTTCTGCTTCCTGCTTTCTTCCTACTTCCTGTTGAACTTCCTTGTGAGATTTGTTTGTTCTCTGTCCTTAAATGCCTGGAGTTCATTGACTGTTTGTTTATCTTTAGAAACAAGGCACAAAAATACAGATGAGTGGAGCTTTTAGGCGGTAGACATCACTAAGGACATCTGGGCTGTGCCTAGTCTTTCTTTCTTCCTGAAATCTCCAAAAACAGTAGCTGCATTTACTCTTGATCTGTTTTCTCAGTTTGGTTTGTCCAGAAAAGTCCCCCCGGGTTTCAGAGTGTAAAGTATAAGCCTAGCCACCAACTGTAAAAACAGAGGTCGTATGAGTACAGAGGCTTCAGGGAAGGGCTGTTCACCAAGCTTACTTCTGCCTGACACCTTGACTTTCAGTTGGCCATGGCATTTCAGCTCTGTCTGCTGTGACCCAGACAAGGCATCTTTTGTGACTTGACCCGATGTCTTCTTTTCTCTATGATACGTGACTAAAATGGAGTTCTCACTTGGTTGGAGCTAATGCACAAATGCAGGGAATGGGCGTGGCAGGAGCCATTTGGGACTCTGGGATCTGAATACAGGGCCAGGTCAAGCCAGCCTGCTGGGTCACCAGGTGAGAGAGGGTTTCCTGGGAAAAGCATCTTAGGCCCTGCAGAAAGGCTGTACTGATAGCCTGGACTCTCGAGGGAAATGTCAGTCAGTCTGTGGTCACAGGGAAGGTGGGAAGTTCTGTTTAGCTGCTAAGCCTACCTGTGGAGGAAGCAGGTGGTGGGTGGGTGGGTGGGTGGGTGCTCAGGTTCTTAGAAACCTTCCTATCCCTTCTCCACTTTCCCTCCCTCATTTGGGCACAAACAGTGATGGTAAATCTTTTTGTCTCCTTCCAGAGCTGACGGGTGATGCCCAGTGGCAACTATAGAGCAGATTAACTCCCAGCAGAACTGAGGCGTGCGATGTGACCCATGGAAGAACTTCACTCCCAGCTTCCCGGGCAGTGGAATTGGACAGAGTAGAGTGAATACCCTACAAAACTTTCTGACGTGATGATAAATGATCACAGGGAGAATTTACTGTTTCCCAGGAAATCCTAAGAGCCTTTGGTTATTGTTCTCAGCATGCTAATTACCCAGGCTTCACTGTGCTCTGTGCCTCGCTCTGCCTGCCCGGGTCAGTTCATTCTCATGGTGACCCTGTTTGTGGGTCTTCAAAGGCTGTCCAGTGACCCCTTGAGCTTTGCTGAGGGCCATGACTTTTTCTGCATGTATTTAAGGGTTAAGGCAAGGAGTCAGGCATGGTGGCACACATCTTTAATTCCAGCATTCGGAAGGCAGAGGCAGGCAGATCTCTAAATTCAGGGCAAGTTACAGGACAGCTAGGGCTATACAGAGAAATCTTGTCCAAAAGAAAAAACTACAGAGTTACACTAGGGGATCAAGGATCTGAACAGTGGTTAGACGAGGTCTAACCTAATGGTCATTCCTAATGAGCCATTCACCTTTTCCTTTACAGGTAGTGCCTCTCGTTGTCCTGGAGCTTTAAGATTGGACTCAGCTGGCCAGTCAGTGAACCCCAGGAATCTGCCTCCCCAGGACTGGAATAATGACCACGCATCATCAACCCCAGCTTAGAACAATGTGGGTTCTGGAGATAGAACTCATATTCTTGTGCTCGCTTGCATGACAAGCAACTTACTGACTGAGCTGTCTCCCCAGTTCGTGATCCCACATTTTTAAAAAGGCCCTTTGACATGAAGCAGGTTTCTTGTTGACAGATTTGGAAATCAGTCCAGATTGGGCACCTTGTGGACACAATTCCCAGGTGAGATTTCCTCATACCACTGCCTTGACATGGATTTGATACTCTCCCTTAGAAGAGTCCTATAACAAAATATCCTTCAAAGCCCTTTGAACTTCTCAATAGTGCAGCCAAGCCATGAATGAACAATCACCTGTTGGCCTGTTATTTCAAATACACACTGAAAGCCAACAGACATTTTAGGGTGTGTAGTGTGGGCGTATGAGATTTTTCAAGATAGATCTGGGCTGGGGAAATGGCTCCATAGTCAGAGCGCTTGCTGGGCAAGCGTGAGGACCTCTATGTAGCTCCAGTGCCGCGGGGGTGGAAGCCGGCAGATCCCCGGGGCTTGTTGGCCAGCCAGTCTAGCCGAAATGGTAAAATCATGCTTCAACAAGAGCCCTTCTCAAAAACAATAAAGAGGAGAAGCAACTGAAGAAGGCACAGAACGCAAACCTTTGCCCTCAATATGCTTCTACGCTTGTGTCCATGTGTACACACGCAAAGACAAATCATAGGTTGAAACATCAAGTCTGCAAAGTACTGTCTCATCACCGGTGGTGAGAAACAGCTGGTGCAGTGACATCGGAGGCTGTCTTGTCCTCAGGGACTCCTTCGGGATCTGATTGACTTAGAAATAAGGGCGCTGGCACAGTGCAGACGGCTCAGGCACTGCCTGAGAGGTGCTGCTGTGGGATCCAGGAATGACCTGGATGTCTCTGCTCCACTGGCTCTGTCCAGGCTGCTTCTGCTCCCGCCACTGTTCTACATAAAGGCTTGCTTCCTCTTAGCCTGTGTTCATTATTGGTGTGCTATCGCTGTGTCCCAGGCATCTGGAGGACAGGGTTGCTATTCTGGCTTTTGGTCTGGGGAGTGGCGGGATGGGGAAGGTGAGGGCCTTCATTGTCATAACTTGTCATTTTCCTGGGATGAAGGCGCTGGCTCATAGCAGCTAGTGTAGAGCCATGACTTACCACTCTAGACAGAGGACAGGCGGAGGGGGCTGTGCGGAGCCTTCCCTTCTTCATCCGGTGTGACAACAGTGCCTCTGGGCTGAGGGACAGGTTCAAGGCGACAGGAAGCAAGTGGACTACACACTCGCCTCAGTGTTACAAAACAGCAAGTACTGCTGTTCGGGATAGGGGTGAGGGCTCATGGCAGATGGTGCTGTCCCATACTATGTTCTGGTTCTGGACTCTAAAACACGGCTATAGACTAGAGTGGCCTAGAAGAGGAAGACGGGCTGCAGGGTTGAGTAGACCTGGGTAGGGCTGAGAAAGGCTAGGTAGGGTTGGGTAGGGCTGGGTAGGGCTGAATAGAGCTGAATAGGGCTAGGTAGTACTGGGTAGGTTGGGTAGGGCTGGGTAGGCTGGTATCATTGTTGTTGAGGTTGGTGGTCTCAGATAACTAGGGTTGAACAACCCCCAATCCCAGGGAGTTTGTCCCTATGGTCTGACCCTCTTGCTCTTTGAGGACACCGGACTGATGACTTAGTCAGACATCATCATGTTTGTAACCTCAGCATTCAGGAGGTGGCAACAGAATCAGGATCGTGACTTTTAGATCAACCTATGTTCTATTAATGTGAACCTGCCTCAGAAGCAGAACAAATGAAGTCAAGCAAGCCCCCAGACATGTATCAGCTCTGTTCTGAGACACAGACGTTGGCAAGACTGGCCCCTCCTCAGGGCCTTGACAGCGTCTAGCAGAAGCCACTCTTCCTGACTCGCTGATAACTGCCTTCTTGCTATCTTTATACACTTTCCCTCTGTGCTTGCCTGGTCTAAATATTTCATCTTCTTCTCATAAGGATGCTAGTCACAGTAGGTGAGGGTCTGTCCTAATCTCATTAAGGGCTATCCTTTTAATGAATTTCTCTTTTGAGACTGTGTGGCAGCCTGGAACACGGGAATGGGATTCTCACCTGTGAACCGGGGAATAGAGAGACACACTTCAGCGCACAGCATGGACTCAGTGGCTCTCGGAGCAGGCTTGATGCGCTTGCCTGTTGGCTCACCTGAAACATGAGAAGACTGGGGAGGGTACTTTCTGTCAGTCTTGGGGTCCCTTTTCTGTGAGCTAGCCTTCTATTTCCAATCTCCTTTCCTGACTGAGGCTGAGTCCCTCCCCCATCCAGTCTGAGTGGTTACAGGCTGGCCTGGTTCTGTGCCTGCTGTCCTCATCCGTCAGCTTAGCGGCCCCGACCCTGGTGGGTGGCATGTTCACTGGCAGGGAAAATCCACTAAGGGTTCATATGGTTTTGTCCTCAGGTTTTTTCACATGATGCCCAGGGAGGTGTCCTGGGCCAAGCGGACAGCTGGGAGCGTGAGAAAGCTTGTGTGTTCTGTGAGCTTTTGGTGTTCCAACTATCTCAGGATCAATATTATCCCAATTCCCTTTCGCTGTTGATCTTGGCACGGCAGAGCAATGTTCTACTGTGGTGAGGCAAAGCGTGCAATGAATACTGGGGCTGCATCCGCAGTGCGGTTATCTTTGCTTCTTCACTTCCGTTTGCTTCCCAGATGGACACAGGCCCATTGGGTAATGGTTGCAGAACACACTGCTCTGCTCCCTGGCAGCCATTGATGTGGTGGGCATTTTCGTTCCCATCTGAAAACTCTGCACCTCAAGAAGGTGAGGAGGCGTTCTCAGGGCCACAGATGAGGAAGGGAGAGGAAGAGATCTCTCTCGGGCACTGAAGTTTCTACTCTGCTGTTCCTGTCTTTGTCTGCATCTTATTAGCCACGTAAGGGCAATATAACTGCCACCATGGCAAGGAGTCCCGCCATCCCATAGAGCATTGGAAAGGATGACACATTGGGATTATCCCCACAGCCACTTAAAACAATCTTGGCTTCCGTTGCATGCCTTATTATCATGGCATCAATGAAACTCCTTCTCTCTCAAACCCCGTCTTGGTTCTGTGTGTTAAAATGTCTCTTTCCTGGGGAGATGTGAACAGAAACATCTGTTCGCAATGAGCCGCGTACTAACAGATCGAAGTAATGCTTCCACCCAAATCAGCTTGGTGAGTCACTAAAGTCAGCTGGGGTTCCTTACAGGAGCACGGATCACTTACAGGAAGTTGAACTACTGAAGCAGAGGGCTCCTCCTTGCCTCAGTGACTGGAACTGCTTGCACATCCTTGTGGCGGGGAGGGATCCCTGTTTCCTACAAGGGGATGCTGGTGGGCCCTACCCTATGAGCTTCGGGTGTGGGACACACACTTGCTCTCATTACAAGAATGCCGTGGCTATGTAGTGTCTGGAGGACAGCCTTCCAAAAGCAGTCACATTCCAAGGTTCTCCGTGGACAAACTGGGTTGGTATGAAGACCACTGCACTATACAAAAGTAAATTTTTAAAAAAGAGAAACTGAGCTGGTCATGGTGGCATACAACCTTAATCCCAGCACTCAGAACATGGACAGAACACAGGCAGAGCTCTGTGAGTTCGAGGACAGCGTGGTCTGCATAGTGAGCTTCAGGCTAGCCAGGGCTGCACAGTGGGACCCTGTCTCAGTCTCCAAAAGAAAACTGAAAAAATAAGATAAATAATAAAACCAGCAGTTGCGGTGAAAGAATCCTTTTAAGGTTTGCCTTTCTGGCTTGAGCAAGCACTAAAGCCTGACTCCAATGATCAATCAATCATTTTATAAACTAGAGAGACAGTTCAGATGGACTCATCACACAGTTCGACACCACTTACCTGTTGCAGAGCGAGGGGGAGAGCAGGGAAGGAAAGAAAGGGTGAGCACGGAGAAGCAGCTGACAGGCAACGCTCTGTGAACAATGAGACTAGTCAGTCAGGTTTATGCTTGCTTGTGTTGTGCGGATGTTTCTGCGCACTGATTTCTAAGCTTGTCTCCAAGGGTCTCTGTGGCACTGTAGTGATGTCACACTTCAGGGGGGACACGGCACCTGTGGTGACTAATACTGTCCACTTGGTGATGTCACACTTTGTGGGGGACACGGCACCTGTGGTGACTAATACTGTCCACTTGGTGATGTCACACTTTGGGGGGGACACGGCACCTGTGGTGACTAATACTGTCCACTTGGTGATGTCACACTTTGGGGGGGACACGGCACCTGTGGTGACCAATACTGTCCACTTGAGAAGACCTGGGCTCACCTAGGACACGTCCCCGTGGGCATGTCTGTGAGGGAGTTTCTAGACTGGGTTGGGGGTAAAAAAGACCAACTCTGCATGTGGTCAGTGCTGTCTCCTGAGATGGAGTCCCAGCACGAATGACAAAGAGGAAGTGAGCTGAGCATGGCGTTCCTTTCTTTCTGCTTCCTCGCTGCGGCTGCGGTGTGACCTGCTGGCTCATGCTCTTGCCACCGTGGCTTCTCCACTGTGATGACTGCACTCTCACACTGAAAGCCAATGAAACCTTCCCTCCCCGAAGCTGCTTTTCCCAGGTGTTTTGTTGCAGCATTGAGAGTAGTAGTTAATTTGGCATCTTACAAGGAATGCCTGAAAAGGAGCGTTTGGGTTATCTCAGTCTTCTCTGGTGGCCATAGCAACATCCATCTGGTCTTCAAAACATTAAAAATGTTTTTAGATTCCACATTTTTCCAGATTTTAAGTATTTGCATATAACACACACACACATACACACACACATATAACATAATGTCTTGGGTATGAGAGCTAAAATCAAACACAAAATGCTTATGTTTCATAGATATCTTACACACACAGACAAAGGTAATTTTGTATACTACTTTAATGGTTTTTTGCATGCAAGAATGTTTCATGGCATGGAACTTTCTGACTGTGGAGTCAAGCCAACTCAGAAAAGTTGCAGATTTTGAAGCATTTCAGATCTCAAGATTAAGAACCTTCAATCTCTCCAACAGATTATGTAGTTTAGTGATCTGGGATTCCTCTCTGTGTGCTGTGAATACCATTGGTTAATAAAGAAGCTGTCTTGGGCCTGCACAGGGCAGAATAGAGGTAGGCTGGGAAACTAAACTGAATGCTGGGAGTCAGGAGACGCCATATAGTCCCGCCAGAGACAGACACTGGACAGAACTTTACCCGGTAAACCACAGCCAGTGGCATTACACAGATAAACGGAAATGGGTTAACAAAAGATATAGAAGCTAGCTAGCAATACCATCAAGTGATTGGCCAAACAGTGATTTAAATAATATAGTTTCTGTGTGATTATTTCAGATCTGAGCAGCCAGGAATGAGCAAGTGGCCTCCTACAACAGTTTAGGCAATAGAATCTATTACTCATGGATCCTAAGGGCTGCGAAGTCTAAGACCAAAGTACCTGCCATTTCTGGGAATGTGTTGTAGAATATTTGTTTACACTGTGTGAATGTGTGTCGCTGTGATTGATTTAGTAAAGACAGCCAATAGTTACGTAAAGTGGGACTTCTGGGAAGAGGAGAAACGGGATGAATCTAGGCATGCAGGGGACACCAGTGAGATGCTGAAGAAGTCAGACATATGGTACAGGGGAGAGGTGACTGAACCACATGGCAGAACGTAGATGAATAGAAACAGGTTATTTTAGGTTACAAGAGCTAGTTGTGGAAAAACCTAAGCTAAAACCAAGCTTTCATAATTAATAATAAATCTCCATGTTGTTATTTGGGACCTGGCAGGCAATAAGAAAGACTAGCTAAAAAAAATTGTGCTCTGATGTCACTACTTATAAAAACAAATAATCCTATAGATGGGTACTCCATCTTTAAAACAAAATGTACAAATAATTTGCTTGTTTGTTTGTGCCAGAACCACACTATATAGACCAGGCTGGCCTCAAACACACAGAGATCCATCTTCTGCCTCCCAAGTGCGGGGATTGAAGGCATATGCTGCTGGATCAGGCTATTATTTCTCTTTAAATTTAACTTTTAATTATGTATATGCGTATCAGAGTGAGGGTTTGTGCATTTGAGTGCAGTGTCTTTGGAGACTGGAACAGAGTGTTGATCTCCCGGGGCTGAGCTTGAAGGCGATTTGGAACTACCAGGTACGGGTGCTGGAAACTGAACCCAGGTCCTCTGGAAGCAGTGCTGTCTCCTAACTGCTGAACTGACTCCCCAGCAATCTTAAAGGAGTTTTTATCACATTAACTTTGTGTGTGTGTGTGTGTGTGTGTATACGCATGCACATGCACGCGTCTACATATCTGTGTGTGTGTGTGTGTGTGTGTTTGTATATCATGTGTGTGTGCATCTGCATGTCTATGTGTGTATGTTTATATATCGTGTGTGTGTAGCTGTGCATACTAACGGAATGTGTGTGCTTGTGGAAGTCAGAGGGTAATTTGGAGAAGTCAATACTCTCTTCCCAAATGGGGTCTGGAGATTGAACTCAGATGCCTTTACCCAGTGAGCTGGCCTGCCTGGAAACCTTCCTTACTTTTTATTACAAGTGTAGCTGCCCTGAGGCTTAGGGCTTTGCACAAACATAAAGGACATGATTTAGTTTCAGTAGTTACTGTGAATCGACTTGAACATCTCTAACATGGGCAAAGCTAAGCAGCACGGTACGTTACAAGACTCAAGCATGGATTGTAAATCAGACAGAATCTGCGGTATTTTAGATCCAACCAAAGGGAATTCTACTTTTATCACATAGCAAACTACGTCCTGGTTTGGGGACCGGAGATGAATGACAAGATACACATTAATGTGGTCATAAAGTGCTTCCTGTCAAAGTCCTCAGGATTCAAAACACATTCACTTAAGAATGCTACTTCCAAATGAAATAGCTTGAGTCAGGCAGCCTGACTTCCCAGCCCAGGCCACCGCTTACTTGTCATGGGCTTCTGGGCAGGTTGCCTCACCCTGTGGGTCTACTCTCTTCTCAGTGAGTTGGGGGTCCTCACAGCCCTCCTTGAAATAGAGCTGAGATGATGTCTGTGAAGTTCTGAGCATGGAGGAATATAGTCAGTGCTCCTTAGAGCTGGCTCCTGTCCATGATGAGACACAAATATGCACACATGGTGAGAATCTTATCAAATGCCTAGGCGAACTCTAAGAAGAATGTTTAAGCATCAGGTTTGTGGCATTTAAAAAGTCATGATTCCCCGAAGGCAGAGTTGCTCAATTGAGGGGCAATAACAAGCTGCCTCCACCGAAGCATGCGAATAGGAATCCCAGAATTAACGTCTGGAAGTTATAGGCTCCGAATGGAAGACTTTGGAGGCAGTTATTTCCACTGGGAAAATGAGTGAGTGGGGACATTGGGTGGTGAGGCATCAATACATGGCCATCAATCCTAACGCGTGTACAGTTCTGACTGAGGCATGACGACAGGGAGAGGCATTGGGAAATCTATGAACCGCTCTCAATTTTGCTACAGATCTCAAATTACTCTTTTTTTTTTTTTTTAAAAAACAGCCTATTAAAAACGAGAAGTCAAAAAGTAAAAGGTTGGGTGTAACATGCTGGCAGCCCCAGCACATGGAAAGCTGTGAGAGAAGAATAATGTGTTTGGTGCCAACCTAGATCACATAGTGAAACTTTGTCTCAAAAAAGCAAGCAAGCAAGCAAACGAAAAATGACAGCAAAAAATGTAACTAAGATCCCATCTGACCTTTTCTTAGAGCTTGTTCGTGAGACACTTGTCTGAATAGCCCCTGCACCCCGAGATGGGCTCACTTTTGTGTCACACGGTGGGGTATTCCAAGAAGAGCATTTGCACACTTTCTAGTAGAAACCGTGATGGATGTCTCACTTAACGGACTCATGAAAGCCATTTGAGAAAGGAGAAAAGAGGAATGAGAAGCATCTTTGGTTAACCACTTCCTTAGAATTCTGGAGTCACTGAGAATAGACTTGAAAATAGGTTTCCTCAGTGGGAGGACACATAGTTCTGATTTTTGATTCTGAGTGTCCTTGTGTTGGAGTAGAAGAATGACCTTTCTGGTTTTTGTTTGTTTTCTGGCGGTGGTACTGAACCCAGGACCTTGCACATGTTAAGCAAGGGCTCTACCACTAATCTGAATTCCCAGCCCTCAATGTCATTCTGGCCTCTTGTCCCTCCTCCACATTTTTTCATTTGCTTAGGACCTGTTGAAGGACATTTGTCAGCTAGGACTAAGTAGAGAGAGTACTGGGAAGGCTGCCTGAAACCAAGCCAGTGAAGACTGTAGTGATGAGCTGCGGGCAGGCCTGCTTTTCGTCCCGCCCGGCTTCCGGCCGCCTGGATAGCTTATGCCCCGAAATAGCAGCACACAAACTATATTCATTTAAACACTGCCTGGCCCATTAGTTTCAGCCTCTTACTCACATCTTGACTAACCCATATCTAATAATCTGTGTAACACCATGAGTGGTATCTTACCGGGAAAGATTCAGCACGTCTGACCTGGTGGCTGGCTTCATGGCGACTGTCTCAGAGAGGAGAGGCAGGGCAATTGTCTGAGCCATCTACCTCATTTCCTTCTTCTTCTTCCGTCTACTCCACCCACCTAAGGTCTGGCCTATTAAATGGGTCAAGGCAGTTTCTTTATTAACGAATGAAATCAACACAAACAGAAGACTCTCCCATATCAAAAGACCCTCAAACGCCAGGGAGGGCCATCTCTATCATTCTGCATATGATGGCAAACCAGGGCTCCATGGGGGGGGGTAATCTGTGTTGCCCCGGAAGGAGTTTAGAACCTCATTAGCTATGGCTTTGTCTAAAAAGACTCCTCGGTAAGATGAGAACAGTACATGTATCTCTAGGTGTTTGACCCGGAAAGCTTAGACAGTGTGTTCAGGCTCAGGGAATTAGACCAAAAATGAAGCCCTAATGGTGTCAAGACTGCACTCAGAGGCCCTGGATCTGCCATTGTCTTTCTCAGGTACTGTGGTTATATCTCCATGTATGACATCAGCACCTGTACCCTCTTCACTGACTACCCACACCCTCCCCCTTTATCCCATCTTCCTGAGTCATGTCTCAAGGTCCCTTCAGCTCAACCCAGACAACTTCCTATGGGTACATGGTATTTGCCTACGGACCTGGTGTTCACCATCCCATGTCTGGCACTGAGACTCTAAATCTCCAGAAGGAGCCTGGAGGGGCTGTTGCTGTCTAATTCTTCACATGTCCTTGAGCATGTGGGGGTCAGAGTTCAACACCAGGTACCTTCCCCAACTGCCCTCCACCTTAGTTTTTGATGTAGGGTCTCTCACAGAACCTGTAGTTTGACAATTAGGCCAGACTGGCCAGCAAGCCTCATGGATCCTCCCGTTTCCTTCTAGCTGAGGTTGCAGGTGCACACTGCCACACTTCACCTTTAAATGGGTCTGGGGATCCAAATGCAGGTCCTCATGCTTGCATGTCCAATGCTTTACTGACTGAACTGTCTTCTTAGCACATGTACACTTACAAATATCCACATCCCCATCCCCGTGCATGCTCAGAAAAACATCATTAAACAGATATAAAAATGCTCTATTGTAAGCAGTCCCATTAGTTTATAAACATTTAGTAGATGAGAAAGGCTTCAGGTTGTGTTGTCGCTTGAGGTATATGTGAAGTTGGCAGGCTGCCAGAGGCTCAGCCTTCCAACTGGTGTCCTGATGGGAAATGCATGAATACACATACACACACGGCGATTTCTCTTACAACGGAGCAAGCAAGATTTGAGTTCTAATCTGAGGCTTTCATGGAAAGGATGAGCTGGAGCCAAATTTGCTAATCCTGACTGGTTCCTCTGACCACAGACAAAACCAGTTGTTTGTGTGTTTTTTACCACTGAGGTAATCGATAGTGACTGCCCCCGCCCCCGACTGCAGCCGTGAGTCATGGGTGTGTGAAGACGTCTGAGGCGCTTGCGTCCACCCCACCAGCATGCCTCCTTCACAGATACTGCACGGCAAAGCAGCGACAGAGACTGGGGCGGCACGTTCGTGTACCGAGACTCATAATTAGAGCCAGAGAGCTAAAGTCAATGAATGGCTGTCTCATTATGTGAGCATAAAGGAGGCTTCGTGCGCTCGAATACTAATTAGCCTCCGCCGATACTGCGTAAGTCCATCTGAGATTGCTTATAAGTGACTCACGAAATAATGGCAAGCCAAAATGATAAATAAGGCACAGGAGGGAAGCAACGGAAAAGCTCCGAACAAACAAGACCTCACTGAGTCCCTTGCCAACTGTGAGCTTGGCGGGTTGTATTGAGGGCTTTCTGTGTGCAGGTCACGAATCCGAGTTTCGTGTTTATTGCTTCGTTTACTTTCAGGATCCACCCACGGAAGTAGATTTCAGCTTCTTAAGTGTTCTTGTCTTGTTCTGAGGTAGTCCCATGCATCCCTGGCCGACCCTCAAATTCACTATGTGGTGAACCTGTGATCCTCTTGCCTCCACCTCCAGGTGATCTGCATCACCATGCTCATTCTGTGTGTCGCCAGTGAGCAAACCCAGGGCCTCCTGCATGCCAGGCGAGTACTCTGCCAACTAAACTACAGTCTCGGCCCGATTCTGGCTTCCCTAGCCTCTTTTTTTACAAAGGAGGAAAATGAGGTGCAGAATAGTTAGGTAGTGTATTCAGGGTCATGGAATTAGATAAAAAATAAAGCCACAACAGGCAGAGGCTGCCATTCAGGTACCATGGCTGTGTCTTCACGCATGCCACCATCAGCACCTGTACCCTCTGCACCGACTACCCCCCCCCCCGCACCCCCTCGTCTTCCTGAAATCTCAAGATTTCTTCAGCTCAGCACAGACTTGCCCAGCGGGCAGATCCCCTTTGCCTGTGGACAGCTGGTACTCTCTGTTCCGTGTCTGGCATTGAGGCTCATAATCTCAACAAGCCTTCTGAAGCCTGGAAAGGCTGCCCTCCGTTCCATTCCACGGGACAGGAGAATCCAGCTCTCACCTGGAAGGGAGACAAACAGGAGAGACCAAGGCGTAGAAGCACAGGTTGGAGTTACTCATCATACCGCGTTCCAAAGTGATAATAGTCCCATGAGGTTCTAATGAGGACAGAATGAGAGCCACTGGCCGGGGAATTTTTGAAGCCATTGTTGAGAATACTTGGTAGACAGGTGGCAGCGTGGTGGAAAAGCCTTTGCTATTTGTAAATTAATAGAGCGGATTGCTTTCCTGTATCTCCTAATGTCTAGGATCCTGGGACTTCTGTCACCGGGAGAAAACCTCGACAATTGGTCCTGCCAATAAGAAACAGGCCCACGAGCTAGAGATGTCGTTTATTTTGTAGAATACCTGCCCAGCATGGATGAAACTCTGGCTTCAATCTTGCGTGACACATAAACCAGGCCTAGAGGCATGCTGCTGTAATCCCAGCATTTGGGAGATGGAAGGAGGATGATCAGAAGTTAAAGGGCATCCTCAGGTACCTAGGGAGCTGGGCTACAAGAGATGCTGTTGAAAAACAAACACAACAAAATAGCAACGAAAGAAACAGACCTGTCCCTCCCGTTGGCAAGACTTTGACCTTATAACAACCCAAGATGTCCAGCCTCCTTCTTGGCCACAGGGGCAGGTCCTCCCCTACTCTGGGGAGATGGTGCTGGATCTGCTGCCCCTGTTACCTTAGCTACTCTACTTAGATTCATTCGAATGAGCCTTCTAGCAACATTGACCTTTCCAGTTTCATTATCATTTGGAGTGTTCTTGGGGGAATACCTTTGAACTCTCCAGGCCCTGCTTCTTTGAAAAAGTGTTTTTTTTTTTTGTTTGTTTTTTTAAAGTACAGTTGGGCCAAATGTATAATCCACCAAGTGAATGAGGCCCCTTCTTGGGGCTCTGCTGTGTGTTTGGTTATGTATATACCTTCCCCTGCCTGATTCTCAGGTCCCACTTGACAGATAGGAAAAATAAACACCTTCTCTGAGTCACAGGCTGAGTATGAATTCGAATAAGACAGTGGGCATGAGCTGGGAATTTTTTACGGTTTTTAATGATTCATTAATGTCACAGTGTATTGAGCCCCTGGTCTATTCGAAGCTTCCTGGAAGTTGCAGTTCTGCAGGGAAAACGGGCACATGCTCGCATCCACAACAAGTCACCGGGTGTGGCTTTAGGGCCATCAGTTACCTGAACAATGACCCAGGATCTCAAAGGTAAGGTGGAGAACTCTCCTTAGGCATTCTGGAATCTTCCTAGAGGAGGTGCTGTTTGAGTGGGAGGGTCAGCTCCAAGTTACCACCAGCTAGATAGTGAGTTTGAGGCCAGCCTGGGCTATGTGACCCCATCTCAAAAAAAATCAAAACCTTTCAAAGCAATTTCATGTCTGAGCATCTTATCAGCCACGACAGATGGCAGCATGGGCAGTTATAACACGAGGAGTCCTCAGTAGACAGTACTTTCTGAAGAGCCCTCCTCCGCTACAGGCCACTCTGAAGTTTTAGTGCTGTGCTCTCTTCGGACTGACCACTTGGTAACCTCTTAGCTATGCCAGGGAGCCCAACCTGTGTTAGGTGCTTGGCCTCACTCATCAGCAGGAGGTGACCAGGAATTCAACCAATCCAGAAGCATCTAGAGTTTGATGCAGATTAAGTGATACTCACCCAAGGGCAGGCCTGGGTGGGGAGAGGATGTAAGGAGTCACTTCCTATCCTTCTCTCCCCTTCAGAACAGGTGTCAACCTCGAGGAGACTTATCTCTCTGATAAGGAAGAAAGTCACGCAGGCACCCGGCAAAGGTCAGCGAAACCTGGACCGACTGTTTGTCTCTCTTCCTCTGAGTTACTCAAGTTCCTTTGAAGCTCAGCTTAAGCAAGAGACTGAGTTTGGCTGACGGTGTATTTTCAAGTGACATGAGGCAAGAAGGAAAGAGGAGGCTGCATTGCCAAATGATTAAAGAGTGGTTCTGACTAAATATGGTACTTTATTTTTAAAAATGTTTTAAAAAATCTCTTGAGAAACTGACACATCCACACAAGAGAGCAAAATTCAAATGGGATAAAAAGTCAATTGAAAGTACCACGTTGGGGCTGGAGAGATGGCTCAGAGGTTAAGAGCACCGCCTGCTCTTCCAAAGGTCCTGAGTTCAATTCCCAGCAACCACGTGGTGGCTCACAACCATCTGTAATGGGGTCTGGTGCCCTCTTCTGGCCTGCAGGCATACACGCAGACAGAATATTGTATACGTAATAAATAAACAAATATAAAAAAACAAAGAAAGTACCATGTTTATGTATTCACACACACATACATACATACTTTTTTATATTTATATATACACATGAACATCTTTGTTGGGTAACCAATTGAGATACTGACAGGGTTATCTCTTATTTCATAATATTAAACCTGGGGGGATTATTACTTCCTTGCAGAGAAACTGTGATTTTTTTTTTTAAATAACAGAGCTGAATTCCATCCCACAAGTGTCCCACTATTGATATTGATGTTTCTGCTTTCTGGGTGGTACATGAGCCAGACTCTTGTATTTTGCCATTGGAAACAACACTTTAATTAAACTATTGTGCTTGAGTCTGCATCTAAGGACGCAGAAGATCTGGAGACAGCACTGAAAGACCCAAACTCCACAAGATCAAACTATGAGACTCTTGGGGGATGACCACTCTTTGGAGCTGCAGGGCCCATCAGAGGATGCCAAGACAACCAGAACAGTAGGAAGTTGCTACTATCTCCACCTGAAGGGAAAGTGGTACCAATGGAACTGAGGAATTGTGTACACAGGATCTGTGAACACAGCATCCAAGGGTAGAGGCAACAGGGAAGGTGACCCCCAACCCCTCTCTCTTCTTACCTCTTCGTCTCCTACTGGCCACACTCATAGAGGCCAATTGGCAAGGGCACCTCAGGGACGTAGGTCAATGCAGTTGGAGCCAGAAAGAATGGATTAGTAACTGAATTATAAAAGAAAATATTCAGACTAAAAAAACAGAGTTGTTGTTTTTTGTTTTTAATGACAAATGTGGGGGCTGGATAGATGCCTCAGCAGTTTTGAATACTTGCTGCTATTGTAGAGGACCTAGGTTCTGTTTCCAGCACCCACCAAGTGACTCACAACCACTCAGAACTCTTGTTCCAGTGGACCTGTGATGGAGGAGGGTCTTCTATCAATCTGTTAATTTCATTGGTTAATTAATAAAGAAAACTGCTTGGCCTGATAGGTTAGAACATAGGTGGGTGGAGTAGACAGAACAGAATGCTGGGAAGAAGGGAAGTGAGTCAGATGCAATGAAGCTCCGACCCAAGATGGACTTAGGCTAGAATCTTCCCGGTAAGCCACCCTCGTGGTGCTACACACATTACTAAATATGGGTTAATCAAAATGTGAGAGTTAGCCAGTAAGAGGCTGAAGCTAATGGGCCAAGCAGTGTTTAAATGAATACTATTTGTGTTGTTATTTGGGGGCATAAGCTAGCCAGGCGGCTGGGAGCCAGGTGGGACAAAAAGCAGGCCTGCCCGCAGCTCCTCACTACAGACCTGATACCCAATTCTGACCTTCACAGACAGCAAGCACACACGGTACACATGTAAAGATGAATGAGTAGCACTCACACGCATAAATAAAATGATAATAGTTTTAAAAATTAGATGATGCACCCATAGAAATGAAGCCAAGAGACAAAACACAGTGAAAGAGGTAATATGTGTAACTAGAGGTCAAAGGTGACAGAAACAATATCTCCAAACTGTTCTGCACTGAGGATCCACGCCATAACTCAGACACTGGCCTAGGTCCAAACTACTCTTAAATTAGGTTTCAACTTTTTTGTGTATGATATTTTTTACTCCCAGCATTTTGATTTCATTTTTATTGGCCGATTCCAGTTATACAGGTGAATCTTAACTTTCCTCGCCTCTGTGGCTGGAACACAGTAAGAAACTAGGTAAGGAAGAAGTTTTGTTTTGGCTCATAGTTCAGGGGAGGCAGACCACCACAGTAGGTGGACCTTGATGGCAGGAGTGGCTTGGCTAGCGGTGGCAAGAACTTGATCATGTTATACAGACCAGGAGGTTGAGAGATCTCCAGTCAGGGTTCTCAGCTGGTCTCTCCTCCTTCCAGGATTCCAGCCTGAGGGGTGTGCCTTCCTCTCTCCTTCCAGGACAGTCTGGTGGCTGTGCCTTTCATTCTCAAGGTGGGTCTTCCCTCCTCTGCTAGTCCTCTCTGGAAATACCCCCACAGATAGATACCTAGTTAGGAAGTGCTGGTTAGAGGTTTCTAAAGTCAGTCCACTTAACAAGATAACCCCCATGCCAGGCGGTGATGGCGCACACCTTTAATCCCAGCACTCAGAAGTCAGAGGCAGGTGGATCTCTGCATGTTGAGGTCAGCCTGATCTACATACAGAGTGAGTTCCAGGACAGCCAGGATTCCTACACAGAGGAACCCTGTCTCAAAAAATCAAAATAAGCAAATAAGTAAACAAGTAAATATCATCTACCTCAGTGGTGAATCACCCTTTCCTATCTGTTTCACTCAGAATGAGACAAGGAAAACATTAACCTATCTAAATTTACAGATAAAGTTTTATAAAAGGGTTGGGGGCACCACTCAGTGGTAACATGATTGCCAGCACTTGTGCTGCCCTCAGTTTGGTCTCTGTTAAGTCTCAAGCCCTGGCTCAAATGGCTGTGTCTGCCTCTGGCTGTGCTCTCCCTTTGGACTACCATAAAATTTCTCCTCCACCAGACCTAGAAGCAGCTACATGGGTCTCCAGCACCCAAACCAAAACAAATGAGCCGCGAAAGTCAAAAACCCAGTGCCACCACCACCAAGACCAAACAAACAGTAAAAAGGAGAAAACAGTAATTACAGTTGTTGGAAAGACTCTAGTAGCTAAGTAGGTCTGCCTCTGTTGTTGTTTTCCCCTGCCTGTAGACGACCTGGACTCTATGCTGGGTAGTTTTATGTCAAGTTGACACAAGCTAAAGTCAATAGAGAGGAGGGAATCTCAATTAAGAAAATGCCTCCCTAGGACCAGCCTGTAGGCAAGTCTGTAGGGCATTTTCTTAATTAGTAATTGATGTGGGAGAGCCCCGCCCACTGTAGGTGGTTCCATCCCTGGGCTGGTGGTCCTGGGTTCAAGAGAGAGCAGGCCGAGCAAGCCATGGGGAGCAAGCCAGTAAGTAGCACCCCTCCATGGCCTCTGCATCAGCTCCTGCCTCCAGGTTCCTGTCCTTCTTGAGTTCCTCTCCTGAATTCCTTCGATGATGAGCAAATGCTGTGGAAGTGTAAGCCAAATAAACCGTTTCCTCTCCAATGTGGTTTTTGGTTATGGGTGTTTCAACATATCAATTGTAACCCTAACTAAGGCAGACTCTCTTCTAGCATGTCTGGTAACGTTGATGTAGGTTCCCCCAGGGATCCCATGTGAGAATCTGGGACGAGAAACATTGCTCTTCTGTCTCAGTGAGTCTTGAACTGGAACACTGGCTGAGACTCTGCCCTCAGTCGCTTATGTTTCTGAGGCTTTCTTTGTGGCTTAGCTTCTGGTCCACACAGCTTCAGGTGATAGCAAGCACACATTTCTGAGAGAAAAAACTGTAGTTCTGGTCTCAACTTTTTGCCTTTTATTTCTTTTGAGGTGACTTTTAAAAAACTGGTTACAGCTTTATTTGAGTATTAAAATTTTAATTTTAATTGAATATTACAACTACTGAGATGACCTTGCAATGGCTTTTCCTTATTTCATTAATATAGTCTATTAGCAGCTGGGTGATGGTGGCTCAGGCCTTTAATCTCAGCACTCGGGGAGACAGAGGCAGGTGGATCTCTGTGAGTTCAAGACCAGCCTGGTCTACAAGAGCTACTGCCAGGACAGGCTCCAAAGCTACACAGAGAAACTCTGTCTCGAAAACCCAATATATATGTATATAGTCTCTTAGCCTGATTGATTTTAAGTATTTATTTTATTTATTTGTGTGCATGTTTATGTGTCTGTGTCCTTTGTGCTAGTGCATGCGGCTGCCCCTGGAGGCCAGAAGAGGGTGTTGGCTCCCCTGGAGCTGGACTTACAGGTGTCTGATGTAGGTGCTGAGGACTGACTTCTGAACCTCTGGAAGAGCAGCAAGCTCTCTTAACCACTGAGTCATCTCTCCAGCCCCATGGCTGTCATTTATGTGTTGAGTCATGCTTGCATTCTTGAGGTAAATCCCGGTTAGCCATATTCAAAACAAAAATAAGAGACGTTCAGGTTGGCAAAGAAGAGCAGACTGTCTTCGTTAGCAGAGGAGACATAATTATTCTTTTAGTTAGTAGCTGCTCAGGACTGGAGAATCGGGAAATGAAGAAGAAATAGAGAGGACATGAAGGGGAAATAGAGAGGACATGAAGGGGAAATAGAGAGGACATGAAGGGGAAATAGAGAGGAAATGAAGGGGAAATAGAGAGGAAATGAAGGGGAAATAGAGAGGAAATGAAGGGGAAATAGAGAGGAAATGAAGGGGAAATAGAGAGGAAATGAAGGGGAAATAGAGAGGACATGAAGGGGAAATAGAGAGGACATGAAGGGGAAATAGAGAGGACATGAAGGGGAAATAGAGAGGACATGAAGGGGAAATAGAGAGGACATGAAGGGGAAATAGAGAGGACATGAAGGGGAAATAGAGAGGACATGAAGGGGACAGACAATGGCTGCTAATGACTGTTGGGATGATTGATGGAAATGTCCTAAAATGGATAGTTTTGTAACTCTGGATGTTATAAAAACCGTCGAATTGCATACTTCAAATGAATGAGCTGTATGCTACTTGAGGCACATTTCAGTAAAAATGTTTTTAAAATGATTATGTGGTCAGTTTCCAGGAAAATTTAAAAAATTAACTGAGGAAAATTAAAATTTGTAATAATTGAGGAATCCTAGAAAACAGTAAAAGATATTTGGAAAATCTCTTTCCTTATCTGTAATGGACTAATAAAAATTGCTGCAGGATCCCCCGTGGCGGCAATCCCCCATGGTGGCAGGCAGCAGAAACACTGCAGGTCCCCAAGCAGTGGCAGTGGGCCACGTGACAGCAGGCGGGGGGGGGGGGCGGGGGGGGCGGAATAGAGCAGCCAGTCCCAGGCAGGGACGGCTGCAGGTCTCCGAGCAGTGGCTGATCCAGGGCAGGGAGACACACGGCAGCAGGCAAGAGACAGAGATATGGATAGGCACGCCATGCAGAGTGAGGTTGGATATTTATTTAGTGGTTATGGAAGGGAGGGGAGAAGGGGAGAAGAGCAGAGAGGGAGGGAGGGAGAGAGAGAGAGAGGAGAGAAGGGAGAGACAAAAGCTGCCTCTCTGAGAGGGAGATGGAAAAGAGAGAGAACTCAGGCTGGAAGCTGAAGATCAGCCTGTCTCAGCAGGGGTAGGGGAGGGAGTGGGTGTGGCTTGTCTCTTAAAGAGACAGCAGATCATTACATCATCCTCTTCCTCAAGTTTGAGAGAAAGATACTGGGTCAGACTATTCTAGAATTAAGTTACAGAAAAGGTCTAAGCATTTCCATATGCTTTATTAGATGTATTAGAAGCATGAGAAAAGAATGACAATTGGGCTCATTTGACATAGCTAGCACCATTTGATAATTCAGGAAAACAGGGTGTGGACAACATAAAAGAATAAGAGAAAAAATGTAATCTAATATGTTTATGAGCGCAGGTGCAAATATCCTCGGTAAATCATACTAAATTGAATTATCAATATAATAAAAAGTACTCATCAGAGTTTATTCCAAAGCTTTCAAGATAGTTCAACATGGGGAAATCTAGCAATAAAATCCTTTTCAATAATACATTTATGTAGAAATAATTATGGTTATCAGAATAAATCATAAAAGATACCCAATTAAATTTTATACCAATGGCTGATTTTAAAATTTAAGCAAACCCTGAAAAGAATCTAATTTAACTTCAGAATGAGTATCTTAAGGAAGTCTATCCAAAATGTCTCATTAATGATGAAAGCTAAAAGCATTCAATGAAGTCAGGAGTAATACAAGAGAGCCCATTGCTACCATTCATACTCACTGTGCACTGTGCTAAAACCTAGCTACAGGAAGTTAGGTCCTGGCCATTGTAACAAAACCAAAAAACAAAGCAAAGAAGGGAATGGATAAAGTTGTTACAATGTCCAGATAATGTAATTATCTGCTCAGAGCCCAAGGTAATCAACTAAAGGGTCACGCTAGTGAACGTTGGTGCTGAGGCTGGCAGCTGTGCGGTGGATCACCTACCTAGCCTGTGCAAAGCCCAGCAACCCAATAGTCGAAATACTAAACAAACACATTCTCTTTTTTGTTTGTTTTAAAAAAATATTTTATTAAAATTTTTGCATAATATATTTTGATCATATTTCCCCTTCCCCGGACTCCCCTTCCAGACCCTCCCTCCCTCTCTGCCTCTCCACCTTTTTCTCTCTAACAGGAAAAACAAACAAGACAAAAATCAAGACAAAGTATAAAGAAAATCAATAAGACGAAAAAATAAGGTGAACCAAACAGAAAGTGCATAAAAACCAAACCAAACCAAACAGAACAGAACCAAACATGGTGTCTGTTTTGTGTTAGCCAACTTTGCCTGGGCACAGAACCTGTCCTGGGGTGTGGTTGATGTACCAGCGATACATCATTGGAGAACCAGAGTTTTCCTTTTCCAGCAGCTGCAAATTGCAAATAGCTTCTTACTTAAGCGTGGGACTTTATGTCCACTTCCCCTCTTAGTGCTGGGATTTTTATTTGGTTTGAGTGTGTGCAGGTTCTGTGTGTCCTGTCACAGTCTCTGTGAGCTCTTATGTGCGTCAGACCTGCTGTGTATAGAAGATTCTGTTTCCTTGGAGACTCATCCACCACCTCTGACTCTCACTCTGTCTCCTCCTCTGCCAGATCCCTGAGCCTGAAGGGGAGAGCTTTAGTGCAGAAATCGCATTTAGGCCCCACAGTCTCTCGCTCTCTGCACACCATGCAGCTGTGGATCTTTTGTTAATTTCCATCTACCTCGGGAAGTTTCTCTGATGAGGGTAGAGTGATGGAATTCCAGCATTGACAGAGACGTCTTGTGTGAGGCTTGCCGGGGTTATACGGTGAGATCACGTTTCAGGAAAAATAGAAAAACAAACAAAACAAAAACCCCTCAAAATCTTGAGCAGGAGTTACAGAGGCGACCTACAGGACAAGAGCACTTGCTGCCAAGCCTGGCAATGTGAATTCAGTTTCTGGGATCCACATGGTGGGAGGAAGTGAAATTGTCCTCTGACCCACATTTGTGTCTCTACAAGCATGCACTCTCCTAACCCCCACAGATAACTAAGTGTGAAAGGCATTGGAAGGGTTCTGGGGCTGGAGAGAAAGCCCAGTGCTTAAGAGCACTTGCTGCTCTTGCAGAAGACTCCAGTTCAGTTCCCAGCACCCACATGGTGGCTCACAACTGTCTACATGACCAGTCCCAGGGGATCTGATGCTGTATCTGACCTCCTTGGGCACCAGGCATGCATGTGGCATACATACCTACCTGCAGGCAAACCATTCATAAGCATAAATTTAGTAAAAGTTTTTTTTTCAAATCTTAGGCAGACAGTTTCAAGGTATATTTGTTTAAATTTGTAAATTATGAGATCAAGGCATACTACTTGCACATATGTAAATGTCACAATGATATCTGATATTTTATGTAATCAATATTTGCTAATAAAATGTCTCAATGCAAATTGTATTTCTATATGAGAAACAGATTAGGAGAGCAGTGCATTTAAATTCTGCAGGCGAATCACAGGGTTTGAGTCTCAGCTCTGTAGTTGGTCCACTGTGGTGTGGGCGGAGTCCGCCAATCTCTCTGTAGCTGTAGGAGGCTGTGGGGGTGAAGCAGACATCGTATATAAATAAGCTCTCCGAATGCTGCCTGGCCTGGAGTAAGAACGCCTTAACATCACTCATTCTTCTGGCTGATGTGCAAGAAGACAAATAGAATGTAAAAATACAAAGGAATAGAAAAATTAAATGCTAGAGAAAAATAACTAAAATCCACTGAAGGTTCTAATACGATTTTCCACGCCAGTGGATTGTCCTGTAAACTTGGGGGCATATTCTCCTCCCTTTGGAGACCTCTGGCACAGGGATGTCCACTATGTGGAGCTCGGGGGATTCTAAATGGCTTTAAAAACTCAGATTTCTGTGCTGTCATTTTTACATTGAGCTCTCAGCCTTTCTGCTGACAACAGTAATCAGGCCAGAGTGTGTGTGTGTGTGTGTATGTGTCTGTGAATATGTGTGTTTTCCTGTGTGTCTATGTGTGTATATGTATGGAGTATGTGTGTGTGTGTGTGTCTGTGAATATGTGTTTGCCTGTGTGTCTCTGTGTGTATATATATGGAGTATGTGTGTGTGTGTTTGTGTGTGTATGTGTGGAGTGCAGGAGTGTCTGTGTATCTATATGTGTATATATGTATATGTATATGTATGCATGTGTCTGTGTGTGTCTCTGTATGCGTGTATTGTGGAGTATGCATGTCTGTGTGTGCATGTGTCTGTTTGTGTGTCTGTCTGTGTCTGTCTATGTGTGTGTATGTATGTGTGTTTCTGTCTGTGTGTGTATATATGTGAATGTCTGTCTGTGGTGTCTGTGTGTATGTGTGTGTGTCTGTCTATATGTGTGTGTGTATGTGTGTGTCTGTCTCTCTGTGTGTGTATATATGTGAATGTCTGTGAGTGTCTGTATGTGTGTGTGTCTGTTTGTATGTGTGTATGTATGTGTGTGTCTGTCTCTCTGTGTGTGTATATATGTGAATGTCTGTCTGTGAGTGTCTGTGTGTATGTGTGTGTGTGTCTGTCTGTCTGTATGTGTGTGTCCTCATCACCAGTCCCTCTGACTCACTCTTGGGAGTGGGGGTATTGCAGGGAGGTGATGGTTGCCTGGGCTCAGCCTCTTATTTGTATGTGCCACCTTGGGTTGAAGCAACCCCGCTGAGCTTAAATTATGCCTGGGAGACAGTGGCCAGTGGGGACAGCTATATGTCAGTCTGTGTGGTGAAACCTGTTATCATTTCAACCAGCACATTAAGGCAGAGCAACCTAAAAACAGACTGTGGCTTGCCTACATAGGCAGACATTCCTCCTGTTAGAAGCTGTCTTCTTATCAAGACTAACCGGGACTCTGTCAGGTCCTCTCATGCTCTAGCAGGTAGGATGCTGGTGCCCAGGAAACCCCAAAGCAGCAATGACCTGTGGCATGTCAGGAGCCCAGCAACCGGTGAATGTGCTGCACTAACAGCTGTATCTAGCAACCTGGCAGAGCCCAGTTTAGTTCTTGAGAACTCCACGGGGTTGCAGAAATTCTCCTTAATTCAGGGTCAGATCACTTTAGGGTAGAAAGAAACCCTAGGGTCTATGAATGGAGCCCAGTGCTGCTGCCTTGCGGTACTGGTACCGGCAGAGGCCTGCGGCTTTCACTAGCAGTTTGGTCCGTCAGAACAGTATGAGGGTTATATGACCCCAAGCACTTCCCTGTAGGTTACCATCTTCCCCAGGGTGGCTGGAGACCCCTTGGGCCTCTCGCTGGTCAAGTCTTTCTCTCCTGCACCTTCAGGTAACTTTTCCTGAATCTATTACCTGTCTTGTCAATAGGGGAGATTTAAGAAAAACCATCACAGCCTATCTCTGCAAGTTTAGATTGGGAGGCCTGGATGGAACCCCAGAATCTGTACTCTGTAAAGAAACCCCCCCATACACACCCAGCTGGGACACGTGAGCTGGGACTGGTGGATGCCCGTTGTCATAGAGGTTTGCCCGAGTAGACGGAATTGGATGGAGCAAAGGATGAGAGGTCTAGTTCTGGTGGTACCACCTCCTGAGTGTGTGTCCTTAGGCAAGGAACATACTCCCCCCCTCCTCCACCCCTACCCCCGAGCCCGCTTCTTCATTGGAAGGAGGAGAGAGGAAAATCAAGCTTCCTTGGTAGTTTTCATGTGTGTACATATCTGAAAGCTGTATAGGCGCTGGACTGAAAGGGTCATGCCAAGGGCTCATCCTTGCCCCGGAGCCAGGAGCTCATTGTTTCTAGAGACAGCACCTGTAAGCTTCTCCCAGGAAGCTCTGCGAGACAAAGATCCCATCCCAACTCAGAGCAGAAATCCGTTTCCTAATAGGTATTGAAGTACTCACTCAAAACTTGAAAGTTCAACACCCAAAAACTGAGGTAGGAGTACCACTGAGTTTGTGACCAGCCAGAATGAGGTAATAATAACCCATCTCACACAAACAAACAAATCAGAAGGAAGATAAAGAAAGAATCCTGTTTCCCATAATGTCATCCTATTGGATTAAATCCTAACTTTTCAAACATTTAATTCTTATCTACAGAGTTAGAGACAGTCTTCTGAAAATTTCATTTTTGGCCTCCCTTTGTCAGCTCTGAATATCTCAGTTCATGACTGAGAATTCAGCTTTATGAATCAGCATCATTCCCAAGATAGACAGTCAGCGTGGCCACATTCCAGGGAAACCAGGCAGGTCATATTCGTTGGTTAATTATTAGGGAGATATACCATTTTTGCTCTAATTGAGCCAGTTACCTAGGTCAGCTGAATTATTGACTTAAGTTAATCATTCCTGGTATGAGATGTGGTACCTAAAGTGAGTACTTACTGGGTGGATGAGGCTCATTTATGGGGCTTTTAAATGTGGCAGACACTGTGCTAAATGATGTGCACATTCGTTTTTACAATAAACCCTAAAAGTAAGAGCTAGTCTTCCTGTTTTACATGCAAGCAAACAAAGACTCAAGGAGATTAAGGATGCCCTTAAGAGCATGCGTATAGCCAATGGGATGTGGAATCAGAACCGGGGCATTGGCTTCTTGGACTGCCATTTGAGAGAGATGTAAGAGACAGGTAGAGCATCAGTTCTTTCTTCTTATGTATTGAGATCTATCCTTGGAATTTTCATTAACGCAGACAAGAGCTGAGTGCCATGTACATACAGGAAGTCCCCAGTGCTTAGTTCAACTGGGTCATCACTGGACCCAGGCTCCAAGTTCCTCCTGAGGAAGCCATGCCCCTCCCTTATCTGGGCATTTTTGCCTTGCCTTCCTGTGAAGATTGAGCTGTGGGCTTGGGGAGGGCCAATAGCAGAAACCATTCCTGAACAAACTGGGGCCTCCCACTTACTTCCCCCTGACCCCATGTGGCTTCTCAAAGGCTCTCACTTTGTACTGGGCCCATCTGACCCATATCAGTTTCCCTGATGTGAGCAGAACGTCAGAGGCTTATCGCTCACACAATCTTGCTGGCCCAAGCGCCCTGCCTAGGTGCCCAAGATACCAATCTTTCTGAGAAGGTGTGGGCGTGCAGAAACAGGCCCTTTAAAACCGCTGGAAAGCACAGAGGGAGCTTAATGTCAGCCCTGGGGAAGCGACAGGCCAAGCTGATGCCATTGCTTGGGAAGAGGCTTCATCCCACAAGGAGGTGATTCACCTGAGGTACCCCTAACCAACTCCCTGCAGAGCACAGTCCTTGTAGGAATATGGAACCCACTGCTGCTGATCATGCTATTCTGGGACTAGATTAAGGCTTTCTCCTCCTCTGTTACCCACAAAGAGGAACAGAGTCTGGCTCTGGGCACAAACGCTCACATCAGGTCCCCTACTTCTCTGAGCCTCTCTTGCCAGTCAATAAATAAGGCAGCTACTGGGCAAATAATATTCATTTCCTGGCTTGGTAATGAAGAGGGGCCTTGGGTAAAGGGGACCCCAAACAGAATGAAACATAGTTACTGTTGGTTAATGCAGATTTTTTTCTTTGGGTCCAAATGCATACAGGGATGTAGGCAGATTTGATGAACTTTAGCAAATACATAAACCTGTGTATCTTAAGTAACGGTAGGGACAGAGTGGCTTCATTCTTACAGAAACCTTCTGCATGCTTGTTCTGGTTAGTCTCCAACTCCAGAGATGACTAATCTAATTCTAACCCCATAAATTGATTTTATCTGTCACTTTATATGAGTAGAGTCACATGGCATATATAGTCTTTCAGGCCTACCTTTTTTTTTGCTCAACAGACTTTTAGTGTATTTATTTGCTGCTTATTGTTTTTCATTGCTGACTAGTGTTCTGTAATATAAACAAACACACTACATTGTCTTCACGGACAGAAATTTTCACACAGACAGAAAATTTCACAAGTGCCATAAAAGTGATCCTAATTACATCATTTATGTATTCATTGGGCGACTATTTCTCCACCGCTTCCTCCTTGCCAAGCATTGTTGGAGGTACAAGGAGACTCGGGGGAATAGCAGTTTTTGCCTCATCAAACTAGGAGAGAAACACACACAACAATCAGAGAAGAGACAAAGGCAGCTGGGATAAGGGTTGTGGGCACATTACAGCTGTCCTGCAGTCCTGGAGTGGCTTCTACAGACACGGTGGCCGGGGAAGACTTCTCTGAGGAGGTGACTTAAAGATGACACAGAGATGTGGACAAGGCAAAGCCCAGTGGAGAAGTGTCCCTAACAGAAGGGCCAACAGTAAGTAGGCTGTGATTCAGATCTAAGGAGGTCACTTGTCCTCACTGTGGAAGGAGAGAAAGAAGCCAGCGCCCTGGACTCAAGGAAGCCAGGTGTGGATGGGAGGAGGAAGAGCTAGAGAGGGGGAGGATGGAGGCCAGTCTGAGGGAGAGGAGCCCCCTGGAGGCTCCCTCTGGAAGTCAAACGTCTGACTTGCCTACTTTACAATCATGAGGGGACTCGCTAGAGCAGCAGATGGGGTGGTAGTGGCAGGCTGCAGGCTGGAGGGCTAGGAAACCCCAGAGTGAGTGCTGAGGCCCAGTGCCCCATCAAAGGTTGCAAAGCTCTCAAAGGTCTTTGCAAATTGCCGGTGCAAGTCCGCAGTTAGAGGTTGAAGCCTACAGAGTCTGGGGTCAGCAGGAGGCAGGAGTAGAAAATGCAGCCTAGGGAAGGAAAAACTAGGGTGAGAGCCTGCTATGTGTCAGGGAAGTCAATTAGGAGACTCCTGAGAGTCATTTGAGAGAGGATGGAGGTAATAGGGATTTCATCTGAGGCCTTGGCCTTGATGATTGATTGGCGGGTGGGGGGTGGGGCAGAGGGTAGGAACCAAGGCTGATTTCTAGGACTTGACCATCTTCTAAGCTTCGAGGCTGTGGTGGTGGAGAGCTGGAGGTTGGGAGGGAGAGGCCAAGGGCTGAGTTTTGGCTATTGAGGGTTTGGAGTCCTGTTTGATGTCCTACAGCTGGAGTGTCAAGCGGGCATCATTGGCATGTGCCACCCGAAACTCAGGAAAGGCTGAGGCTAGACACACACTCTGGAGGCCCTTGGCTTATGCTGGTCTTTAAGGATATTGAGTGCTAGAGGTGGCCAGAGAGAGGGGGCTTCCAGAAGGATTCCTGGTGAAAGAAGCCAAGCCGCCCAGAAGCTTGCCTAGGAGTCACGTGGAGCTTGTTTTCTCCACTCACCCTATAGCCCAGGCTGACCTTGGGCTCTTGTATGGCCTCCTGTCTCATCCTGAGTGTTGGGATTCCAGGTTTGCATCGCCACGCTAGAGAAATCTTGATAATGTCACTGTTCTCTGTGGTCTTCCACATCCCGTCAAGGGCCTGGCGCAACTACTTTTTTGATGGTGCTCCCTTTCAGCATGTGGGTTATCTGTAGAACCTTTGCTGAAGGTTAGTCTAAGTCGGTTTTGCCATTTTGCAACGCCATTTGCAATTTTGTCTCTAGGGAAGGTGTACGGTGGTACAGCGAATCTATCTGCTCTGGGATGTGCGCCGTCTGGCTAGCGTCCACTGACTTCCCTCCTTCAGTCTTGTCGCTTCGGCTTTCCAGAAGCATGCGAGGGTAAACGCAAAACACCATCTTAATGTTTGAACAATCGGCAGGCAGTCTGTGGTAATGGAAAAAAATCCTCAGCTTGAAAGATCAGCGTGACAAACATTGTTTACTAAATCCTACATCTTCGCAAGGCATGGAGCTCAGCTCCGTCCTCTATGCAGCCCAGGCTGGCCTTGATTTTGAAGTCCTCCTGCTTCTTCATCCTGAGTACTAGGGTTATAGGCCTGCACTCCCACAACTGGCCTAAATTGTTCACCCAAACCTCTTCTTTGAAGCCCCACGGCAAGCCTGTGAGTTAGTTAGAAAGTAACCTCTGTGTGTCAGACTTGAGAAAATGGAGATGGAAATACGAAGCAGCAGTGGTGGCCGAGTGGCAAAGGACGACTTGGAACTTGTCCCTGTGCAATTCCACAGCCGCTGTTGTAATCATAGCCCAAGACAGCCTGAGTTCATGACCAGGACTTGACACTTGCCCTTCAGCAAGGTGCTCGTTTCTCTGTGCCTCAGTTTCCACAGGCAGCACATGGTGAGTCAGAGTCACCATATTTGAAGGAGCGTCACGAGGCATGGAAATGTTCATGTGCAAAATGTCATTGTTTGCACAACCTGCTCTTTCTCCCAGACCCTCACTGTGTCCTGATGGCAGGAGCCCTGTCTGGGTGTGCCATGGGCCGTGCCTGGCACTGCATTCGCCAGTCTTTCCTTGGCTGATGACAGACAGCCTGGAGTTGAGCCCAGTGTCGTAGAGCCTGTGGCGTTTTCCTGAAAGCGATTGTGAAAACCACAGTCTCCCTCTGTTTCTTAGAAACGGCCCCAGGCTCTTCTCCAAGATGGCAAGCTTGTCTTCTAGTGAGGGAAGCACCAATCATAGTTTTCTCACTGGCAGGTGCCAGACCCCTGTTGGTAGCCTGCAAGGTGGCTTCGGAAGAAAGTCTGTGGTGTGAGAAAGATGGGTTCAAATCTTCGTGTGTTTATTCATTCATTCCCTGCTAATTTAGCATCGTGTGGGGGACGTGGTTGTGAATGAGCAGGCCTAGGCCTCCTTGTGGAGCTCATGGTCTATCAGAGGGAAAATACAAACACACTTGAATCAGTTAGCTGAACGAAGTGGCTGGGAGCTTGCTCCGCGTAGTCTGTGGAAATCGGGGAAGGCTTCCTGGAGGAGAGAGTGTTGACCAGATGAGGAGGGTGGGGATCTGGGAGAGGATGCTTCGGGGCTGTTTCTCATGTGCCGCAGTCTCAGTAGACTGGCGTGGGCTTTGGAAGGCATCTGCACGGTGCTGTGTGGGCAGGCTCGCCACTGCAGTCTTGGCAGTGTGTCCATTGCCAGCCGCTGGCACTGTTGTTATCAAGAGGCAGATCAGGGGACCTGTTTCTCCCTGGACTGGCTCTCCTGGGAATGGTGTACCATGAGCACTTGAAGCTGTAGCAATGGAAGTCAGCAGCCATGGAAGAGGCTTCCCCAGTCCTGCCTTTTTGGGGTGGCAGACCCTGGGGAGCCTGCAGTACAGTTCCAAGCACTGTTTCCAAGGGCTTGGCTTTAGCTCTTTCAATCATTTCTGCACGTTCTTTTATCTGCTTTATTTATGTGTGTGTGTTAGGGAGATCAAAGCACAACTTGAGGGAGTGAGTCCTCTCTACCGTGTGGGCCTTGATCACCAAGCTTGGTGGCAAGAACCTTTACACATTGAGCCATCTTGATGACCTCTTCTGTAAATTCTTTCATGCCTGTGTGCGTGCATGCATGTATACTTTCATACATGGTGGTGGTGGTGGTGTGGGGGGGGAGGTGGTGATTGAATCTAAAGCCTCATTCGTGCAAGGCAAATACTCTAAATGAGCTGGAATCTCAGTCCCTAAACTTTCATGTTCTTGTCCTTCCTTTTTATTTTACCCCTTTCTTTTCTCTCTCCTTTCCTCTTTTAGATTGCTGGGTAATGAGCCTGCTGCCTCATGCATGTGAGACAAACACAGGGATTGTAAAATCTTTTTTGCTTTGAGACAATGCCTATCTGTAAAACTTATCATCCTCCTGCCTCAGCTTCCTGAGTGAAGAAATCATGGCTCATAGCAGTTTCTCTCTCTCTCTCTCTCTCTCTCTCTCTCTCTCTCTCTCTCTCTCTCTCTCTCTCTCTCTCTCTCTCCACCCTGCTCTGGTACCAGCAGTCAAACTTAGGGTCTCCTCTACTGGGCTATCCCCTCCCAAAAGTTACATTCTTGGTGAAAGCTAGCCCATAAAAACACAGTGCATGTCACCTCCGTACATCCGTGCTTTAGTGTCTGTGGCTGGTGAGATGGCTCAGTCAGCACAGAGCTTGCTGTGTCAGCATGGGGACCCACGTTTGACCCTCGGAACCCGTGGTGGGGACATGAGGTATGGCATCTTCTGAGTCCTGGGGAGGCAGAGACATGCAGACTCCTGAGGCTTACTGGACAGCCTCACCTACTTGTTATGTTCTATACCAGTAAGATACCCTATCGAAAAGCAAGGTGGAAGCTCCCGAGGAACATCTGTGCTGTCCTCTGGTCTGCACCCACATGTGCATGTGCACACACACACATGCACACGAGTGTTCTAGTATTCACATTAAAAAGTAAGTGAAATTAATTTTAATGATATATTTCATTTAACAATATCCCTAATAGTCTCATTCCAACATTTGATTTAAAAATTATAAATGAGATGCTTTATATAATTTTTCATATTAAGTCTAGGAAGCTTAGTGTTTAGATTTTACTTATAGCACATGCTGATTTCAATGTAAAACTTCCATTGAAATACTTTCTCTGTATTAAGTTTCATGTAACATAATTGAAGACGTAGGTTTACATAAGATGGCCCAAAATTTTTACATATTAAGTCAGTTAGAGATGGTACACACCTTTAATGCAAGTACTTGGGAAGCAGAAGCAGGCAGATCTGTGAGTTTGAGGCCAGCCTGGTCTACAGAGTGAGTTCCTGAATAGCCAGAGCTGCACATAAACCCTATCTTGAAAAACTAAAAAAAAAATTAAATGATTTTTTTATTAATAAAAAAAAACTAACATTAGCTAGATATAATGGTGTCTGCCTGCAATCTCAGCATTCAGGAGGATGAAGCAGGACAATGACATGTTTGAGGGCAACTTACTTGGCCAGGTAGTGGACTCAGCAGGTGAAAGCACTGGAATGAAAGCTTCAGGCTCTGAGACGGACCCCATTATCTGTGTAAGAGCTGGGCAGAGCGCATGTCTGCAATCCCAGCACTCGGGAGCTGAGCCAGGAGAACATCCCCCCACAGAAGCTCAGCACAGCAGCAAGAGGCAACAGCGACCTGTCTCAGAAAGAAAGGCTAGATGGTGATGACTGACCTCTGGCTTCTGCACGTGTGCCGTGGCACTCAAAAGCCCTAACATGTGAAAGCGTCCACATGCATCTGTGCATAAAATCAATAAATAAAAAAATTAAAAAGATATCGTCAAGGGAGAATTTTTTCTTTATTACTTACCTTCACATTAGTGAAACTTAAAGATCTCCCCTAAAGCAAATTGATTGGACTTTGGATCAAAAAGATATATTGGTATCAAAGCTACCTCTGCCCAAGTTAAGCAAATTCACGACCCCTCAAGTTAATCAGACTGGTATACAGATGAGAAACAAGCCAAGATTCACCAGCAGTAGCAAGGTGTCCTTCACGCCCTTCCTGCCTCTGCAACTGATTTATCTAACTCCTATTGTAGAGACAGAGTAACTTGCATATTGGTGCTCATTAGAAAAGATGAGCAGAGTCATTGTTAATGACTGTCTGTGTTTCAAAGTTTCAGTTTCAACATCAATCTAAAAGCATCCACGTCACAGCTGTGTGTTCTCTCGTCTTGGCAGGACACATAGCTCATTCCTGTCTGCAGTCTGGCTGAGCGGAGAGAACAGATCTGAATTGCCAGTGTCTCGCTTTGCTTGCTGGGGATTTGCCAAGCTTCTTTGTTTTAATAAAATTTCAAATTTGAGTTTCTTTTTTTCCTGTCATTTTTTAAAATTTATTTTACATATCAACCGCAGTTTCCCCTTTTTCCTCTCCTTCTTCTCCCTCCCTTCCCCTTCTTTTTACTCCCTCCCCCATCCACTCTTCCTCTGTCTCCACTTAGATGGGGTAAGGCCTCCCATGGGAGTCAACAAAGCATGGCGCATCCAGCTGAGGCAGAAACAAGCTCCTCCCTGCTGCATCAAGGCTGAACAAGACACCCCACTATAGGGAATAGTTTTCAAAAACCTAGTTCATGCATCAGGAACAGGTCCTGGTCCTACTGCTAGGGGCCCCACAAAAAGACCAAATGACACAATTGTCCCCCAGATGCAGAGGGCCTAGGTGGGTCCCATGCCAGCTCCCTAGCTGTCCGTCCAGAGTCCATGAGCTCTCACAAGCTCAGGGAAGGAGAGGAAGGGGGAAGCTGGGGAGTGAATACGATCAAGATACATTGTATACACATATGGAATAATTGTCTATACATATGGACACATTGTATATACATATGAACACATTGTATATACATATGGAATTACCCAAGCAAAAGAAATATTGAGAAGGAAAACTAACTCTATTTTCAACCTAGAATAGCAGAACTGCTGTCTATAGTGAAGGGCACTAATTTCTTCTCATCTGACTGGAACTCTTTGACAGAAGTAGAAGATTAAAAAAAAATCTATACCATGTGTCACATCTTTTTAAGGCTACAACTGGCACCATTTCTTCTTAAATTGAAGTCCCTCAAGACAAAATGTACCCAAGTACTCATTGGGCCCTGTCTGTTATATAACCTGCTAAGCTAAGAAGCTTATATCATTTCCAGCTAAGAAGGACTACGGGGGATTTTTCAAGTGTATTGATTGGCCTTTGCCATTGTTAGAAATGTTTCTGTATTTTATGGGCAATTATTTGCTGACTGAATTGAAAAGATTTTAGTTTTTGTTAAATATCTCTTGTGCCTTTCTTCAGAGTTTTAAACTACGTGTCTCTTAGGCTGAAAATGTCTTCCTTTTGTACAAGCTCTTTAAAACACACAACGTCACAAGTGCAGATCCTATTTAAATTCTTTTAAAATTAACTTGTTTCCAGACTTTCTATGTAACCCAGGCTGACCTCAAATTCATCTGCCTCCTGCCTTGACTTCCTGCGTTGCTGGGATTGTAAGTCTGTGCCGCCATGTCTGGCTATTCATACTCTTTTAACAAGAAAAAAATTTAATTGCATTATATCTAAGGTAAAAATTTCAGACAGGAGGTGGTGGTGCATGCTTTTAATCTCAGCACTAGGGAGGCAGAAGCAGACAGATCTCTGAGTTTGAGGCCAGCTTGCTCTACAGAGTGAGCAGAGGACAGACAGGACTACACAGAGAAACCCTTTCTTGAAAAACAAAAATTTAAAATAAAAAGAATTTCAATTTACTTATTAATGGCAGTTTATATAGAATCTGGCTGCTGAAAATATTCAAATTTACTGTGTTACATAGGTGCATGGCACACACTGAACTGAGAAAATTCATTGAGGAATTGATGTATAATTCTCTAAATATGCTTCATAGTGTAGTATCTTACACATTGTCTTATCTCATGTATTGTCATGGTCATATCTCATGTATTGTCATGGTCATATCTCATGTATTGTCATGGTCTTATCTCATGTATTGTCATGGTCATATCTCATGTATTGTCATGGTCTTATCTCATGTATTGTCATGGTCTTATCTCATGTATTGTCATGGTCATATCTCATGTATTGTCATGGTCTTATCTCATGTATTGTCATGGTCATATCTCATGTATTGTCATGGTCTTATCTCATGTATTGTCATGGTCTTATCTCATGTATTGTCATGGTCTTATCTCATGTATTGTCATGGTCTTATCTCATGTATTGTCATGGTCTTATCTCATGTATTGTCATGGTCTTATCTCATGTATTGTCATGGTCATATCTCATGTATTGTCATACTCAAAAAGAAATACCGGCGCTGGAGAGACGGCTCAGTGGAGGAGAGCTGTTGTTCTTGCAGAGGACCAGGGTTTGATTCCTAGCACCCACAGGTGGCTCACAACCTTCCATAACTCCAGGTCCAGGGATTCAACTCTCTCTTCTGACCTCCGGGGCACCAGGCATGCACATGGTACACAGACATATATATATATATATATATATATATATATATATATATATATATAAACAAAACTCATAAAAATAAATACATCTAAAGATTATTTTAAGAAAAGAAATTCAATTTGAGCAAACCAGTAAAGTTTTATTTATAAAACAAATGTTTCATATCAAGTGTGTGTGCATCTCCCCCATGTGTGTTTCCTCCTCTGTGTCTTTATGTGTGTCTATGTGTCTGTCTGTCTCTGTGTATGTGTGTCTGACTCTGTATGTTTGTGCATGTGTCTTTGTGTATGAGAGTGTGTCTGCATCTGTGTGTTTCTGTGTCTGTGTCTGCCTGTGTGTATGTCTGTGTGTTTGTGTGTCCGCGTCTCTGCCTGTATGTGTTTGTGTGTGTGTGCTTGAGTCTGCATCTGTATGTTTCTCTCTCTCTCTCTCTCTCTCTCTCTCTCTCTCTCTCTCTCTCTCTCTCTCTCTGTGTCTGTGTGTTTGTGTGTCCGTGTCTCTGTGTATTTGTGTGTGCATGCATCTGTGTGTTTGTGTGCCTGAGTCTGCATCTGTGTGTTTGTGTGTGTGTCTGTGTGTGTGTGTGTGTCTGTGTGTGTGTGTGTGTCTGTGTCTGTGCATCTGTGTCTAAGCATGCCTGGAGGTCAAGGTCAGCCTTAGGGGTATTACTCAAGGAGCTGCCCACCTTGTTTTATAGACAAGATCTCCTTAGATCCTGGTTCTTGCATTCAAATCTTCATGCCAGCGCTTTCCAGAAAGTGCTGTCTTCCCAGCCCCGTGCTCCAGTCCTTACATGAAGGTTAAAGTGAATAACAATGAGACTTTCACGCCTGCAGTGTCTCTAGCCCCATTTCCAGCTCCAGCCTGGGGCTCCTTCATGGGCAGAATGAGTCTCCATGACACAGCGCTCTGGAGAGCAGGTGCTTGTCCTGCGTCTTTGATGGAGAGAGCATCCGTGCACTTCTACAGCAGGTCAGGGAGGGTCTCTCAGGTAGGGAAGGTGAGATGGCACTAATTTCCCTGACGGCCAGGGCCAGAGACATCCCTGGGCTTGTGTTAATAATTCTGAACCAAAGGGAGCAAAAGCTAGGCTTCCAGGTAGAGATGAGCCAGCAGGTCCGAGGAGGCTGGCGGTGAGGAACAGGACTGGGGCAAAGTTCCCAGTCTGAAGAAGTGAAGGAGACAGGGGAGGGCAGACTTCAGTCCGAGGTTCAGTTTCATTTGCTCTTGATCAGCTTTTAAAAAATGAAACTAATTAATTTATTAGGGTCTTACTATATAGGCCAGGCTGTGTTGCAGCTTGTGTGCCCCCCCCTCCCCAGTGCTACAGTGTCACGCCTGGCAGTCCTAGCTAACATTCTGTGTCTTTTCCGGCCTGCTCCATGTAGTCTTGCTGTGGTTTCTGGTGGCTGTCAAGCACACAGCTGTAAGTGTACGGGACACCTACTATCCTGCCTCCACGGGCTTGGTTCTTAGGATAAGTTCCAAAGGTGGAGCAGAGAATAAAATCTTTGATAACTTTGCTCTAACCTGTCTGAGTGTCTGTGGAAAGCACTAATTTTTTTTTTCTTTTTTTTAAGACCGGGTCTCAATATGTATCCTTGGCTGGCCTGGAATTCACTATGTAGATCAGGTAGGCCTCAAACTCGTGGAGATCTGCCTGCCTCTGTCTCCCTGTTTCAGCTGTGTAGCAAGAGCGAGGCTAGTCCGGGATCCATGAGACTGCCTGAAAACAAAACACAACACAACGCAGGAAACAAATGCAAGGAATATAAGAAACAAAAGGTGGACAACTGGAAGCCTAAATTACCCCTAAGATGTCAAAGCCATTCATTTGGTGTGCTTCTGGCTTCCTGGAGGCTAACTGGAGGGAGCCTAGGATTCCGGTCTTCCTCCTGTAGCCTTGAAGGATCTCTGTGGATACCTCCGGGAAACATGGAGAGGAAACGGTGAGAAGTAAGGCAGTGGCCCAAGAGTTACTTCCCCTGGACTGAGACCTCTCCCCAACACCGTCGTCCTCAGGGATGTACATACTCTAGGGTGTGTACAAGGGGTAGGAGTTTAAGAATTGGCCGAAGCAGAGCACCTTGGAGACCAGAGTTGAGACCAGACAGAGGCTAGCTGGAGAGTCAAGGGTGGGTAGACCAGATGGCCGGGGCTCAGCTGGGTCACTGTGAACAGCTGGCCCTTGGAGAAGCAGTCAGCCGAGGTATGAAGTCACATGATCAGAGTATCCACCACTAAGTCAACGGTGGCACCGCCGAGGCTCCCAACCTCTGGGGAGGGTGCTGAACAATGTCCCAAGCTGGGGGAAGACCTGGTGAAGAACAGGACAGGGAGAATGTGAGGTGTGTGACATGAGGTTGCTTCTTATTGGAGAACAGCTGATCTCAGTGGTGTCCTGACCCCAGCAGAGTACCCTTGGTACCCCGACGTGTGCCATAGTCCTAACATCCTGTCTTCTGCACGTTTTACTCAACACACAAGGTGAGGATGAGTCATGGCCGAGCCCAGACTATTGGATGTTTTTACCTTTAGCTGAAGTTTGGGCTTCCGTAACAGAATACCGCAGACTACGGGCTGGGGGGCCCCCACATTCGTTTCTCACAGCTCGACAGGATGGACAGTCCAGGGCTCAGGTTCCAGACTATTTCATTCTTGGTGAGCACTCTTCCTGGTGAGATACCTGCACAAGGGTGTCTCCTGCATCATCTCTCCATGGGGGAGAGGAGGAGGAGGGAAAGAGAGACATGACGAGAGGGGAAAAGAGAGCTCATTTCCGTTAGGGGACACTGATCTTCTCAAGGAGTTCCATCTTCTTGACGGCTAAGCCTCATCCCCTTGCCCCCTTATACCCCACCACAGCCCCCAGCCCCATGTACAATAACCTTGGGAATTATGGCTCCAGGGCATGGGTTCTAGAAGGAACCAGATGCTCATTCCTCAGCATTCACATCTCTTCTGCTCAGTGGAATGCTATCTACTTTTTGTTCAGGTGTATTTCCAGTAAGATGGCAATCACTCTAAGGGCAACTGGCACTCGCTCCTCTTTTAAGGGCATGGCAGTCCCTAGAGCTTTCCTAGATCTGTAGGTCACGGGGACTTGAAGTCCATCCGTGAGAATCTGGGGCCAATAAAGCCACTCTTCCTCGGCAGCGTGCCTAGAAGGCCTGATCCCGGCTTACACTAGCGCTGTTGCGACTTTGTGCTTTTCAAGGTCCCTGCAATGAGCATCTTGGCTGTTGTTTAGACTCCTGTGATGAATTGGTCTAGGCGTAATAAAATGTGCCCATTTTCCATTATTGTTTCTTATCGTTCAGGAGAGCTAGGGGAACTCATAAAACTCGTGCTAATTAACTGCGAGGCAGAACTGCGCATGGGAGGTGGGGGGAAACGCTTTTCCTTCACTCCTAATTCTTCAGTTCTGCTGCGTGCATGGAGCACCAGCTCCCTCACCGCCAGCCCCATGATTGCATTTAAAAAATCCATCACGGCTTTTACTTCTTCCCTGCTCCAGAAGTCACGGCTTTATGTTTCACGATTAAAGTTTGTTTCAAGTCTGCTGTGACACAGTGCTCTCAGCTCCCATTGCTTCCTGTTGTCTCTTGGGGAAAATGTCTCCTGGCTCTTCATGTGTGTAAGAAGAGTGTGCACATGCACGTAGAGGTCAGAGGCCACCTTTCAGGAGTCGGTAATCACCTTCAGTCTTGCTGAGGCAAGGACTCTCTCATTTCTGCGGCTGCACAATGCATTCCAGGCTGACTGGTCCGTGAGCTTCCAGGTGATTCTCCCGCCTCCACACCTCATCTCGTCACAGGAATGCTGGGGCTACAAATGTGCACCACCCTGTCTGGCTTTTTACTGGGGTCCTGGGACTTGAACTCAGGTCAACAGGCTTGCTCAGCAGGAGCTTTCCCTCACTAAGCCATGTCCCCACCGCCTTCTGGTTCTTTCGGTTGCTCTTGTTTCATCTGCCTGCTGTCCACATGGTTTCACTTCACTGACCCAAAGCCAGATCTCAGGCTTCACGTGGTGTCTTCTTGCCATGCTTCTGGTAACTTTAGAATGGTGCCATCTAGACATGCAGGGGCAGATTCTTTTTCTCCACCAACTTAATCTGTAAAGCAACATTTTAGCAGTGAGGTGACTTCTTTAGCAAAATTCCACAGGACACATTGTGGGTGGGATAGTGTCCAGAAGGAAAAATCTGGCCTCCTTTCCCCTCTTTTGCGACCTGTCCAGAAGAAAGGCTTGTTTTGTGGTAGATGACTGCCATGCACCGTACCCCCGTATCTGTGTTCGGTGCACTGGCACCCAGTTCACGAGATTTGGGCAAGGGGCAGGAGGTTAAAATACACAAACACATACAGACAGAGCGACACGGGTCATCCTTGAATTCCCCAAGAATGCCCCATTTATTGTGTTCAGGGGGCAGATTATATGGATATAGCCACACCCCAGCCAAACCCACCAGAAACCACTCTCCTGCCATCAGAAACTCCTGAAGGTCTCGTGCTCAGAGCAGCTGTAGGCACTCAGATCAGGGGATTACAAGAAATTCAGGATCTGGGGTCTCACTGCTCCCAACAGATGACGATGCGAGGATGAAGCCAGTAGCATGGCTCTTAATCCACAAAGACTGATGTCTTTATTAAAAGGGGATATTTAGAAACCTAGGCAGACAAGACCCCTGATCCCAAGTATAGAAGAAGCTGCAAGAGGAATGGCATCTCCAGTGCCTCAGGTCACCAGGAGAAGGGACAGAGGCTGGCTGAGCACTGTCCCTCACTTTCAGAGGTAACTAGCCATGACGGTACCTTCGTTGTGGACTTCTAGCCTCCAGGACTGTGGGATGCCATTTTTGGAGTTAAAGCTACCCCTTCTGTGGAGTCATGTTAGAGCAGTCCTAACACAGGAAATCTGGGATGTGTGTGTTTATGAATCAAAGGGCGAGGATTCCAGGGAAGTGTCTTTTAGTTTTATAAAGGCTGGACCGGGGTGGGGGGGGGGGAGGGGAGAGGGGCATGTAGAGACCTCCGTTTGTAAACTTCTTGGCAGGAATGAAGATATTCTAAAGAGAAACGGGCGCGCCCTCACCCCTTTGGCTAGCAGGGTATTGATACAGTGTACACCCTGCCCCCCAAAGAGTTGGAATTTCTTCAGAGCCTCCTGCTGGGAAAAGGAAAGGCTGGGAACCAGGGTCAGCCAGAGGGGTGACTGTTACCAGGAAAGAAATTTCACATCGCTCTGATAAGCTGCAGACCGCCTTGCAGGAGAGCCTGAAGCTGACTTGGCAATGGCTGGATGTGGCCACACTTTGTGCGGGACTGCCTGCCTGGCTATGCACATTTCTCGCCTATTTAAACCCCAGCCTCATGCCAGGACCCTGAAGACAAACTTGGGGAGGTAGTGTCACTGAATCTCTTTGTTCCTCTTCTGAATGTGGCCTCTTTGAAAAAGTGCCCCCTTTTCTGCTTCTATTACCCGTGTGTTTAACTGGATATTGAGGATGATGCTGGGGCCTGGCTTATGAGAAATGCCAAGTCTATGCCTCTAACGAGCCTAGGAGCAGTGGGAGTGGAATGCATAGCAGCCACCGGCTCCAGGCTGCTTCTCTGGTCCTCCTGGGCAGGAACATGTTGGGCATCATCAGTATCCATTTCAGTTACCCAGGGAAGAGTGGCTCAAAGAGAGAAAGCCACTTGTCCAAGGTCAGAGCCCTGATAAATGTATACTTGTCCTGCCCCAAAGAAGGCTTCCTAACCTTTCTGAGCTAAGCCAGCCAGCTTCCCGATGCCCAGGCATCCCGTCATGTGTTTGCTTCAGAACTGCAGGGGCATCCTGCTTTGTATCTTTACTGGGGGCTGAAACCCTGGACCACAGTTAGGACTCAGGTGTCCCAACTCTGCTCCTGACAGGCTGTTTGCCCTAGGGAAGCTACCTAACCTAACAGTGCCTCAACCTCCATCACTGACGATGAGGACTATGGTGACAGTATCCGTCCCATTCTGTCCCTGGGTATCAGAGTCAATGCATCCTTACATGCATGTGAAGGAACATTTGGCGTGCACCAAGTCTCAGCACTTGCGTTGCTTAATTTGGGGGATGGGAGAGTTGGGGCTGGAAGGCAGGGCCTTGGGCATGGTAGGCAATTGCTCTACCTCTGAGTTACATCTGCATCCTCCAGCATGATTGCCTCTGAGCACGGCTCCGCATCTCAGCTGGTGCCGTGCCTCCTACGGTACGAGTGGTGCAGGAAAGCTGGAGGCTGGAAAACAAGGGCCATGTGTTATTAGAGGGGAAGGGTTCTAGAAAGAAATAGTGTCTGTTTATTGTCTCCCTGTGGAGTGTTTTGTCTTGAGCTTCCAAGAGGCACCGAGGGTGCAATTTATGGTTCCGGTTGGTGGCAAATCCTTAAAGGGCTATTGTCTTATTCAGCTAGTTCCAGAAGATAAAGAAAATATTCCCCATGACAGATCTCTTTGTGTCTTTTAGTATAGGTGGTGTATGGAGGTGGGTCACAGTTCTGAGTCGATAGAAGGATCTAGAAGGACCTGGCTGCTTAGGGTGAATTATTCCAAAAGGTCTCAGTGGTCACAGACACTCTTTCTAGGCTCTGGAGTCAGTCTGCTTTATATTACAAGATATGCGAAAGTTATGTGTGTCCTTATGGTAGCTTGAATTAGAATGGCCCCCATAGGTTCATATGTTTGAATGCTTGGTCCTTGGTGGGTGGAACTGTTTGAGAGGATTAGGATGTGTGAGGAGATGTGTCCCTGGGGGTAGGCTTCGAGGTTTCAAAAGCCCCATGAGTTTTCCAGGTGGTTCTCTCTGCCTTGTGCTTGTGGCTCAGATGTAAGCTCTCAGCTACTGCCTCTGCCTGCCTTCTGTTATGCAGCCCTTCATGATGATCAGTGACCATCCAACTCTATGGAACTGTGAGCCTCCAAATTAAATGCTTTCTTTCTGTGCTTACCTCAGTCTTGGTGTCTTTTTTAACGGGAATAGAAAAGTAATCAAGACAGAACTGGAGTCAGGAATACCTGGGTTTTGTGCACCAGTCTTAGTTTTGAAACTATATATAATAACAAGGGTACCGGAAATAGCAAGACCCCATGGCCTTCCTATTTCCCTCTGCTCTCCACGGGGGGGCGGGGGGGGACTTTGGGAAAGGTTGAAGGGCAGAGGCAGGTTTGTGGCGAGATGAGTGGAGCACAGTTAATAAAAACTCAGGGATAGAAACTGGGCTTCAACCTGAAGACCAGAAAAGCAAAGTAGCCAGCCCCTGACTCTTACCTCTACCTCAGTCCAAAAACGCGATCCTTCCTCCAGGAAACTCCCCAGACTTCTAGTCTCACCCACCTCCCACCCCGAGGCAGGATTTCTCTGTGTATCCCTGACTGTCCCGGAACTAGCTCTGTAGACCAGGCTGCCCTCGAATTCACTCCCAAGTGTTAGGATTAGGTGTGTGCTATCACTGCCCAGTTTACTATCATTTCTTATCACATCCGTAGGCATTACAGTGCATTTTGTGATCCCTTCCTGGCTAACATGTGAAGACGGTGAACGTAGGGCTACTCAGCCACGGCACGGGGAGATGGGTGAGTGGGCGAAGGCACCTGCTACCAAGCCTGATGACCCAGTTTGATTCTAGGTGCATGGAGAAAGGAGACAACCAGCTCCCACAAGCTGTCTGTTGTGTACTAAATCACTGAATAAATAAGTATGATAGAAAACTTACAAATCAAATGTTCTTGGAAAGAGGTCACCTATCTTGCTAAGGAATGGCTGCCAGTAAGAAGGGCCAGCTGGGCTGAATACAGCACTTGGGAGGCTGAGCCAGGAGGATCACCATAGGTTTAAGACCAGCCTGAGCTATATAGTGAATGCCAGGACAACCAGAACTACAGAGTTAAGAGCCTGTCTCAGCCAAAACAAATCAACAAAAAGAGAAGCAAGAACTTTAGATCCTTGCAAACACCTAATTTGTTACCAAAGGAGCTATTTGTAACTGGTGTGGTGACCCTGAGGTCAGCCTAGGATGGCTCTTAGAGGCCCAGGAAATTCTAGAAACTGCCCCAGAAGAACCTCAGGCAGCAGGGCACTGAATGGGGGCTAATCAAGATTTGCCTCCAAAGGCTTGAAGTTCTGGTCTGCTTCTCCCCTTTCAGCCACAGAACCTTAGAGTCATGCCACCTCTAGACCCTTGACTTCCTCAGGTCAGACAAAACAAGAGCTGTTGAGAACTCTGCAGAGGCCCAGGGAAGAGCTCTGTGAAACGATGGGCAGGTACCCAGGAGAACACCCAAAAGGTCTGTCCTGTGGGTCATGGGAAGAGGCCTGGGCATTGTGATGCTGAGGCAGGCCTTTGGGGATTCTCGGGCAACCAGTAACTCCAGAGATCCTTCACTGAGACCTGTTAATGCCTCTGCCCTGGTTCTGAGCTCCGATTTTAGAAAATACTAAAGCAGAGAGAAGACTGCTATGTTCTGGATGCTGGCTCCCTCCTAAAAGCCCATGGAAATGTTACTGCCATGGGAGCAGTGGTGAGAGATTGGATTTTGCTGGAGGAGCTGGCATACATTTGGAATCCCACACTTGGGAGATGGAGACAGGAGGATTAGAAATTTCCAGTCATCCTCGGCTACAAATCGAATTCAGGGTCAGCCTGTGCTACAGGAGACCTTGTCTCAAAATCAGAAGTAGGACTGGGGAGATGGCTTAAAGAGGGAAAACTGCCTAACTGGAGTCTTAATCTCCAGATCTCATGCAAAAGCCAGAAGCACAACCTGAGAAGCTGCCATCCTGGTGCTTCTAGAAGGAGATAGGAGGTGGAGACAAGGGAACCTTAGAAGACTGAAGGGACAGCTAGTCTAGTGTGCACAGTAGAAAAACAACAGAGACCCTGTCCTGAACAAGCTAGACCTCAGACCTCCACATCAGTGCTGTGGTGTGTGTGTGTGTGTGTGTGTGTGTGTGTGTGTGTCCGTGCCCACAGACATACACAAAATGAAACTGAACAACACAAACTAAAAATGCTCACTGAAGGAAAATTTTAGAAGCGTAAATGTAAAAAGGAGAAAGATATCCAGAATCCCATTTCCCAAGTCAACTATCAATAATGGCCACAAATGCCCTTTCCCAGACTGGTGCTACCACAGCCACTCATAAGTCTGTAGCATCAGCCTGTTTTAATAACTCCAGCACATCTATCTTGTGGATATATGAAAAAATATTTAACCACAAAATAGTCTTCTTAATTTTTTTTTATTATTTTTATGGCTATTATAAGATTTACAAATCTTACAGTTTATGATGCCATAGGAAGACGTGGCCAGAATTTGCCTAGTTATCACTTTTTGAGCCCTAAATCTCTACAGGGACAGAGTTCCTTGGCTACCAGTTGCTTCTGAGCAACGAGGTGAGTCTGAAAGCAAATAAGAAAGGTGCTACCTGCTGTGACAGACAGAGCATTTCTAGGTGGGCACTGTCACTCAGTTGGTACCTATCCTTTGCCCACGTGCCACTTACTCATTCATTACTGCTTTTTCTCTTAAAGAGTGCGGCCACATCCACCAGCCTTAGCTTCTTCTCCTCCATCCTCTACCCCCTTCTTTTTGAAGTTTTCTATGTAGTCTAGACTGGCCTTGAACTTAGGACTCTTCTGCCCCAGCCTCCCAAGTGTGGAATGGCAAGCATGTGCCGCAATGTCCAACCCATCCCCCAGTTCTCTGGTTTTTCCTTTGTATCTGTGTTGTTGCCTTAGAGCCTTCACTTGTCAGCCAAAGGTTCTTACACTGTTAACTTGTTTTCTCTTGGCTTCTGTTTTCCTATCTGTAAAGTGGGTAACAATGCCTCCCAGGGTTGTTAGGAAGATTGCACTTAGGAAAAAGTAGCTGGAGTACCTTTGCCTTTGGAGGATGCTGATGAGTTCACGTGGTGGCCTGCACAGAGAAGTGGAAAGAGACAAGACTTATCCATGAAAAGCAGGGATGTACTTAAACTGGGCCAGAGCCAAAAGGCCCCATTCCTTTGTGTGGTCCACAGTATCGCTTGCTGCTTCTAGTCTCACAGACTTCAGAAGGCTGAACAAGATTTCCCTACCATGTCCTGTGTGGGGATGACTAGACAATCTGATGTTTACATCTTCACTTAACAAAATGACAGTTCTGAATTTCCATTTCCCTATTGCTTCTTGTGTATCTCTTGACTTTAGTGATGTGGGAGGTCCTTCTGTATATGTGTTGCTTTTATTGGTTAATGAATAAAGCTGCTTTTGCCTATGGTAGGGCTAGAAGGGATATATATATATATATATCCCTTCTATATATATATATATATATATATATATATATATATATATATATATATATATATATAGAGAGAGAGAGAGAGAGAGAGAGAGAGAGTAGATGGAGTCAGGGAGATGTCATGTAGTTGCCAAAGGAGAAAGATGCCTACTGGCAGGCCACAGCCTTATGGTGGGTACATAGATTGATAGAAATGGGTTAGTTTAGGATGTAAGAGTTAGCCAGAAATATGCCTGAGTTATTGGCCAAACAGCATTGTAATTAATATAGTTCCTGTTTGATTATTTGAGTCTGGGCAGCTGGGAAACAAACAAGCAGCATCTGCCTACACTCCAGGGTGGTTTTATTTTGTCTAGGACTCTTCTAGGACTTTCTCTTGTTCTAAAAAGAGGCCTCCAATGATTATGGTGTAATGAACTTCCTTGGGTCGCAGTGACTTCTATGGCTCACTAGGCAGCTCCTCAGCAGTGTGTATGTCCTGCCTCTGTGGACTGTGGAGGAACAGAACTCATTTCTCTCCCGATGATATGATCTTCACTCGTGTATTTGAGGCAAGGGCATTGCTAACCTGGCTCCCACCATATACATGGACTTTCCGTGAAGACTGATGTTCTTTTTCTGATGGAAAAGTAAAAGAACACCAACACCTTGTTCTTCCAGCTTAGTCATGACATTTTCTGATGATCATGGTTCTTGCAATATCCTCCTTACCAGTCATGTAGACCGTCCCTGAATTGGTTAGCATCTGTGGCTGCTGACTTCACTGTTCTCATCTCAGGATACAGATATCTGGTTATTATTTTTTGGCTTCTGATAGAATGGACTAAAAAACAACCTGGATCCCTAAGGTTGTCTCCTTCCTCCTGGATGTTTTAGTCACTGTGCTGAGACGTGTCCCTTTGCTGAGTTTGGTCCATGTTTGTACCCCCCTCTTCCCATGAAGCATGTGTCCTCTGAGTCTCCAGGATATTTCTCAGGCTGCATCTGCTGCTTGACCATCATCACTTAAGCTAACCCAGAGTAATGACCATGCACTGTTGACTTCTGCATTCTAGTTCTGGACCAAAGGTGTGACAACCCTCACCTTGGTTCCCTGGGCAGAGAGTTGCATGTGTATCTGCATGTCAGAATAAATAGCGTCTATTTGTAAGCTGTAGATACTGAATCCATCAGGAATGAGTGGGGACAAATGATGAAATTTCTCCATCAATCCAGACCTCTCCAACCCAAGGTGAAGTACAAAGACTCAGGAAGAAAGAAATGTTTCCTCCTAAGATTATCTTTTTATCTGCCAAAGGATGGAGGTCATGTCTTTCATTCCTCAGTGTCTCTGTCAGAAAATCAATTGTTAAATTATTCATTGAATCAGATCAGGTAATTTTGAAAGCAATCTCTACAGTGAGTGAAGCTCTATCAAAGTCGACATTATTTCTGATATCTGAACAGATGAGCTCCATAATTTAATGCCTGATCTGTCTTCCAAACACAATGATGGAAAAGATGCTTCTGTTTCTTGGGTAGTGAGGGAGGGCAAATCCTCATAAATCTTTCCATTTTCTCATTTCCTTATCAAGAGAACAAAACTTGGATGTAATAAGAAGACACAGGAAACAATGCTCATTTTTGTTCCCAGTTCCTTAATTATTAATTACTTAATTACCAGTACCTACCTGGCTCTACTGGATTTGCCCTTGACTTTGTGTTGGAAGTTGGAAGTGGCTATGGTGATTGAGAGACGCTGGGAGGGCCTAAGAGGTTCTCTGTGCCTATAAGGGAGAGCAGGAGGTCAGAGGTCTCAGAGGCTCTGACTTTTCTCTTTAGTGTTTTGTTTCAGAGAAGTCTTCATCCTTGAGTTTTGTCTTCATCAGCGGTGATAGGGTGAGTCTGTCCGTTTTCATTATTGTTGGAAGACTGGCATCTGGGCCCAAGGAGATGTTCAACAAAGTGCCCACCCGTAGTGGCCCACACAGTGCTTGCAGTAGTGTTCCTCTGTGAGATACTACTAAAGAAGGCCTCATTTCTCCTTGTTAGATTCCTCCGTCAGATTTGGGATCTTCTTAGGAAGCCACTAGAGTGCTAACCATCAGTCTCAGTACGGTTAGGGAAAACTGGGTATGGACAGAAGGTTGACAGTGCAGGGGGAGATTTTCTTCACTAAGATTTGTAGTGATTCGAGAACTTTGAAAGAAATAGGTTCACTTATTACAGAGACCCCAGATCCATTTACAATAGCCTGCCTAGTTGTGAAACATTCTGCTGGCTTTTCTGTTGTCATTATTGTTGTTGTTTGGGACCAGATCTGGCTACATAGTCCAGGCTGGCTTCAAACTTCTAGTCATCTCCTACCTCAGTCTCCTTTGTTAACGTGGTAATATAATATATGTAGTAGTATAATACATTTGGTAGTATATATGTATATTGTCATGCACCTTAGGCCAGGAAGACAACTATTCCCTGTGATCCTGAACAAGACAGGGGCCATGTCTGAGTTCATAGAGCCTTATCTCATGGGCAGTGCCTGATACAGAGTAGGGGCCCAAAATATAGCCACTTGAATGAACAAAGAACATCTTATCCAGTCATAGGATCATAGTATGAACTGTTATCAGCTAGCTACTTGAGAGTCCGTAACTGGGTTTACATCCCCAAAGCCTTCTGGAGCCCAAAGCTTTCTTCATGTGCTGACCCAGTGGTGCTGATGGAGTGACTATATAAAGCTCACATTAGCTTTGGTATATTTCATGGCTCACACTTGATTAGACAGCTAGAGGAGAGTCAGGAAGATTTGTGCCAGGGAGAAGGCCAATTAAAGTGCAAACAGAAAGAATTTAACGGCTTGCTGTAACTCTATGGTCTGAGTGTGAAGTCTCAAGTCTCTTACTCCCTGAAGCCAATGCTTGTTTTTCCTAACTTTCTAGAAGCTTCAGTAATGGGTTTTTGCTGTTGCTGCTGCTGCTGGAATTGCTAGTGAAATACTGGCCATGCAGAGAACTCCTCACAGCCCTTGCTCTAGCAAATGAGAAAATCGAGGAAATGTCTCTCTTGTAAATTTCCCCAGATTTATGTGTTGGGGGCATTGTGTAGAGCCAGAGTAGTTAGAAAACCAAATATACAACAGTTGCAGCAAGCTTATTATCGTTACAAGTTGGCTTAGTTATTGTTCTTTTTCCAGACAGGGTTTTTTTTTTTTTTTTTTTTTTTTGTGTGTGTGTGTGTGTGTGTGTGTGTGTGTGTGTGTGTGTAGCTTTGGAGCCTGTCCTGGAACTCACTCTTGTAGACTAGGGTAGCCTTGAACTCACAGAGATCTGCCTGTCTCTGGCTCCCAAGTGTTGGGATTAAAGGCATGCGCCACCACCACTTGGCTCTTAATTACTGTTCTATTGCTGTAAAGAGACACCATGACCAAGGCGGCAAGCATTTCATCGGGAGCTTGCTTTCAGTTTCAGAGGGTTGTCGATGACCATCACGGTGGGGAGTGTTGGGACAGGCAGGCATGGTTGCTGGACCAGTAGCTGAGAGCTCACATCTGATTCACAAGCATGTAGGCAGAAAGAAAGAGAAAGATGGGGCCTGGTGTGAGCTTTTAAAACCTCAAAGCCCACCTCCAGTGACACATTTTCTCCACTGGGGCCAGACCTCCTAACTTCCCAAATAGTTCCACCAACTGGAAACTGAATAGTCAAATATATGAGCCTAAGTGGGGTGTTCTCATTCAACCACCACACAAGCTCTAAGTTACCCCTTGAAATAATTCTGGAAAGCCTTGATTAACTGAACTTAAGGTTCTTGTATCTAGGTTCCTTGCTCATTGCACACCTGGTCTACATTTGCATGTTACTAACATTAATGCTCATTTTCTGGATTAAAAACCTGAAAAGTAAGGGTGTCAGGTACAGCTCAGTGGTGGAACCCAGCATCGGTCCTGGATTTGATCTCTAATACAAACCCTCAAAACAACCAACCAAAAGGAAGAAAACAGAAAAACAAATTGCGATGCCTAATCTTTGTGGTCATCTTGACACACCTGGGAAGAGGTGGTGACAGAAGTTACAAAATAATCCCATCCTAGTTCAGAAGTACGTACAATAAAGGGTTATTTATTTAGGGGAGACTCACAGATCATTGTCCTGGATCACAGTCCACTGCATGAACGGGAAACAGGACCTGAGTCTAGCAGCTGGAAGCGAGAGCTGGAAGCAAGAGAGCAAGCACGCACTTTACAGCGGCATTTACAGTATAAGAGACCACGCCCAAGTGGGCTGGTATCTTAAAGGCTATTGGCTGAAGGAGCTGAAGGAACTCCCACAGCAAAGAGGGACCCCACTCCCCCAACTGAGAAATTTGTTCCATCAGATTAGCCTGTGTGCTTGTACATAAGGTATTTTTTCATGTTCCTCCCATTGATGTGGAAGAACCAGCCCACTGTGGGTGCTACCATCTCTGGGCAGGTGGGTACGACCAACCTAGTTGTGTAAGAAAATTAGGTATGGTGGCACACCCTTTTGATCCCAGCACTCAGGAAGCAGAGACAGGTGGATCTCTGTGAGTTTAAGGCCAGCCTGTTCTACATAGGAAGTCAGTCCTAGGACAGCCAGAGCTACATGGGGGGGGGGGGTCATGCTTTTCATCCCAGCACATGGGAGGCAGAGGCAGGCAGATCTCTGTGAGTTTGAGGCCACCCTGGTCTACAGGGGGAGTTCCAGGACAGCCTGGGCTACACAGAGAAACCCTGTCTTGAGCCACCACCCCCCACCCCAAAAAAGAAAGCTGTCTGAGCAAGCTAGGAGACATTGTTCCTCTATGATTTCTGATTCAAGCTCCAGAAGGAAAAAAAAAAGTCATGCTTTTCATGCCAGCACATGGGAAGCAGAGGCAGGCATTGCTTCGTGATACTCTTAAGGATCTGTGATTGTCCAGAGAGCTTTGCCTGGCAGTGGAAATCACCAAGTGGCAGCTACGTGCCCCTTGCAGCTCAGAGCATGAAAGGTAGAACTACTAAGAACTGCACTTTAAATTTAATTTTGATGTCAGTGCAAACAATTTAATTGTTAGGCATTCTACCTGAGTAGCATTCTGACTCAAAAATATATTTTTATTAAAAATTTTTATGAAATATTTTGAACATTCAGAAACACGCAGGAAGTACTGAGTTAGGGTCTTTGTATGTAGCTCTGACTGAACTGAAATTGTTATACAGACCAGAATGGCCTCAGACTTGCAGTGGTTTTCCTGCCTCTGTCTCCTGTGTATTGGAATTACAGGAGTGAGCCACTATACTTGGAGGTGTGTGTGTGTGTGTGTGTAGGTAGGTGTGTGTGTCTATATAGATATGGAGATATGACTAAGTGGTTAAGAGCACTTACTTCTCTTTAAGAGGACCTGGATTCAATTACCAGTACGTGTGTGTGTGTGTGTGTGTGTGTGTGTGTGTGTGTGTGTGTGTTAGCTCACAGCCACTGTAACTTCAGTTTCAGGGGATGTAGTGCCTTCTTCTGGCCTCCAGAGGCATCAGGCACACACATGGTACAATGACATGCCTGTGGACAAAATACCCATATACAGAAAAATAAAAATGAAATTTATAAAGGAATTCAAAAGTGGAAGGAAGGTGTGAAGGAAGGAAAATGAATGAATGAAGGAAGGAAAAAGGAAGGAAGGTGTGAAGGAATGAAAGAAGGAAGGAAGGAATCAAACACAAAGACACAGCTGGGAGGCTAAGAAGTCCAATGGTGAGCAGGAATAGGGCGTAGCCTGCTGGAGGACTAGGCTTCCATCCCCAGTAATGCTCCTCCCCCGCCCCCGACTCCTCAACCCTCCATGCCTGGGAAAAATGCAGTTGGAGTTTCTCTGTTCATGTGCAGGTGCAGCCTTCCGGCTCATGCTTTAATCAAGGTTGTGGCCTCTCGCAGCCCAGGCTGGCATTGAATTCCATATCCAGCCAAGGATGACCTCAGCTCCTGATTCTCCTGTCCACCTCTCCTAAGATGCACTAGCACACCTGGTCCCATCCATTTCCAGACTATATAATGATATAAATGTTTGTTTAAACAATTTCAGTAAAAGTCACTGTACTATATAAACATTCTGCAACTTCGCTTTTCCACTTATAGTTTGGGGACCTGTTCATGTTCATATATACACTGATTTCATGGCTAGGTGTCATGGCATGCTTTCTAATCCCAGCCCTTGGAAGGCACAGGCAGAAAAACCAGGAAATCACAGCTAACCGTGGCTACACCATGAGTTCAAGGGCAGCCTGGGTCACATGAAAATCTTGCCTAGAACAAAGAAAGAAAAATTAATTTTATATGTAATTTACTTTCACTTCCTTATCCCATTAGAGAACCCCAAATTATAAATAAGCTACAATGTGTTTATCTAGGCAGATTCAGATTTAAAATACCGTGGTGAGTGTCAGGCATATGCTGTCTCTGAGGGAACGTGGAGGAGAATTCTGCACGACTGTTTGTGCTTTTTTCTGACATGCTTGGCATTGTTACTCCTTTTGGCTTATGAATGCTTCTCTTTACTTGCTATGGTTTCTGATAGCATCTTTGCTTTTCTCTTCTCCTGTCTTGGCTTAGAAGTAAAGTATTCAGTGTCTGTTCATTTGGTGGTTAATTATTAGCATGCATAAATAAAGGCTTAGATGTAACCATAATAATCAATTGCTCTATTATTTCCAAGTACAAGTAGAATGTGATCCTGACACCCTCCTGCTTTCAGGTGACATTTTTGTTTTGCCTTTCAGAACAAGATCTAAGCTGATCTTCAGTATTATTTCTGTTGTTATAATTTCCAAGTCAATATTGTTTACCTTTCACCTGTTTTTACATATTCTTATTACATTTATTTATTTTGTATACATGTGGATATACATGCGGCAGTCAGAGGACAACTTCCACCATGTGGGTCCTGGGGAATTGAACTTGGGTCTTCGGGCTTGGCAGCAAGCTCCCTTTCCCCACTCAGCCACCACACCAGTTCTTCACTAACTTCTCAGCTCACTGTTTGCTTTTGTTCCTCCCACACCTTCTTTTTGGATTTGTTTTCTTTCTTGCTAAAAGGGGAGAAAATCACATTTGATATTTTGTTTAGTAACCTGATGTAAGCAATAAAATTCAAAGACTTTTATATCTAAAATATATTTTTCTACTCTCTCTGCATAATGGCTTGGCTAGACTGCTCCAGTGCCACCTCTGTCCCTGCTGTGGGACTGCTATTAGAGACTGACTGTAGATTCTGCAATTCCTGGCTCTGTGAGCTGCATTTAGAATGATCTCCTCAAAATTGCTTGCTGGCTTATTTATTCTGCCTTCTGATTTGTGTGTCTGGTAATGTGCTCATTGAATTTTTTATTTAAATGAGTGTTTATTTTATTGTCTAGAAACCCGTTGAACGTATTTTAAATCTTCCCATCTCCCTTAAAGTTGTCCTCTCTTCGTTTTGCTCTCCTGAGATTTGTCCCTTCACTACTGCATGTGCTAACGAGGTGCTGGTAAGATCGCTTTAAGACTGCTTTGGGTAGCGGTTACTTTTTGTTCTTGTGACAAAATGTCTGACAAAAGCAGTGCAAGGAGAGCTGGGGGACAGCCAGTGGGTAAGGACACTCACCTCCACTCCTGATGGCCTGAGTTCCATCCTGATTCCCTGCCACACGTGGTGGAAAGAGAGAATCAACTCCTGAAAGCTGTGTGTGTGGCGCAGATATGCCTACATGCCAGAAGAGGCATCACACCCTAGTATAGATGAACCACCATGTGTTTTGGGGGAATTGAACTCAAGACCTCTGGAAGAGCAGCCAGTGCTCTTAACCGCTGAGCCATCTCTCCAATCCCCATGTTCTTCTTTTTTTTTTTTTTCTTTTGGTTTATTGAGACTGGTTTCTCTGTATAGCCTTTTGAACTCATGGAGATCCACTTGCCTCTGCCTCCCGAATGCTGGGATTAAAGTCACGCGCTGCCACAGCAGACAACGTGGTAGGAATTTTAACAGAGATGGGCAGATCCCCACAGCAACCTGGGATCCAGCCTCCTTCCCATGTCCTGGCCCCACTCTTGTCCCCCACCCCTACCCCTGTCCTGTCCTGTCCAGTCCCTCCTGGGAATTCCTGGGCCTCCATATTCTCTCTCCCTGGCAAAGCAATCTAATCTCTCCTGCTTAGGCACTGATATTGTCTAACCACCTGAGGTGCTGATGGGCAGGACTCTCCAGGTAAGGGACTGTCTGTCCTGACTAGAAGGTTGCTCTTTCCAGCAGTGAGTTTCTTTCCATTCCTTTGCACATAGAACACAGCGGCCAGCACAGGAAACAGTTACAGCCGACAGGTGTGTGTTCACTGATTCCATGTCCAAGCGGGGTAATAACTGACCAAGCGGACTTAATTTAGAAAGGGGACTATGAAGACAGAATGCCAATCATTCCAGAGCTTAAATAAATTATTTTTTGAGGTCAGGCCAATGGGGCATTATGCCTGCCACCCCAGCATTCAGGAGGCTAAAGCAGTAGGATTGTAAATGTGAGGGCAGCTTGGACTACATAGCGAGACTCTGTAATTAATTAACTATTTAATAATTGTTGAGTATGGGGATCAGTGACAGAGTGCTTATTTAGTATGTATAAGGATGTGCATTTGAGCTCCAGCAACCCCCTCCCATTCTTAAAGATTGCCAATATGATTGTTTCTTCAATAACGCATACGAATAAAAAAAATACAGGTGGCTGGTATCAGAAAAATACAGCTAAAAACTACAATGAGATAGCTCACTCAAGGCAGAACAGTTATTAGGAAACACTGATGAGAATGGGAGGCAAAGGAAATGTTCTTCACTCTGGTGGGAATGCGTGGAGGACAGCATGGACGGTCCTCACAATACTGAAATAGATGTAGCGTATGCCCAAGACATCCAACTTCGGGACACACACTCACCGGAGCTAAAACCAACTTAGGAGATAGATACCTGCATGCCTATGTTTATTGATTTGGGCATTATTCACAAGAGTTAAGATATGGAATTGATAAAGATGCTCATCAAGAGATAATAAACCAGGCATGGGGATTCAGGGCTTTAATCCCAGCACTCAGAGGCAGAGGCAGGCGGATCTCTGTGAGTTCGAGGCCAGCCTGGTCTACGTGAGCTCCAGGTCAGCCAGGGTTACGTAGGGTGATTCTGTCTCTAAAGAAGTAAATAAGGGAGAGGCTGTGGAGTTGGAGTAAAGAGCTTGCTGCGTAAGCATAGAGACTTGAGTTCAGCCCTCCAACATCCCACAGAGAAAACTAGGTGTAACGACACATGCTTGTGATCCCAGTGTGTGGAAGGCAGAGATGGGAGATCCTGGAGATTCACTGCCCAGTTGTTCAATCCGTGAGCTCCAGTTCAGTGAGAGACCCTGTCTCGAAAAATAAGGTGGAGGGAGCGAGAAAGACACCTATGCTGACCTCTGACCTCCACGCATGCGCCTGCATGCCCAACATAAACACACAAGACAAGAAATGGGTGGAGAAAGAAAACGTGACACACCCGGAGTGTTACCCAGCCACAAAGAAGGAAATATTGTCAATGGAGACAAAAATGGGTAGAGCTGAGTGATATATGCTCTAGGAAATGTACCAGATGAAGAGAAATGCTGTATGTTCCCATGCCAGCCTGAACGGAACTGCAGTGATTAGAGGTTGGGATGAGTGGGGGAAGGTTGGATTTGATCACGTCACGCTGTAAAGGCATGCGTTGGAATATGACCTAAGTACAATTTATACATGTTAAACAAACACAAAAGAAAAATTTAAACAATCCAGATGCTGAGTAGCCAGAGAGGGTGATAACACAGAAAGGAGGTTTAGCAATGTGTCTTCGTGAGTTTCCCACTTCACCTGTGATTAGAAACAAAGCACGATTTCCTTTCCCCACCATGGCAGAAAATAATGATTCTGAGAAAGCTAAGTGTCCACAAGGATTCAGAGTCTGAGACCCCACAAGGAGGGCTAACTACTGCGAGGTCTTTGAAGAACATTCTGGCACTACTTGGTCGGGCAAAAGTCTCCCTTGAGGCATCTGGTTTACTTGGATTTTAGCTGTGCCACCCTGCGTGGACAAAGGCTTTTGTCTTCCTGGTATAAGGAGATAAAATAATGCCCACCTTGGGGTATTGGTGGAGAGGGGAAGGGCAGAACAAGTTCAAGTCTTCTTGACTTTCAGGATGGTTTGAAATGGCCTGCAGGTGTAGCTCAGTGGAGCAATAGTTGAGACTGAATTCGGCAGACTCAGGCCTTCACGCTTACTTGGTTTGTTCCTTGAGTGATCAAAGTACTGTAGTTATGTAATTTTTTTTTAGCACGTATGAGTGTTTGTGGCATACATGTACAGCACAAGCAGGTGGTGCCTGTGCAGGTTAGAAGAGGCTTTGGGAATCGGAGTTACAAATAATAAGCCACCGTGAGGGTTCTGGGAACTGAACCCTAGTTCTCTTCAAGATCAAATAGTACTCTTAATCAGCCGTCTCTCCAGCCCTAATCACACTTAGTAAGTCATTTTTACTAACCCATTAAATATATGAATATTATATTAAATATTAAAATATGAATGTATACATATACCTTTGGGTAGGTATGTACACACAGGAATATATATATTTACTTAAAAATATTCCTTAGCCGGGCGGTGGTGGCGCACGCCTTTAATCCCAGCACTCGGGAGGCAGAGGCAGGCGGATCTCTGTGAATTCGAGGCCAGCCTGGTCTACAAGAGCTAGCTCCAGGACAGGCTCTAAAAAAAAAGCTGCAGAGAAACCCTGTCTCGAAAAACCAAAAAAAGAAAAAAGAAAAAAAATATTCCTTGAAGCCAGGTGGCGCTGGTACACACCTTTAATCCTAGTACTTGGGAGGTAGAGACAGGCAAATCCCTAAGTTCGAGGCCAGCCTGGTCTACAGGACAAGTTCCAGGACAGCCAGAGCTGTACAGAGAAACCCTGTTTTGAAAAGCTGAAAACCAAAACCAAAATACAACATTCCTTGTGTTTCTGAAATTCACATTTACTTTGAGGCTTAGTTCCTGGCCCATGCCATTCCTGTGTTTAGACACCAGAGAGGAGGTAGTGAAGGGAAGGGTCTGGCTGGTGTACCTGGGCTGAACTGACATGTCCCTGTCACCTCCAACCCTTCGTTCTACTCCCAAAGATTGCAGCTGCTGCAGCAGCACCAAAAAGTTTGGGGGACACAGTCTTGGGTGGAGATAGTATCTTTGGAATACTTGATAATTTATGGCAAATTGCTTAAGCTTTGTGAGATCCTGTTTCCTTGTTTATAAGACAGGAAAATAAACAAACCCACACCCCCAGAGCTAAGCTTGTGAGGTGTGAAAGAGACAGTTCTGGAGAAGCACCTCCCTAGAGTGAGACCCTGTCTCATTTTTAAAAAAAATCCCGAACATGCATGTGAGCCTCCAGGCATCCCCCTAGGGTAATATAGGCAGCTCCTTTGGAGCTGAATTTAGTGCAGTGGGTAGAAGGGAAACAGAAACAGAATGTGGGGAACCTAAACCCGAGAGACCAGGAAGTCTGGTTTTGGCTGGCTGTGGCTGGAACAAGGGTTGGAGTTCTTTAAAAAAGAAAAGTTCTTTTCAGTGTTTTCTTAGGGGGGAAAGCAAGGCAGCAGGTACTAGGCGAGAGGTCTCCCTGTGAGCTGCATCCCAGCCCAGTTGGGGCTGTGGTGTGAGTGGGTGGCAAGGCTCACGGGGCAGCTGTAAGGCACACACGGGACTCTGTGTCCCTTGAAGGACACTTTACTCTCCCAGTTCACCCGACTTTCCTAATTGGCCAAGTTGGAGTAGATTTCCACATGCTTTTCTCCTGAGACAAATAAAATCCTTGACTGGACTCCTCGTGACTGAGGTGCTTCTGAAGCACTCAGGAGTGGGCCATTTGTAAAGGGTTTCAAGCTGGTCTACACAGACCAGCCAACACCTTTCTTCTGTGTCCAGGAGCACAAGGGTCCTCCTCAGTTTCCTGGAGGAAGTAGTCAATGGTGAAGTGGGGAGCGGTCTTCAAGGGCCAGAGAAGTACCAGGGCTGCCAGAGCCCCTAAAGCTAAAGGGCCAGATGTCTGCCCCTTTGTTCCTCATAATCATTTGTCACCTATCTGCCTGACAAGGAGGACGTGGGAAAGATACCCTGTCCTCTTCTGGGTGCAGGGCATTGACCCCAGGGAGGGGATGGATTGTGTCCCAGTCAACTCCTGTTTAGCTCTCTGGTCCAGAGGAGATTGACACGTGTGAATCAGAAACAAAAAAGAAAACCACTAAATACAGGCCCAGCTTTGGGTCTGCAACATGTTGCCCTGAGTTTGTTTTTTTTTTTTCCTAACACTATTTTCTTAATAATAATGTAATAGTTAATTTAATCTTCAAAAAAAAAGACCTTAGGGCCAAATGTTATGGCTCACGCCTTTAATCCCAGCACTCCAGAGGCAGAGGCAGGCAGATCTTGGTGAATTTGAAGTCAGCCTGGTTTGCCTAGTGAGATCCAGGCTAGCCAAGGCTACATAGTGAGACCCTATATTCCCTAAACTGTCCTTGAACTCACAATCCTCCTCTTGTTAGAGCCTCATGGGTGCCATGATTACAGGTGTGCAGAAGTGCATCTGGCCTCTGAATCACTATTTTATGACATATTACTATTTTTTATAAAAAGCTGGCTGTTGTGAAATATTAGTTTGGGTTGTGTTACATTTGTTTATGTTATGGAACATTTGTTTAACGATGCAAAGATGTGTTGGATTCTTTCATGTTGCATTTTTTTTTTTTAAAAAAAAACTCTGTGAAGTTATGTTACTGCGCCTGCCTAAAACACGATTGGTCTACTAAAGAACTGAACGACCAGTTGCAAGGCAGGAGAAAGGATAGGCTGGGCTGGAAGGCAGAGAGAATAAATAGGAGAAGAAATATGGGAAGAGAGATCAAGGAGCGAGAAAAAGGAGGAGAGGAGGACGCCAGGGGCCAGCCACCCAGCTACACAGCCAGCCACGGAGTAAGAAGTAAACTAAGGTACATAAAACAGAGAAAAATAAAAGCCCAAAGGCAAAATATGGATGGGATAGCTTAAGTTAAGAAAAGTTGTCTAAGTCAAGCTAAGGCCAGGAGAGAGAGAGAGAGAGAGAGAGAGAGAGAGAGAGAGAGAGAGAGAGAGAGAGAGAGAGAGGAGAGAAAGGAAAAGAGTAAGCCCCCATGTGATTTATTTGGGAGCCGGGTGGCAGGACCCCCAAGGAGCCAAATATGATGCTGTATGCCACACACACTGGACTGGTAGGAACCTCACACATTCATGTTTGCAGCATTTCTATTGACTCTATTGATTGTGCCATTTTCTCTTGTGCTGATTAACGTTTATGTTGTCTTATTCGCTTATCCCAGCCCATGCATTCCCAGCCCATGATCTCCATTTATAGGTGGCAAAGTGAATGTAAGCAGGAAGGTGTTGACTTGCTTGAGGACTCGAGACACTGAAACCAGTCGTGAGCCCCACATTGAGGGGTGCCATCTGTCAGGGTCCAGCCTCAGCGGGGTTCACATATTACAGGGTAGGGGCATGAGGATTAGAAACATTAGGGAGGAGGAACAGAGATATAAAGGAAAAGGAACAGAGATGCAGAATAGAATGGGAGGGTAATCCAGTGCATACTGAATTCAGCCGCATTTATTTTCCATGTTTATATACCCCAATCCAAAAGTGGGGGAAGAAGGCAAAAGACTGCTTTAACGTGATACAAAGACCAAACAGAGCAATCACCTCTTCAATACCTGAAGTGTCAAGCAGGACATGCAACGGCCACACCTTAGACCAAGCCTCCTGTAGGCAGCCACCTCACTGGGTCAAACCTCCTGTCATACCCTGAAGGAGCAGGAATAGGCTTGAATTTTCTGACCTTTATCCAAGGTGGGCTCCTACAGAAACCAAACATAGGCACTGAGCCTGGGGATCTGACAGTGTCTTAAATATCTGGACCTCTTAAATATCTGGAAACAATACCACCTAAAGACCCAGTCCCAACCCACCTTACCAGACACCAGCTCTTTGTCACCTAGATTCATTAGGATGACATTGGTTTCCTAGCCAGCAGCGAGGTGGGTGCTCATAGAGGAATAGTGGATAGAGGAACCAGAGATCTACACGGAGATGCCAGCAACCCCTAGCAAGGCACATGGAGCAGGATGTAGCATCTTTGCCCGTCCAGAGCACAGCCTCAACGCAGGAGAATCTGTTACATCTCACCATTCCTACAGCAAGGCACCAGCTGCTCCAGTTTTGAACAAAGGCATTGATATCAAGTTATTGACCAGAACATTCTACCTGCCTGGAACCTCCTGAATCCAACCTGTTCTAAAAGTGCACACTGCCTATTGGCCAAAAGGAGGCTGCAAATGAAGATTTGGGTTCATAGCCCCTTCTGACTACTCTAGAGGCACTCATTTACATATAAGTTGAGCATCCCAAAGTTGAAAATCAAAGTGCACAATGCTCAAAACTTAAAACTTCCTGAGCACCAATAATGATAAATAAAAATGAAAAATTCCACACCTCTCCTCAGGTGACAGTCACAGAACACAGGTGCACTCAGAACATTACGTAACATTATCTTCCAGGTTGGAGAGCTGTGGGGACTCTTCCCCCCAGTGGAGAGGTTGGGCCTGGGCCAAGTGTTTCTGGCTCCAGCACTCCAGTTCTTTCCAGCCTTCCCCAACAGTGTGAAGAGCCCTTTGGGAACTCATAAGAAGGATACCATTCCTAAGATCAAAAGTGATCAAACATTTGCTTACTATGGCCCTAGGCAAGAGCCTGCAACTTCCTAGACCTCAGCCTCCCTGCTGAGGAGAGGTTGTCAAAGGGAAACCCCAAGCTCCTTTAGCCCTAAGAGCTTATCATTCTGTGCAGACTCCATGTTATATGTTCAGGCTATGTGCATTAACCCCTATGCCAAGTGCACCAATCTGCCCGGTGGATTCAGGCCGTGCGTGTGTGCAAGGTTAGTTAACTTTCTTGTAGCTATAACAACATACATAACGAAAGCAGGAGAGTGGTTACTTTCTACTTCTGTGATAAAACACTATGACCAAGGCAACTTAGAGAAAAAGAGTTTATTTTGGTTTCAGGGTGTTAGGGTCTATAATTAGGGTTAGGGAGGGGACAGAATGGCAACAGATGGTAGACATGGCAGTGGGAAGCTGGGAGCTGAGGGTCCATTTCTTGAACCACAAACAGGAAACAGAGAGTGAACCGGAAATAATGTGTGGCTTTTGAAACCTCAAAGCCCACCTTCAGTGACATACTTCCTCTAGCAAGGCCACCCCCCTTAAACCTGCCCAAGCGGCACTACTGGGAACAAATTATTCAAATGCCCAAGACTATGGGGGCATCTGATTCAAACCACAAGAGTAGTTACAGGACAGAAGGAAGGGTTTGTTTTGCCTCATGGTGTGAGTCTGGTCCGTCATGGCAGGGAAAGCATGGTGAGAGATTGAGGCAGCCATTGTATCTGCAGTCAGGAAGCAGAGAGCGTGCATGCTCGGCTCACTCTCTTTCTCCTCCCTTTCTAATCAGTCTTAGTAAATGCTCACTGTGTGTAAGAAATACTGGAGGGCAGACTGTCTTTCCCACTTTGTGTCTTCTGTGAAGTTCCTTTTAGCACCTTCAAAGCAAACTTTCAGGATGGCATCAGAGGTGCCATGGGGTCCGGAGAGTCGAGCTAGCTCAAGGCTTAGAGAACGGGACCAATAGCTAAGAGAGGGAAGAGGAAGCAGGCCAGGGGACTGGGCTTGGACTCACAAACCTGTTTCTGCTGTGTGGCCTGGGCCATCACATCCAAGTGACCTACCTGGCCTTTATTCACCTTAGTACTTTTTTTTTTTGTTTGCTTATTTGATTTTCAAGACAGGTTTCTCTGTGTAGCCCAGGCTGTCCTGAAACTAGCTCTATAGATCAGGCTGGCCTCGAACTCAGAGATCCTCCTGCCTCTGCCTCCCGAGTGGTAAAATTCAAGGTGTGCATCATCATTGCCTGGGTTGGTACTTTAATGAAGCCAGCACAAGACTTCTACAGCATATACATAGAAATGCTTTATATGTTTGTCTGTTGCTTTGCTTTTTTTGTTCTGTTTTGTTTTAGAGACAAGGTCTTACTACATAGCCTTGGCTGGCCTGGAACTCACTACGTAGACCAAGCTAACTGGCCTTGGAACCCACAGAAATCAGTCTGCTTCTTTTCCCCAAGTGCTGGGATTAAAGGTGTGTGCTACTAGGCCTGACTTTTTAAATTCTTTCATTTCGTTTTATTTATTGTATTTTTTGTTTTGTTTCTGAGAAGCACTTTTAAATGAAATTGTATCAGCACAGGCGAACTGCTCCTAGTCACGGAGCTGGGTCTGCCCTGATGGGGTTCACAGGGCCACATTGGGACTTTTATATCCTTGGAGTTCTGATTTGACTAAGTAGAATAAGCTTGCTCACACCGAAGGCTCACAGACTTCATTACTCTAACTAACCACAGGGCTTTTGTGTGGCCCTCTGAATATTCTTCTCCTAATCATAAGCATGGTCAGCTGTCTCTTGGCATTTATTTCTGCTCCAGATCTATTTATCTGCCAGGCATGGTGGCCCATACCTGCAGTCCCAGCACTTGGGAGTTAGAGTAGGAGGTTCAGGATTTCAAGCCCATCCTGGGCTATATAGTGAGGTGGTGATCAATATGACTGTTCCTCCAGAGGAACCGGGTTCAGTTCCCAGCCCCTACATGGCAGCTCACACCTGTCTCTAGTTCCAGTTCCAGGGGATCTGACACCCTCACAGACACACATGCAGGCAAACAAACAAACAAAAAACAGGAAAAAGAAAGACGAACAATCTTTTTGTCAGAAAGGCCTTCGATGGCCACATGATGTAGAACATACTGAATGCCTTCTGCCCCTTCACAGAGCTTAGCTCCACCTCGGGGTCCACTCTCCCCCTTCTCCTCTGATGCTCTTCACCAAAATGAAAGCACCTTGATGGGGAGAGGGCTGTGCTTGTCCTTTGCCCAGCTCTCAGGGTTGCCATGGACTCATCGCTGTAGATATTTGTTGAAGAAATTCTTTGTTTGTTTGTTTTTCTAGACAGGATTTCTCTGAATAGCCTTGGCTGCCCTGTGTGTAACACGGAGATCTCCTGGCCTCTGCAGTGCTGGGATTAAAAACTGTACCACCACTGCCCAGCTGTGGAATTCTTAAAGAGAAAAAGAAGCTAAGGTGTGGTGGCTCACACCCATAATCCCTGCCAGGAGGGGACCAGCCTGGGCTACAGGCGCCTTATTTGGATGTCTTTCCCGAAGGATATTTCCTCTGCTTTTGCTTTGGGTTGAGTTGTTATTTGGAGGCAGGCTCTTGCTATTTAGCCCAAGCTGGTCTGGAATTCAGGCCCCTGCTGCTGCCACCTTCAAGGAGCTGGGATTATTGTGCACACTACCACATTCTGATAGCCCTGGCACATATGTGTCTGATTGCTGAAGATCTACCAGACACTCCAGTTAATCACCTGCTTAGGGCTGGAGAGATGGCTCAGTGGTTAAGAGCATTGCCTGCTCTTCCAAAGGTCCTGAGTTCAATTCCCAGCAACCACATGGTGGCTCACAACCATCTGTAATGAGGTCTGGTATCCTCATTACATGCAGACATACACACAGACAGAATATTGTATACATAATAAATAAATAAACATTTAAAAAAAATCACCTGCTTAGCTGTGCATTCTCTTCCTCCCCATGACCACTATGGGTACCAGCAAGTATAGCACATGTTTAGTTACTGCTGTGCGTACGCCAATAAGCATAGCAGTGGGGGGTTGAGAGGATGCTAAAATGAGTCTGTTTGGGGGGCATAGCAAGAAGTTGAGACTGGGTCTCATCTTGTGGTCTGCATAGACTTGTAACTACTGTGTTGTCGGGATTTGGCCTTGCACTCCTGCCTTGGCCAGGATGTGCCGGGATTACAGGTATGAGCTGCCACGCCTGGCTTTGAAGGGATTCCTCACCGACAGGAAGGAAGGACGGTAGCAGGGTGGCTACGTGGGGTGGGAAGACTGGGTGCACACCCGCTGCTGCTGACAGGGATAAGGACCAGCCCCGCCTCACCACGTTACTCTGAGTTTATCACGATAAGAACTGCCAAGATGGCTCGGCAGTTAACAGCACTTGCTTTTCTTACAGAGAACCCAACTCAGGTTCCCAGCACCCACTCCAGGGAGCTCCCAACTATGCGTAACCCCAGTTCCAAAGTCCCCTTCAGATACCAGCACACATGTTGCGTTCACTCACAATCACATGCATGTACATAAAAAAACAGCAACAACAACAACAACAACAACACCTGAGGAAGATCATTTCTCCTGCTCTCAGCATTCCTTAGCTGCCTGTTGTCCTTTGTGTGAGGCTGAGGCCTCCCGAGCTTTCCCCACACCCATGTTGATGCATGTATTGCTGTTGTCTTTTCTTCTCCAGTTCATGTTAGCCAGTCCCGTTGGTGAGACTGTGTGGGTGCAGCTTGATGTCCCTAGATTTTTCCAGGGAACAAGATGTGAGTTGGTTAGCTGATATCAAATGGTCACCACTGAAAACAGACGTACAAATGCCAGTGTGCAGATCGCGCGCGGTCTGCACTTATGTATTGAGGAATATATGCATATACATAAGCAAACATGTATTTAACAGCAGTTAATGAAATGGAGGCCATGGATTTGAATGAGGTTAAGGAGGAGTCTATGGGAGGGTTTGGAGAGAAGAACTGGAAGGGGAAATGATTTAATTATGGTATGAGCAAAGGAAATAATTAAAAAATAAAACTGGAACCCTCCTCATCTCGTGACTTGAGCCCCATGGAGTGGTGACAAGGTCAATGGAAAATGAACAGCTGGATGTGATGCCTCACATCTGTAATCTCAGCCCTGGGGAGGCTGAAGAGGAGGACTGCCTCCAGTTATAGGCCCATCAGGGTTATAGAGTAAGGCCCTGGTGTAGTGAGTGGGACCCTGGTGGATGACCCCACCATGGGTGAGGCACAAACATGGCCAGGCAGATAGAATGTAAGTGGGGAGGTTTTTTTTTGGGGGGGGAGGGAGAATGGGGAAGAGAGAGAGAGAGAGGAGAGAGAGAGAGGAGAGAGGAGAGAGAGAGAGAGAGAGAGAGAGAGAGAGAGGTGGAGAGGAGAGAGAGAGGAGAGGAGAGAGAGAGAGAGGAGAGAGGAGAGAGGAGAGGAGAGGAGAGAGAAGAGAGAGAGAGAGAGAAGTCCTGCCTGGCCCTGGTGGCAGGGCAGGAATGGGCGGAGCTTGCTACATAGTGACGTAACAGCCATAGGACCTGGGCTGGCTAGGGTACTGCCTGGGTTCATCCTGCCAGGTGACAGGGGCCAGCGTAATGTCTGAATCCTAACACTAATGGCAGAAAGGAAAGAAGGGAGAGACACACACGGTGGGGCTGGGGGATATAACTCAGTGTAGAGAGTGCTTCCCTAGAAGGGAGGAACCCCTGGGTTTGACTCCTGACGTGGCACATTCTAAGATATCATGGGGTTCGCCTACGGTCCCAGCACTTGGAAGGCCTCTCTGCTCCAGGGGCTTTGGTAGAAGCACCAGTGCGCTCTGGTCTTCCAAGAGGCTCAGAAAGCTCAAGGCAGTCCTCGACTATATAGGGAGTCTGAGGCCATGTGAATCCCTGTCAAAAGGAAGAATGAGGGGTGTGTGTGTGTGTGTGTGTGTGTGTGTGTGTGTGTGTGTGTGAGTGTTAGCTATGCATTGCACAGAGGGAACACCTAGAACTCCTGCCGTAAGGGAAGAACCCTGCTCCCCGACGGACTAGCAGAAGCACTATCTTCCAAGGTCTGAGATGCTGGGCCGTCACCAGATCCCTTTGAATCCCAGTTTCCTCATTTGCACACCCCAGTCTTATCAGAAAATTCCAGAAGGTTTACCTAGGCTGTAAAGTTCTTCCTTATCTTGATCTACAGCTCTTCAGAGTCCCTAGTGGGAAGGCTAAGTAAGACTTCCTGGGGGTTGGGAAATAGGCAGAGGTCAGCACCTCCCGGGGCTAATCGGAAAGACTCCTGACTTGGAGAGAGTTTGAGTTCTGAGTTGAAAGGGAGGCAGAGAAATCTCACTTGAAATCAGGAAAAAGCCTGAGAATAATGTCCTGGTCAAAAATGTGTGGACTTTGGCTTGGTGAGATGACTTAGCAGGTCAAAGGTCCGCATAAACCTGGTGACCTCAGTCCCGTTCCTGGAATCTACAGTGAGGAGAGAATCAACTGCAGAAAGTTTAACACACACACACACACACACACACACACACACACACACAAATAAGACTGGTGATATTTCTCTGCGGTAACGTACTTGCCATCAAACTTTCAGTTGATGCTTAGAATCCACATGGTAGAGAGAACTGACACCCAAAAGTTGCCTCTGACCTCCACACATGCACAGTGGTGTGTGAATGCCCCTCTCACAAATAAATAAAAATATGTAACTAAACTTTAAAAAAAAACAACCATTTCTTTTTAAAAAAAATAAATTAGAGAAAACACATGAACTTTGGTACTATGGTGTTCCTTCTCTTCTAATCAATGTCACAGAAGTCTGGGTGCATCGGTTTTTATCCTCAAAAGTCCCTATGAACCTCGTCTTGCAGCAGATCCTTCTGTCTCTCCCAGGATGAAGGGAATCTTTACTTTCGATCTTTCAACTCTTTCTGAGGTCTGCTCCCCATTTCTTCCTGTATTTGCTTGCCCAGCCTCTTCTCTCTAACTTGGCTGGGCCTGAGTTTTAATGATTATCCACGGAGCAGGGCACTCTGAGAGTAGGCCCAGTTTCAGGTAAATCAATACTGGTATCGGTTTAAGTTTAAAGATAAATCAAGCATTTTAGCAAAATAACCGTGTGTGTGTGGTTTAATAGCAGAGGCTTTATCACTGCCCCAGTAGCCCGCTGTGCGAAAGTGTGGAGCCAGTAGTTAGCACTGCTAATGACGGCGGGGAGGGTACACTTTTTGCTTTTAGCGAGAATATCTCTTGGGAGCCAAGTATGGTCATGCCTGTAAACTCAGTGTTCCTGAGGTTGAGGCAGGAGGATTGCCATGAGTTTGAGGCCGGTCCAAGTTGTCCATATGGAGTAGCGCACATCTGTGGTCCTAGCACACCTATGGCTAGACATGGTAGGTACAGACAGATGCCACCCTGGAGTGCGCTGCACAGTGGCAGAAACAAGAGAGACCCTGCCTCTAGAAGGCAGGAGGCAGAAGCTAACCCTGAACCTTGTCCTCTGACATCACAACATGAATTAACATTTGTGCCCCTCCATTTAATGATAATAATACATTTCTTTTTCTTTCTTTCTTTTTTTTTGTTTTTGTGTTTTTTTTTCTTTCTTCAAGACCAGGTTTCTCTGTCCTGGAACTCACTATGCAGACCAGGCTATCCTTGAACTCAGAGGTCCACCTGCCTCTCCTCCCAAGTGCTGGGATTAAATACATGGACACTGCTGGGCTAGTAGTTTAGTTTTTAGTAAAGTTTAGAACAAGTTGCCTTACCCATTCCAGGAAACTAGCTCCTTTTATGTGAATATAAAAATCAGTTTTATCTAATCTAACATTTAGATATTTCTATCTAGAATGTGATAATCTCTTGCTATTACATTAAGCTGTTATAATTACACAAAGTTTTTTTTTAATTAGACAGGTTCTTTCTACATAGCCCTGGCTGTCCTGGAGCTCCCCATGTAAACCAGATTGACCTCAAACTCACAGAGATCCACCATCCACCTGCCCCTGTCTCTTGAGTGCTGGGTTAAAAATTTCTTAGTGAACAAGGAGTGGAGCTATGGGGGTATCAGATTACCTGCAGAGCTAAACATTCCAGTCCCAGGGAAAGCTGCTGTGCTGCTGACTGCTTTTCTTCTTTTTCTTTCGCTCGGACGGCACGGAGAAGGAAGTTCCTTGAATATCTAACGCCTTTCCTGAAACGAGAAAAGCCGACCATCGAAGAACCTGTCTTCCTCGCTCAAAAGCCCTCCTCCTCCTCCTCCTCCTCCTCCTCCTCCTCCTCCTCCTCCTCCTCTTTCTTCTTCTTTTCTTTGTCAGTTTTTGGAGACATGGTTTCTCTGTAGCTTTTGGAGCCTGTCCTGAAACTAGCTCTGTAGACCCGGCTGGCCTCGAACTCACAGAGATCTGCCTGCCTCTGCCTCCTGAGTGCTGGAATTAAAGGTATGCGCCACCACCACCCTGCATGGAGAAGCATCTTAAGCCTTAAAAGCTATAAAGTGAGACTTCTTAAGACTCAGGAACTAAACAACTCAGAAGGCTCACGACGTCTCTGCCACTTACCAGATCCATAAGGCTCCTCCCTCTCTGATGTTATATTAGTAAGGACTGCTGGAAGAGAAGACTCTCCCACCTGTCAACCTGGTGAACTGTCTGCAAGTCACGCAGGAAGGTCCGGGTTTCCGGCTTTTGTGAGTCATCACCCTTGTTGAGGTGGAGTGATCCATGGTTACCCATATTCCGATAAGCAGCCCAATCAGCTGATTGGCTCACCAAGCTGCACTTAGGTGGTATAGTTAGTTTGGTCTGTCACCAGTTCCTTAGCTTGATGGAGGAGTGTTTATGTGTTACTTTCATTATTAATAAAGAAAACTGCCTTGGCCCTTTAAGAGAAAATTAGGTAGGTGGAGTAGACAGAACAGAATTGTGGGAACAAGGAAGTAGAGTGGGGGAGATGCTTCAGGCAGTCGCCATAGGAGTCTCCATGCTGCTCCTCTCCGAGATGGACGCAGGTTAAGATCTCTCCTGGTAAGCCACAACTCGTGGTGCTACCCAGATTACTAAATATGGGTTAAAGGAAGATGTGAGAATTAACTAATAAGAGGCTGAAACTATGGGCCAGGCAGTGTTTTAAAAGAATACAGTTTCCGTGTAATTATTTCGGGTGTAAAGCTAGCCGGCGGCGGGTGGCGGGACGCAGCCCTGCCGCTTAGCACTACAGATTGGCGCTCCAACGTGGTCACTAAATCCACTTAAAAACCTTGCCCGCTTGGTATCGGAAAGAAAGTTCTCTGAGACCATGCCAATGGCTCACTGCTCCCTGCCTGCACCTGGGCAGATGGCGGAATCAGGCTTAGGCGAGCGGGACAGCGTTTGCGGATTCCTGCCGCCATAGAGAGAGAGGTGTTTTCAAACTGCGCGGTGCTCTGCGCCTCAGATTCGGCTGTGACTTGGATTAAAAGAGTTTCTGTGCTGCACGCTCAGTCTCAGAGTTAAAGTGCTGAGTGCGGCTCCTACCTGGCGGCCCCATAGCTAGTAGAAAATGGTACATCCTCCATTTTGAAATTGGAGAGAGGTGGAGCCAACATCCAGAGCAGCCCGCAGCTCTGCAGCTCAGAGCTGCAACCGATTCAGAGTCACAAGCGGCTCAGCTATGTTGGACTGGGCGTGGCAAGCTCACAGTACCTGTTTTTTGACCTAGGAATGTCACAGCTTAGAGTCTTAAGCGCTTAGCAATGTAAAGGCTCAAATCAAACAAGTTTCTCGACAGTAAAAAAATTACAGATTCACAATAGGACAGATTCAGACATAAAAGACTTTTAAATGAGTCACAGTGTTGGATGAATGTATGTAGGCTTGAGAGAGAGAGAAGAAAATATAAAAAATAAAATTAATGCCTAAAAAAAGGCTAAAGTCTTTAAAGAGACAGAATAAAGTAAAGTGATAGAATGAAAATAAGCCGCATAAAAATGGAAAATTCACAGAGAGTCTGGATTATGTATTTTGTTGTGTTTTCTTTGATTTTTTTGACTGTAAAGGAGCTAAGTACAGAGAGACATTTCATTATATGGGCTGCCAGGATAGACCAGAATGGACATCTTAACGGTATGACTTCAGGATTTGGATCTAAGAACATGATGCTTTGGAAAAGAGTTTCTTCTTTTGTTTTCACAGAGGACGAGACTCTGTGGATTGCTTCTATCCCAATATGGTATGATAGACCACGCCCTCCTGAAAGGTTGCTGTGAACATCTTCAAAAAATTACTTCACTCAACTGCCAACTGAGAGGAACCTAGCAGACAGCTTATACCATAAAAGACCTAAATAACAGCGCCCCCATTCAGCAGGAAGCAGTTTGGAGAGAAAAAACTGCGCCCATTTTCCCAAATATTGCTTATAAATGTTCTTTTACATTTAAAGGGGGAGATGATATAGATATGAATTTGCATTGGTATGGATTTTAAGGTCAATTTGTTATATGTATATGTATTTCTGATTTTGATTAAGCTATTGTGATTGTAGTTCATTTTAAAGAATGTAATGTATAATTAGGAAATATAGGTTGTTAATGGATAATCATCGATTAATAGTCAAGCTTGTAGTCATGTTAGTCATTTTCTAGATGTGCATAGATATATTTCAGATAGGCATTCTTCATATCTTTCAAAGACTGCAGAATATGGCATTTAATGTTTTAATAACTTAGGGTTTTTCATGACAATGAGACACGTCTGCTCCTGGCAGCACCAATCTACTTCAAGAGGAAGATGGGCATCGAAGATGCTACTTATGGAGTTTGTTAGCCATTTGGGCAAGAAACTGCTCTTGGCTGGACTGTTGCATAAACTGGACACAAGGAACCCACAGAAAGAGGACTGCTGAACTTGCCTAAAGGTGAGATGGTCTTTCGGGGTTCCTGATTCATGAAAGAGTCTGCGAGACGTTCTGCAGGACACAGCAGAAAGTGACTGAACTGTCTTTGGAATTTCCTGCTTCATGAAAAAGTCTGCTGGACACTATGGGCCTGAAGGCTGAAGATGGATGCCTCAACGGTACAGAGGAACTTTGGGTGACTGTCCAGGCAGCGAGTTGTCTCTGTCATTTCTAGAGTTTTATAAGTTACTTATTTCTTGTTTACTTAGGTAGCATTATATCCTTCTGGAGTCTTTGATGGAGTTGAAGAATAAATAGATAGTTATAGCTTTCCTTAGTTATGATAAAAGATAAAATAGATTTAAATATTGTAACTGTAATACTTGCTTGATAACTGTTTTGTTACATGTAATTTTACTATGTTAAAGTTAAAGCCTTTCTTTTTTGTTTAAACAGAAAAAGGGGAAATGATGGAGGAGTGTTTATGTGTTACTTTCATTATTAATAAAGAAAACTGCCTTGGCCCTTTAAGAGAAAATTAGGTAGGTGGAGTAGACAGAACAGAATTGTGGGAACAAGGAAGTAGAGTGGGGGAGATGCTTCAGGCAGTCGCCATAGGAGTCTCCATGCTGCTCCTCTCCGAGATGGACGCAGGTTAAGATCTCTCCTGGTAAGCCACAACTCGTGGTGCTACCCAGATTACTAAATATGGGTTAAAGGAAGATGTGAGAATTAACTAATAAGAGGCTGAAACTATGGGCCAGGCAGTGTTTTAAAAGAATACAGTTTCCGTGTAATTATTTCGGGTGTAAAGCTAGCCGGCGGCGGGTGGCGGGACGCAGCCCTGCCGCTTAGCACTACATTAGCTGAGTAGTAGTCAGTGGTGAGTAGATATTTCTTCATGCCACTCCAGAAATAGTGTCGAATTACAGTGGCACACACCTGAACCTGTGGTCTCCACACTTGGAAGGTTGAGGCGAGGGATCATTCATTTGAGGCTAGCCTGTCACAAAAGAAATCAGCAAGTGCTCTTGGCACCGTATCTTGAATTCAATTCATTTTTGTCAGCATTTTTGAACTCACTAGTTTTTCGTAGGGGATTGGCACAGAGCTTTGTGCGTGCCAGGCTTTTGTTCTAACGTTGAGCCACATCTACAACCTGAGGTGTTCTGAGACACTGTGTAGTGTTGTGAGATCTTTGCACATTGTGTGAAGATACATGGCTGTGGTTGGTTTAACCTGAATGGTCAATAGTTAGGTAGGAGGTACAGGTGGGACTTCCGGGCAGAGAGAGGAAGCAGGAAGAGATAATCAAGGCGCAGAGAAGATGCTATGAGACATGGAGGGAGTCGGACAGACAGAATGGTAAAAAGCCACATGGTAAAATGTAGATCAATAAAAACAGGTTAATTTAACTTAATAAAGGCTAGTAGGACAAGCCTAAGCTAAGGCTGAGCCTTCATAGTTGATAAGAAGTCAGCGTGTAGTTATTTGGGAACAGGGAGCAGGCTGGTGGGGAGAAAGACTCGTTACAGTGTACAGGCTAACTTAAACTTCATCCTTCCTCTGGGGCTCAACCTCTGGAGTTGATTTGCATTCTCCAGCACACCGGGCATCATCGGGCATTCTTCTCTAGGTGACGGGAAGCACTATGCCCTGCACTGGCAGGCAAGTTGTCTAACTTTTTCAGTTCCTACAATGGTCAGTTAGAACCCATTAAGGTCCTGGGGACATAGCTTAGTTGGCAGAGAGCTTGCTTATCCTGAATGAGGCTCTGGGTTCAGTCCCCACCACCACATAAAACCAGGCCTGGTGGCATACTCCTGCAATCCACATAGAAGGTGGCGGCAGAGCCATCAGGAGTTCAAGGTCATCCTTGGCTGTATGGAGAGCTTAAGACCAACCTGGGCTTTATGGAAAGCATATTTCAAAGAAAGAAAAAAGAAAATACAAAATTAGAGCTACATTTCCTGAGATGTGAGCATCTCATTGTATGACTGGTACTTTTAACCAAGTGTCTGAGGAAGATAGTTTGCAGATATGTTAGATGCTGCTGCTGGTGTGGGCTTAGTACCAGGCATATGAGGGGTGATGCTGAGTAGAGCCCAGGGATGCTGAGAGGACCCTGGCACCAGGAGCGCGAGGTGCCTGAATAGAGTGTGAAAAGTTCCTCACTTCAGGCCCTACCCTGTCTACCACCTCTTCAGGTTGGGCACTTGGTGGTTTGCTGCTTTGAAAGTCAACCCCCTTGGAAAGCTTTCTGCCCACACACCTTTTTTACCTTTTAGTAATTATTCTAGAAAATTTACTTCAAAGCCTACGTGACATTTTCCCCCATATATTTTGGCTGTGGCAGTTACCTTTTCTTTTTCTTTCTCTGTTAGTGAGGCTGGGGAACGTGCAGGGGCGAGCATGTGCGTGCCAAGTTGTGCATGTGGAGGTCAAAGACGACCTGCAGGATTAGATTTTCTTCTGGCACATTTATGATGCCGTGTCCCTGGCATTAAACTCAGGTTGACAAGCTTGGTGGCAAGCGCCTTTGCCCACAGACCCATCTTACTGGCTCCAAATATGAATCTTTTCAAGGCATATTTGATGTTTATAAACAAATGCATGCCAGATCTGCGGGCAAATCTGGGCGTAATTGAGACCAGAAGCTGGAATAAAGGTCAGTGACAGGTCAAACATTTTTCTACCAGGCAAGAGGCTCAGAGTTTGGTTCCTTCTTTCTGTTTTCTTTTCGGTTTTACAAGACAGGTTTCTGTGCATAGCCCTGGAACTTTCTTTGTAGACTAGGCTGGCTTTGAGCGCAGAGGTCTGCCTGCCTCTGCCTCCCAAGTGCTGAGATTAAAAATGTGAATCACCACCTCTCGGCCAGAGTTTGATTCTTAACATTGACAAATAAGCAACAAAAAGCCCAACCAACCAACCAACCAAACGATCAAACAAAGCAATACGAGAGCAGATGAACTATTGGACACTATTTGAGTTGACCAGATTTGTATGTGTTTTGCTTTTTTTTTTCCTGAGACAGGGTTTCTCTCTAGCTTCGGAGCCTGTCCTGGAACTAGCTCTTGTAGACCAGGCTGGCCTCAAACTCACAGAGATCTGCCTGCCTCTGCCTCCCAAGTGCTGGGATTAAAGGCATGTGCCACCACTGCCCAACCATGTGTGTGCGTGTGTATGTTCGTGTGTCTTTTAATTCACTCTTGAAATGCAGTCTCGCAGAGGAATATCAGAATGTGCTAGGGATTATGGAAACCCTTCCCAACCCAGAATGCGTCTCTGAAGGTAGCTACTCCAAGCCAACACCCACCCCTCCAAGGAGGTTGTAGGGCTCAGTCTAACACTCACCATCTTGACTTCCAAGTTAAACTTTACATTATTGAGTTATAGTAAACAGAAGCCCCTTAGCTTATCACAAGCCCCTCTTCTCAGAGATGAGCAGTCTGGAGTGCTTATGTAAGAGCAATGTTACAAACAGACGTTATTTGCTTTCCGAGCTGAAGAGCTGACCCTGTAGGAAGTCAAATGGAGCCATGACCTACCTAAGTCCTTATCAACTTCCCCAACATCTTTTTTTTTCTCTTGAGGCTCAACGCAAATAGTTACTTGGGGAATGCAGAGTGAAGCGTCCTCCTTGGTTTATCAGCTTAACTGGAGCAGTGGCAAGGGTACCCTGAAGGACCTAGAACCAACATGGGAGAGGGTCCTTCTGCTATTGCTCCCATTGACCGGAAATGCTGTGTGGAGCCAAGAAATGAAGCAAGAACTCATGGCCTGGCTGTCCAACTGGTAAACTTCCAAAGCCGGTTCCAAGAATGCAGATATGTCAGCTTCTCTATTGGCATGGACCTTGACTGGAGGTCAAGACAGAACTCCTGAGTCTCACTCATGACAGTCTTCAGGTCCCCCTGGTCTCCTAGGCTTAGCCATTCCTATCCACCCAATTATAATCCCTCACTCCTCCAACTCCCCAGAAAGCTTTTGGCCCTGGGGAAAATGGGGCAGCTGTAGTGCCCCTTAAGGGAGTCTGGATCTCAGCCACTGAGGCTACTTCCCGATGACCTGGATGAAGTCACCTCCAAGTTAGTTGTCTTTCTGAGAAACCATGTTGTCTGAGTTTTCACAAAACTGTAGGATTTGGAGCCATCTCATTATGTAAATGGGGACTTGGGCACATTTTTCCACTCCTCTTGGTAATTATTGTCTGATAGTAGAATTATTGCTAATTGCTTTATGGTTTTATAGCTGTGTGTGATTTCATATCAGTTCTAGCCTGAGGTCAAAGAGTGCATGGCCTTCAGGATTTTAAGACAAAGAATTACCCTGGAAATAGGCAGGGTAAGAAGAGCCAAAGGTTTATGCATGAAAGGGGATTGTACCTTCTAGGTAAGACCTTCTCTGAAGCTTGTACCTCAGTATTCTAAGATGGGGGTTGAAGATTCCTGTGTGTAAAATAGCTCCAGATTCTACTTGCAAGGCTTGGTCTTATGTAACTGAGAGAAAATGCTGAGAATGTTTGCTGAGAACACCCTGATGCTCTGTCAAATATATGCTAGGTCTGGTTCCCAACATTGCAGTTTTTTTTTTTTTCAGACAGTCTTTCTGTATAGTCCTGAATGTCCCAGAGCTTGCTATGTAGACCAGGCTTGCCTCAAACTCAGAGATCCCCAAGCCTCTGCCTCCCGTGTGCTGGGATTAAGGTTGTGCACCACCATGCCTAGCCTTTCCAGGGTTTTTAATAGACAGAGTTGCAAGGGCAGTGTACACACACACACACACACACACACACACACACACACACCATGGTGTCACTTGCTCTTTGGGGTTCCTGACCCTGGCTAAGTGTGTTGAATGTGTTGGGACACAGGACATTTGCATCCCCTCCCCACAAAGAAAGAGGACTGGCTTAGGCTGCTGCCTACAGTATCAATGGGAAAGAATTTCATGAAGAAGCTGGGTGTGGTAGTGCACCCTGTGATTCTGTCACTGGGAGGCTAATACAACAGAGTCAGGAGTTCAAGACCAGCCTGAGATTCATAGAGAAACTCTATTTTGAAGTAATTGAAAGAATGAAATTGAAACAACAAATTGCTTGTAGGCATTTCTGGATCTTCAGGGTTGTACCATCTGTCCAGGCCCTCCTCCTCCACATTGTGTCTGATGGGGACACTTTGCCAAGACAGATCTACAGCAGCTGGGCTACAGCAGTGATAGGTTCCTTGCTTAGTATATTCCAGGCCCTGGGTTTGACCCTCAGCAGCACACAAAAATTGTGTGTGTGTGTGTGTGTGTGTGTGTGTGTGTGAGAGAGAGAGAGAGAGAGAGAGAGAGAGAGAGAGAGAGAGAGAGAGAGAGAGAGAGAGAGAGAGGGGGGGGGGGGGAGAAGAGCCCAGTTTTGCCTGTGGTGCCAGGCGCTGGCATACACTGGAGTTCTGGCTAGCTGGCTAATATGCTACTCCGAGGGTGAGATCCTTCCATTCCCATCATTTGGCATTGGTAAGAGTCACACAGAAGGACTAGTCCGTTAGCCCAAACCTCTCCCACTCCTTGCTGCCTTCTAGGTCTCCTCTCAGAGGTAAAAGTCACCAACCAAAGTTCCTTGACAGGGTCCTAGGTCCCACATCATAAACCTTGGGGCATAATATTTATCACCCTTCTGTGGGTGTGATGTCGAAATGAAAAAGAAATAATACTTCTGAATCTCACAAGAAGACTGAGGAGATCGATGAGGTAATTGATATGAAATAGTTTGGACTCCCTGGGAAGCAAAGTGGGGCATAAATTTAGGCTTTGTCACGGAATGGACCCCCATGCTAATAACTCAGTGCAATTAATGAAAAGTTCGCTTGGCTGTGTAGATGGCAGGGCTGCGTGGGCTACTGTTGGAGCTCAGGATAGAATAATTCTGATTAGTAATTCTGTGGACTTGGTGACCACGATGTCCCTGCCTCAAGTCATTTCTTCCCTCTCTCCCTCTGTCTTCCCTCACAGCCTCATCCCCCCCCCCCCGTCTTTACTCATAGTCCTTTTCTTTTTTAAACTATTATTTTCTTTCTGTGACAAAGATTCTTAGTTTAGCCCTGGGTGGCCTGGGAATTCCTACTTTATTCTACTCTAATCCTGTTGCCTGTATTTTGGGCAATGGGATTACAGGCAGGAACCTCTATGCCTAGTCTCCCCCACCCCCTTTGAAATGGGGTCTCACATAATCCAGTCTAGCCCCAAACTAAGTAGCCTCTGAGACTGGCATACTTCTCTCTCATCCTCCTGAGTGTTGGGATCACTCAGCTTCCTGCCCTTGAATAATGCTCTCCGAAAGCTCCACCATACTGAAGCCATCTCCCAGTGGCTTCTAATTCGATGCCGGAGCCCGAGTTTCTGTTCTTGAGAATCTAAATAATGTGTGCTCCTTGAAAGCACCTGGCAATGCTTGACTGCCATCACTGAAAGACTCCCAGCCACTCCTTTGCTTTGATAACAGTCCCATTCTGTGTAAATAACAATCGTGTCCCTGGTTCATTGGCCAAAAAGAATAGCTATTCTCAGAGCTCCTCCTGCCTCCCTCTGCCTCCCTCCCGCCAGGAACCAGAATTCTTCAAAGAATTCCCACTCTTTGGCACTTATCCTGATCAGCCTGCCTGATCTTTGCGGCAAGATGCTCTAGTCGAGGCCACCGGCGTCCTGTCCTCTGTGTTCCCATTGTCACTGGCTGATTCTCTTTCATCCACTAGAGCTGTCGGCAGGATTCGGTTCCACTTATCGCTCTTCCTGGCAACCCTCTGCCAACTCGGCTTCCCGAACAGCAGCGCTCCCGCTCTCTGTCTGCGTTGCGCAACTCCTGGGGCCACTTTTCTTTCTTCCAGGGTTTGGCGTATTACAGCGGCAGGCCAAGTCAGCCCACCCAGGTTCTCGCGGACTTTGTTGGAACACAACCCCATCTGTTTGCTCCCATGTGTCTGCGGATGCTCTGTGCTATCATGGTAGATTGAAGTGATGGCACCGAGGGGCATGTAGCTCGTGAAGGTGAAAACATTTCCCATGTGACTCCTAATAAAAGCATGTGCAGAAAAATGGCTTGCACTGTCTGGAGATGGCTTTGCTTCCTGGTCCCCCTGGCTACTCCTAGTCTCCCTTGATTCTCATTCCCCTGATCTCTAGTCCTCTGCCCTTGAGCTCCTTCTGTACCTAATCTTTGACTGAGCGAACCAAACCCACCTCCAACTTATCTCTCTCTGAAAGGATCTCATATAGCTAAGGATGGCGTTGAACTCCTGATCCTCTTGCCTCCACGTCTCAAATACTGGGGTCACAGTCAGGTACCACCAAACCTGAGTTACTTACGCTTTCATATCCACAGGTGTCGATTGAAAGCTTACCAGTTAATGGCAAGGGCTCTACTTGGACTTGCAATGGGCCTGCCCTCCCCGCGGGCCTGCCCTCCCCGCGGTCCTGCAAACCTGCTCTCCCAGCAACTCTACTCCTGCCTGTGACAACTTCCTTCTACCTGCTCAGGCCAAAAGTAGACGCTGCCTGGCTTAGAAAGTAGATACTCGGGCTGGAAAGATTGCTCAGTGGTTAAGAGCACCATCTATTCTCTTGGGTGAACCCAGGTTCAATTTCCAGCACCCATGTGGAAGCTCACACCTGTCTGTAACTCCAGTTCCAGTGTTTCTGACACCCTCACACAGACATACATTCAGGCAAAACGCCAATAAACATAAGCATAAATTATTTGCCGGGCGGTGGTGAAACACGCCTTTAATCCCAGGAGGCAGAGGCAGGCGGATCTCTGTGAGTTCGAGGCCAGCCTGGTCTACAAGACCAAATAAATAAGTAAATGAAAATTATGATAAATTATAAAATTAAAAATATAAATTTATATAAATATATTTGTTATATATAAATTATATAAATAATTTATTTTAAAAAGGAAAGCACATACTTAAAAGGTGGAAATGTATGTGGTCCTTAGTGTCCTGAGCACACTGGCTAGCCTGCCTTAAACACTCACCTTTGCCTACAATTGGCCACAAAGTTATCCAAGGTAAAACCTGCTATATGGCATTTATTTGTTTGCTTGTTTACTTATTTATGAGACAGGGTCTAATCATGTACACCAGGCTGGCTTCAATCTTAAGCCTCTGCCTTTGAGTACTGCTCTGCAAGTGTGAGCAGCCATGCCTAGCAAGCTATTTAGGAGTTCAAGGTCGTCCTTGAACTATGAACGATCTCCTCAGAAAGAGAGACAAGGTAGGGAGGGAAGGAAAGAAGGAAAGAAACGCTTGTAATTTAGTGTTTATTATAAACAAAGAAACAGCCTGGCGGGGGTGGCGCATGGCTTTAGTTCCAGCATTCAGAATCTCTGAGATCCAGACCAGCTTGGTCTAAACAGTGAGTTTCAGGATAACCAGAGCTATACAGAGAAACTGTCTTGAGAAAACAAAACAAAAACAAAAAAGGAAGCAAAAAAAAAATACCGACCCCCCCCCCCAAAAAAAAACCCACCAGATTCGTGACTACTGTACTGAAAGTTAGCTTTTGTATCATTGTGACTTCAAGAAATAGTTAGTGATGTTTCCGAACTTGGGTCACAGTCTATACACCAAGAAATCAAGTTTCGTCAACTAAACTTGGGAAGCCAGCTCAAACAGCAATCTAACAGTACAAATGAGGAAAAGGAGACAGAGTCAAAGTGGCCACATGGGGAAGAGAGACGAAAGTTTAAACCAAAGGTCACAGGTTTACACATCTAAGAAGTGCAAATGTCCGAGTGTGGTCCTGCCCACCGCTGACCCATCATGCTTCAGTCCCATGCCAGGAAGTGGCCTGGTGAGTTATAAAAACTGTGTGAAGTCTCCTGGAGACAAGTTTCCCCTTCTAGCTGGTGTTTTTCCTTCTCCCAGCGTGAGATGCCTGGGAAACTGCTATTTCACGGAGTCTCTCCTTTAGAAGAGCTTGCTGGGTACAGTGGTTCACACCTTTAATCCAGTACTCAGGTGACATTAGCAGGATCTCAATCTCTCTCTCTCTCTCTCTCTCTCTCTCTCTCTCTCTCTCTCTCTCTCTCTCTCTCTCTCTCTCTCTTTGTGAGTGTGTGTGTTCGTGTTCAAAGCCAGTCATATACAGTGAGACTCTGTCTCATGAATGGATGGATGGATGGATGGATGGATAGATAGATGAATGGATGGATGAATGAATGAATAGGTAGATGGATGGACGAATGGATAGATGGATGGGTGGATGGATAGATGGATGAGTGGGTAGATGGATGGATGGATGCCTTTAATCCCTGCCAGGTCACTTACAGCATGGCCAGTTAGGGGCTATTTATGTTAGCCGGTTCTCTCCTCTAGCTATAGGTAATCTACTGACAAAGCTATGCATCATCCTTGGAATATGCCTCTTCTTCATTCACACCTGAACAACATTCCTGTCCCAGCCCATCTGAACAAGTTCTCCTGGCCTGGATTATGTCAGCACCTCTGGTGGCCATTCTGGATCAATCCCCTCCCTTTCTGACCCATTCTTGCTCTACATGAGACCATCCTTTCAAAATAGAAGTAAACCATATCTTTTCATTGCTTTCTCTAGTCACTCTAGGTGAAATCCCTGCATTTCTGCCTCCTACAGAAACTCCTCCTTGATTTTATTGCCTCCTCCACCCTCTTCCTGTTCCTCATGCTGTTCCAGCTGCACAGACTATCTTGCTTCCTTTGGATAACTCCTAATGGGTCTATGTTTTCTTGCTATATATTTTTTTTTAAGAAAAGGAGAGGTAAGATGGCCCCATGAAGGAGCTTGTCACCAAGCCTAATGACCTGACTTCAGTTTTCCAGACCTACAAGGTGGGAGAAGAGAACTGACCCCTGCAAGACGCCCTCTGACCCAGTCATCCACATACCCACACCCCCATGTACCCAAATGTGGGATGGGAGGTTGAGCCTAGGGTATCTTGTGTGCCGGCAAGTGCTCCAAGGCTGGACCCCATCCAAAGCCCTTCCTGCTGTCGTACATACACGCATCCTCCCGTGACCCTGTGGGCTTTGCCGTGTCTGTAGGCATTCTCAATGTCGTTTTCCAGTGTATTCAGTGGTAGCCTCTTTGATTCGCCTTATAACTCAGTCCTCACTGATCTGGGCCAACATTAACTGTTCCCTCCTGAGGGCCCCACACTGTCTCTCCGCTGGCCTGAGACTCCGCACTCTGTGAATTCCAGGGGTCTGCTGCCTTTGTTCCCTCTGCAGTGTAGTCAAGAACTGCTGGCAAAGGCTGTGGAAGATCACGGTCATCTCTAGTTAAAGAGCTATAGGCAGCTGTGGGTGCAGCTCGGTAATAGAGTGCTTACCTAACATACTTGAGTTCCTGGGTTTGATCCCCAGTAACACACACACACACACACACACACACACACACACACACACGAGCCAGACGTCGTGTTAGTCACATAGCTCGGTTCGGATGGTAGCACGCACAAAGCCCTGGCTTCAGTTCCCAGCATCATATAAAACAAGCATGGTGATGCTTACCTATAATCCCAGAACTCCGGGGTGGGGGGGGGGGAGGCAGAAGGGTCAGGAGTTCAAGGTCATCCTTGGCCACGTTTGAGGTCAAGGACACCCTGGGCTACCCAGAAGACTATCTGGGGGAGGGTGGGAGGAGAACCATTTCTTTGTAGAGAATAGTTTTGAATTGACTTGGCTGTTTTTCCTTTTTTTAAAAAATTTTTTAATGAGACAGAGTTTTTCTCCATGTTTCCCTGGACGTCCTGAAACCTTTTGCTCTATAGACCAGGCTGGCCTTGAACTGAACTCAGATAGCAGCCTGCCTCTGCCTCTGGAGTGCTAGGATTAAAAGTGTGTGCCACCGGGTCTGGCTTGGCTACATTTCTCAACGGAAGGCCTTGCTTCCCTTGGCTTGCAGAATCCAGTCTCCTTCTTCCCTCACCAGAGAGGTGACAGCGTGAGAGACTGCTTGCGTCTGGGCCATGGTGACCAGGGGAGTCCATCCTTGGCCCCGGGTCCACATGGGACCCTGCTGCCTCTGCAGAAAGTCAAAGCATGACAGGACTTTTAATCCCAGAAAAGTCTTCCTTCCCCTGGTCCACCACCCCAGAGTTCACCTGCAGGTCAGTGCTGCTGTCCTCTCTGGCAAGGTGTCTCCTCTGTCACAATCAGGAGGCCCCTGGCAGCATGATTAACTCATGAGCACGGGCCCACAGAGGCACACAGGGCCTTTCAGCCCTTGGACTCCAGGCTCTCGTAGTCAGACTTTGCTCCAGGAGGCTGAATTTAATCCCTTGGCCTTGGCAGAACCTCCGTTTCCAGTCATGGTGGTTTCGTTTAGCTTTTAATCTTCTTGCAGTGTGTTTGACTCCTTTGGAAAGCTACAGAAATCCCAAGGTTCATGCAGAAAAGCAGGGCAGCAGAGAGATTAATGGATACCTTGGACCCTGGCTTCAAGCTTGCTTGGCCACAGTCTCTGTCGTTCTAATCTGAGCTGTTCCTAGTCTTAATTTCGGAGACCAAGCTACTATTCCAAAGGAGCTCTTTACTGCCTGTCTGGCCACAGCTTCCCCAGTTCTCTCTCTCTCTCTCTCTCTCTCTCTCTCTCTCTCTCTCTCTCTCTCTCTCTCTCTCTCTCTCTCTCTCTCTCTCCCCCTTTCTGTGCTCACAGCTCCTTCAAGCCCTGTCATTCCTCTTGGTTGCTGTGTGACTGGGCACTCTGAGACTAGTCCTCAGGCTCAGGTATGGGGTTAGACCGTGTTGTGTGCTGGGAAGGAAGCTCTCTGAGCACCAGAGAGGAGGACGGGGAGTCACAGGGGTCATGGAGATGGAAACCACCATCACTCGACACACAGCACAGGTCCTGGGTATCATAGGTAGTGTTGACATTGTCAAGTTGTCTGAGGGAATTAAGAGACCCAGAAAAATACCCTCTCACAGGAGGGGGTGCCCCAAAAAGAGGTTGGAGCATCTGAACTGGAAGAGTTCTGCGAGGCAGAGGCAGGTAGATCTCTGTATGTTGGAGGCTAGTGTGGTCTATGCAGTGAGTTCAGATGAGTTCAGGCCAGGTAGGGCTACACAGTTAGGCCGTCTCTTAGAGAAGGAAAACAAGGGAGCAATACATTGCTATTTATTGGGAAGGAGGGAATGTATTTAATGTATTGCCAGTATTCACGATCACATATCTTCTTCATACCTGGAGAACAGAATCTTCTATGGCTGTCCCCCCCCTCTTCTTCTCCTCCTTCTCTTCTTTTCTCCTTTTAGTATTGGTATCAAACTCTGTGCCTTGAACATCCAGACAAGCACTGCTCATCCAGCCCACCTTCATGCTGTTTGAAGACTTAGAGTCTAGTCTGAGGAATTACTTGCTGATTTTGTGTGGACATTGGAGACCCCTTGGCCTATCCAGCTCTCTCCGGTGCCCATTGTGGGTGCAGACACAGTTACTTCATGAAAATGGAAGATGAGAGATCAGCCCATCTAGGTAAGGGGCCGGCAGTTACTGGGTGCCACCTCCTTAATTGTCTGCAGGGTTCGCGAGAATAACAGAAGTCGGCGAGAAGTGGTAGTTGGACCACGGATGGACTGGTGAGAGGAAGACGATTTGGCCACAGGAGAAGATGGAGGCCAAACCCAAACCTGGGACAGGCAGATGCAGCTGGCTTTGGGCGGGGGTGGGGTGGGGGTTCCACACATGCCAGACAGTTGTGGGGTTTATTGTTTGTGTTTTAGAAAAGTTCTCACTATGTAGTCCAGGCTGGTCTGAGCTTGACTACTTAGATCAGGATGGCTTTGAACTCACAGAAATTGGCTTGCCTGTTTTTTAAGTGCTGGCATTAAAGGTGTGTGCCACTACACTCAGTCAGCAGACAGCTTCATAAACTGGGCCGGCCTGGTACACTGACAAGGAGAAGTCCCAGGCCTCTGGACTTTAGAGCTAGGACAGCTCTGGGGCTAGGCAAGCCACCTGAGCAAGCCCATCCCTTCCCACCCTGTAGCAGGGCCTGCAGCTGAGTCTTTGCCTCTGGGTGTTCAGTATTTCCCAGGGATGGATTCAGACCTCTGGGACCTGTCAAGAGTTCTGTACTGGATTGAGAGCCCAGAAGGATGAGAAAGAGATGGCCCCGAGCTGTGGTGGGGGAAACTCAGACTAGAGTCAATGGGTTTGGCTTAAATAAACTAAACCAGGACAGGCATGGTGGCACATGCCTTTAATCCCAGCACTCAGGAGGCCGAGTCAGGAGGATGAAATATCAAAACACACTTTGAACTGGCCCCAGCTGCCAGTTCACCTTGGGCAGTGAGACCTTTTCTGTGTCGCTGCTGAGCCTCTAGTCTCCAATATCATGGGAACAGGTGAGCTCATCTTTAGAGTTGCCTGCTTGCCAGGGTGTACAAAGGATGGCGAGTGCCAGCTTCCTGAAGGTAGCCCATCCTGCCTGGCCTTGGAGGCTGAGATGAGGATCCCCCGTAGAAGTTGACCGCAGCCCTCCCGCATTAATGTCTTTATCTATATACAGTAGATTAAGATGTTCTCGGTCTAGGATCATGACGAAGGTTCCCTGGAGCTGGTAAGATGGCATAGTGGGCAAAGATGCTTGTAGCCACGCCTGGTGTTCTGAGCTGGATCTCTGAGAGCCACCTGGTAGGAAAGAAGTGAATCTCACAAGTTGTCTTTCGAAAAAGAAAAGGTAGCGAGTTTCCGTGAAGAAGCTGATGCATGCCTCTGATCCCAGCACTCAGAAGGTAGAAGCAGGAAGATTGCTGTAAGTTCGGGGCTAGGCTGGCCCACCCTACATAGCAGGCCAGCTAGAGTGAGACCTATCTCAAACAAACAAGCAAGCAAACAAGAACAAAGGAGAAATTTCAGTGAAGAAATGTGTGGAAATAGAAATGTGTAGGCACAGGCTTGGAAGGAACCTGCCAAAGTTGCAAAGCCAATACATCTTCCTGAAGGTTTGTATTCTGAGTACACTGAGCTGACCCTTAAGGACAGCTCCCTTAGGCCCCCCCCCCCCATCCCCAAGTGGTTCTGAGGCATTTGCAGGCCTTGCTTTGCATATTTCCTTCTCTCCAAGTGGCAGTTGGTAAGAAAATGTACCCAAGAACCCTCTGAGGTCCAGGTGCACTGCCTGGCCCCTCTCTTTCCTCTCTTTGCCCTAGGTCTGGCATCTGGAACCTGGCGGGGAGGGTCCTGCATGGTGCTGACCAAAGAATGTATGACCTGAGTGACAACTGATTCCATTTGGAATTAAGGAGTTTGTGGAACTTGGGAAGGAAGCATGTGGTTTCTTCCTGACCTTAAGGCTTGAGAATTTTGAGAATTTATCTGTCTCCTTGGCAACAAGTACACACACACACACACATACACACACACACACACACACAGAGACACATGAAGACACACACACAGACACACAGACACACACACACACACACAGAGACACATGGAGACACACACACAGACACACGGACACACACAGAGACACACACACAGAGACACACACAGACACACATACACACACAGACACACGGACACACACACAGAGACACACGCGCGCGCACACACACACACACACACACACACACACACCTCTGCTCCCTGCCCCTCCTGGTGTTATTCTGAAGCCATCCCCTTTCTTTCTCCTTCCCACACCCCGCCATCTCCAGCTCTCCCCAACTCACCCTCTTTTCTCCCCCTCTTTGGCTGTCAGAGTGCATGCACAGGCCCCCTCAGGTGAACAGAGAACAGTCGGTTCATCTGGGCAGCAGGGTGGAGGTCATTTAGCCGAGCTGCCCTCTAAGTCTCCCCTGGGCCTGGTCCCTTGCAAGCTTTTCATTTAAGCAGTCGGGTAAACAAACTACCTCATTACCGTCCATTTTACAGATGGGCTAACTCTAATCATTGTAATGACATTGTGCAGCAAGCGGCCTTTCATCTGGCCCTTACAAAGGACTCTTTGCACATTAATTAGACATTCCAGGGGAAGAGTCACCCTGCTCAGGCCACTGGTGCAGTCCTGGGGGCAAGTCAGGGTTAGGGTGGCGGGGAAGGTACAGTCCATGCTGGGCCTGGTGTCTTACAGTCGTGTGGACAACAGTCCAGAGGTAGAGGCAGGAAGACAGAGTTTAAAGCCTACTCGGTTACGTAGCGTGACTCCATCTCCAAACACAAATCTAAACAAACAAGTCAGTAAATAAATAAATGGCCGGTCATGTGGCTCACGCCTGTAATTTCAGCACTGGGGAAGCAGAGGCAGGAGAATTGCAGCAAGATGGTGCACGCCTCTATCCAGCAGAGGCAGGCAGAATTCTGTAAGTTGGAGGCCAGCCTGGTTTACAGACCTAGTTCCAGGACAACCAGGGCCACACAGAGAAACCATGTCTGGGGGTTGGGAGAGAGAAAAAAAAAAAGAATTGCAACAAGTTTGAGGCTAACCTGAGTTTCATAGTGAGTTCCAGGACAGCCTGGGTTACCCAGTGAGACCCTGTCTAAAACACGCCCAAAATAGGGGCTGGGGAGATAGTTCAGTAGATTCCCAGTGCTTGGAGGAACTAGGGATCCCTGGGCATCCTGGCTATCTAGACTAGCAGGATCAGAGTCAGTTCAATGAGAGACTCCGCTTCAGTAGAATAGAATGGAGAGCCAGTGAGTAGGACACTTGGCATCAACTTCTAATGTCCACATATGCTTACACATGTGCATGTGCTCTTGTACATGCTGGCACTCCCACACGTGTCCCCACACATACATACACACAAAAAATCGAAGCAAAATAAGAAATAAACACATTTTATAATAGTAGTGATCATGAGAGCCCCCAGACATACCCCCATTTCCCAAATCTTGATGAGCCTGGGATATTCTTGGCTGTCCAGGAACTCACTCTGTAGACCAGGCTGGGTTCAAACTCAGAGATGTCCTGTCTCTGCCTTGCTAGTGGTGGAATTAAAGGCCAGTGCCACCATGTCTGGTGTGTGTGTGTGTGTGTGTTTATTTTGCCTGTACGTCTGTTCACCATGTGAGTTCAGTGCCTGTGGAGGTAAGAAAAGGTCATCAGATCATCTAGGATTGGATTTACAGATAGTCATGAGCTTCCTCGTAGGCGCTGGGACTCAGTATCCAGGTCCTCGGGAAGAACAGTGAGTGTTGGAAGAGCAGTGAGTGCTCTTAATGATTAAGCCAACCCTCCAGTGGCTGGGATAGCCTTTAACCGCCCATTTTTGGACCCCACTTTTCAATTGGATCATCCTGGAATGGGATTGTGCAGCCTCTCCTGTGCTCCCAGTGGGCAGTGCCGCTAAGAGTCACTGTTCTAGATTTATTTATTGTTTTATGTTATGTGTATTGGTGTTTTGCAAGCATATATATTTGTGCATACCAATTGGATGCTTCATTCCTACAGAGGCAAGAAGAGGGCATCGGATTCCCCTGGAACTAGAGTTACAAACATCTACAAGCCAAGCCACCGTGTGGGTGCTGGGAATCAATCCTGGGTCCTCTGGAAGAGTAATAAGTGCTCTTAATAGCTAAGTCACCTCTCCACCCCACAAAGAGTTACTGTTAGGTGATGTGGGAGGTCTTTCTGTCTGTGTGTTGCTTTTATTGGTTAATGAATAAACTGCCTTGGTCTGTTGATAGGGCAGAACTTGGGTAGGCGGGAAAGATGGAACTGAATGCTGGGAGAAAGGAGGCAGAGTCAGAGGGATACCATGGAGCCTCCTCTGGAGGTAGATGTACTGAAACTTTGCTGGTAGGCCACAACCTCGTGTTGATATAGAGTTAGTCAATAAGAAGCTAGAGCTAATGGGCCAAGCAGTGATTTAATTAATACAGTTTCTGTGTGATTATTTTGGGTCTAAGCTAGCTGGGCAGCCGGGAACCAAGAAGCGGCCCCTCCTCCAACAGTTAGGACTCAGGTTCATCCTGACCCAAAAGCATTGGTGAACACACTGATTCCTGGACCCCTGCTGAGGTCCACTGAGCCCACATTCCCATCTTAGTACATCTCAGATTGTAATATGCCTACCCATCACCTGGATTCCTAATTAAGATTTTATTCACCTCAATACTGAATCTAAGATTGCCTCTGGACCTCCTAGGCTGACAGTGTGCTAGTGTTGTTTCTATAGTGACCCACAGAGAGCCCTCTAGACATTTAAAGTGGTCTTATTTGTACTTTGCCTTTTAACTTTTAACCTCAATGTGCCTGTGAGGTGGGCTCACTGGGGAGCCTCATTCCAGCCAGAGCCGGTGCTGTTTCACAAACTAGAAGCTGAACTGCGTATGGAAATACACTTGCAGAATCTTAGCCCTTGGCAGTGGAGATGGGAGCATCAGAAATTCAAGGCCATCCTGGGCTATTTAAAGAGTTTGAGGCTGTCTCAAAACCAGAAGCAGGCCTGGGTGTGTAGCGTAGCTGGCAGAAGGTTTGGCACGTGAAGCTGACAAGAGAGTTTCAGGGCCAGGATGGACAGCACAGCCCATCTTCTCCCTCCTGCAGAATCAGTTTCCCACAGACGCGGCTCCTGTGAGTGAGCGAACTGGTTTCTCCTCTTCTCTGCTGCAGGATGCACTGATGACGTATACTCCAGCTGGAAACTGGGAACCCAGAATTTCAACATGGAAAGATTTTTTGTTTTTTTTTTTCCTGGAACCAGGTAACATGAACCAAACAGCTATATATAAAATTTGGCAGACATGCCACAGATAGCACATTCTGGGAAAAGTGGAGATAGATGATCTTGGCTGAGAAACTGAGCCGATGATGCCCACGCTCAGGGCACACAACACGTGGGATCTGATAAAATAAAAAAAAAAAAAACCAGCAGTTTCCTGAAAGAAGGCAGGTGATGGCAATCTAAAACACCAGGGTATAAATTAGCACCAGCTACGCGTTCATCCACGTGTTTGTCACAGACGTGATCTGAATCCCCCGTGCTGGGCCAGGCAGTGGATGTACAAAAGTACCCCTTGGAATTCGGGTTGCCCCATCCTGTTAGGGACGCAGATTCAGGGAAAGGAACTGGAATGCAGTCCCTTTGGTTCAGGTGAGTGTGAGGAACAGCAGAGCTCTTTGGAGGGCCAGGAAGGTGGCTTCTGGAGAAGATTTGAAGCAAATGGCATCTTGTGGGGAGAAGCAGGTGAGAGGGACGGCCTGTCATAGCACTTGTGAAATCTGGGCAGAGGATGAAAAACAAAACAGAGAGTTGCTAATTGATCCGGAGGGTCTGAAAGTGGGGTGCAGGGCTGGGCCCAGCAGGGACACCTTAAGTCAGGACCTGGAGGAGAACCATAGAGCGGGAGGCTATGATCACATTGGTCCTGGCTATAGTGTGTAGAGGCTGGGTTGGAAGACAAGGCTGAGCTGTGTGCTGGCTCATGCTTGTCATCCAGCCCTGGGGAGGCTGAGGCAGGAGGATTGCTGTGAGTTCTAGGCCAACCTAGGCTACATAGTGAATTCCAGGCCAGTCTAGGCAATAGAATGGAGAGTCTGTCTCCACTCTCCTCTCCTGTAAATAGAAGAAGCTGGTATCCGGCTGAAGCATTATTTGGACCAGGTCTGTGGGCCTTAGATAGTTCATAGACTTTGAGGTTCTAGACAGGATTGGAGAAGTGTACATGACAGTATAGATGGACAGGATAGGAAATGCATGTCCAGACCCAGCATGGCATCTGAGGCCAGGGCTGAAGCCCCACATCCCTTCCTCACTGTACCTATGGAAACTGTTGAAACTTTCCTGCTGGATATGGCTGTGATGGAGGAAATACCTGGTCATCAACTGGAGTCCTGTGAAACATTGGTGGATAAATACAGAAGTAGTGCTGTCTTTTGTTTCTATTGCTATGAAGACACCATGACTACAGCAACTCTTATAAAGAGAAACATTTGCCGGGAGGTGGTGGCACACGCCTTCAATCCCAGTACTTTGGAATCAGAGGCAGGTGATACTCAGTGAGGTCGAGGCTAGCCTGGTCTACAGAGTGAGTTCCAGGATAGCCAGGACTGTTTCACAGAAAAACCCTGCCTTGAACTGCCCCCCCCACCCCCAAAAGCATTTATTTGTGGTGTCTTACAGTTTAGAGGTTTAATACATTATCATCACAGTGAGGAGCATGGCAGTGTGCAGGCAGACAGTGCCTGCTGGAGAAGGAGCTACATCTTGCAGGCAACAGGAGGTGGTCTGAGATGCTGGGTGGTATCTTAAGCAAATGTGAGACCTCAAAGCCTGCCCCCAAAGTGATGCACTTCCTCCAACAAGGCCACACCTCTAATAGTAACAGTGCTACTCCCTATAAGATTTGTTGTTGGTATGTTTTTTGTTTGTTTGTTTGTTTTCTGTTTTTTTGGGACAGGGTTTCTCTGTAGCTTTGGAGCCTGTTCTGGAACTAGCTCTTGTAGACCAGGCTGGCCTTGAACTCAGAGATTCTTGTCTGTGCCTCTGGAGTGCTAGGATTAAAGGCGTGCGCCACCACCGCCCGGCTCTCTATGCAATTATGAAGGCCAATTACATCCAAACTATCACAGTGCACACCTGTAATCCCAGCACTTTTGAAGGCCGAAGTGGGGGAGGGGAGTTAGAATTGGCAGACTACACAGTTTCAAGGAAAAAAACAAAACAACTGGATTAACTAGAAAAAAGGCATACATGTTTTATTTAATATTACTATTTTAGGGCTGGTAAAATTGCTCAGTGGCTAAGGGTGCCTGCTGCCAAGACTGAAGACCTTAATTTGATCCCTAGGATCCAAATTATAGTAGAAAAATGACTCCCATAAATCATTCTCTGACTTCTATGACCTGCAAGTATCTCCCCCCAAACCATACAAATACGTAAAATATAATCACATTTTTTGAAAAGTTGATATTTTTACTTGTTGAGATGGGAATCTGATTTTGCCCAGGTTGGTCTCGAACTCCTGAAGTGGAACCCAAGAAATCCTCCTACCTCAGGCTCTTGAATACCGTGTATATCTTAACTTTTATGTTAAATGAAAATCTCATAGAAAAGGAAAGAAAAGCCCACGGATGCTGGGAATGATACACTTGTGGAGACGATCAGATTAAGAGAGGGGTTTGTGATTCTAGCAGACGCAGGTTCTGGAAGGACAAATCTATTCCAGACCTAAGAGAAGACGAGAGTTCGTCCAGTGAGGTCTGTTTGTACCCATCCAGACCTGTGCAGCTCCTGCGACAAGTCGTCCACTTCCCCGAAGTGTGGGCAGGCACGGCTGAAAGGGAAATGGAACCCCGGCTTTTAGTTTATTTTATTGAGAAGTGGACCCAGAGCCTTCCACATGCCAGGCAAGCTACCACTAACCTGTATCCCCAGCCTCTTGTCTTTTGAAAGATTTGTTTAGCTGTATTTCATGATGCCCATGGAGGCCGGATGCTCTGGGACTAGAGTTAGGGATGGCTGAGCTGCCATGTGGATGCTGAGAACCTAATTCAGGTCCTTGCTGAGAGCAGTAAGTGCTCTTAACCTCTGGGCTGTTGCTCCAGTCTGTCCCCAGTCTTAGTTTTATTTCAAGGCAGGGGCTCACTTACTTTCCCAAACCGATGCTGACCTCACACTGCAGTCCAGGTGGACCTTGAACCTGTGGGACCCCTGTCTCAGCCGCCTAAATAGCTAGGTTTGCAGTGGGCATGCATCACTAGCCCTGCCCCTCTTTTATTGGTATGTTGCCGTGCAACCCTGGCTGGCTGATTTTCCTGGGTTCTGTCCACACTGAATGAAGATGAAGCTTTGAAGAGGGAGAATGGATCAGCTTATGAAGGTAGAGTTCTAAGTACAGGCAGCAGGGTTTTATCTCCGTTTTGCTGATGCCAACTTGTTAGCCTAGCTCAGGCCACATCTACTTTCTGGGTCTCAATTCCCGGTGACTAAAACAGGCATAATAAGGTCCACATTGCACAATGGTTTTGAGGATAAGCACACTGCCTAGCTCAGGTCAGCCCTGTACATCGGTCTCCGAACATACTAACTGTAAGAACATAGTAGGTAGTCATTAATCACAGCCAGGACTGTTGACCATGTATTAGCACCCGTGGTGAGCAGGAAGTGAGCAAAATAGTCGAGCATCCACTGAGTGCCTCTACTCCACCTTGAGCTCCGTCTCCACTTTTTCCCAGTTCATTTACTGTCTATACAACTCCTGGAGAAGGGTGCACTATAGTTACTTCCATTTTACACTGAAGCAAGCAAAGTTAATTAAGCCACTCAAGATTACAGCATTAAGAAATGGCACAGGCCTAGGGATGTAGCTCAGTAGAGCTCAGTGGGAGAGCACTTGCCTGGCAGGTTTTAGGCCCCTGATTCAATCACTAGTATTGCAAAATATTTTTCAATTAACTAACTTTTTGAAAAAGCCTACATGTTACCTGGGTACATGCCGCAATTCCAATACTCATGATATAGTGGCAGATAGACTGACGCAAGTTCAAGACCAGCCTATGAACTGTATGTTCTACGTAGCGAGCTCCAGGTCAGTCACGGTGATATACCATGACCAAATCAACAGACTAACCAAATAAAAACAATGACAAAACCCAACAGACAAAAGTCAAA